>NC_057801.1:402339507-402697074 GCF_018294505.1 Triticum aestivum | reverse complement strand
GTCTTTCTAGTTCGCATGCATATATACACCATCTATAGGTCTCTCTCGCACACTATGTATGATACTCTAGCTAGTCCAAGCTAGATATCTTGGGTGCACTCATCGTACGCACACAAATTCCTTGGCTCTTTGCCCGTAACTCTCTCACGCACCACTCTATCGTCTCGGAGCTCTTCCACCCTCTCTCAAACTCTCCATCCACCTGGGACACATACACATGCATATCTCACTCACACTCGATAGGCCCATCTAAAACTCTACCTCTTGCCCTCGTTCTCTCTCCATCTCACACGCACACACACACAATCTCATGCCCAGCAAGCCAAGTATGATGGTCTCTCACTCAATTGTAGGCACACGCAGTCCCCCCTATATGTATATGACTAGCTAATCTTAGTCTCCATCACAAACATGTGTATGGTCTATCTCGATTTCTCTCGGGGCATCTTTCTATCGCGCACGCACTCCCTTCATCTCCCACCCATATAGTCCCCTCACGATCTCGAGGGGATCTCTCTATCACAAACACACCCTCTCTCCCTCCCCATGCATCCATGCCATCCATGTGTCCCTCTCGACCTTTGTTCCTTGTTGGCCATACCTCTATTGGACATGTGCTACAGGGGTGTCTCTCTCCGTTGCAAACAATCACACACTAGCTATCTTCGTGTATCTCCTTGCCTCGCTTTTCCATCTCGGAGATGCATGCATGATATGTTCACATAAGAAACGAAAACACACACACACTCTCTCTCTCTCTCTATATATATATATATATATATATATATATATATAATTTATCGTTTGTTGTCACTTTCTCTTTCACACACATACTCTTTTTGCACACTTACTCATTCTCCTTCACACGCACTTGATCTGTCTCGACTGAGGCACTCTCCTCGGTCCATAGAATATAGATTTATTGAAAAGTCAAACATCACAAAGTTTGACCATGTACGTGGAGAAAAAGAATTACATCTAGTACGGCAAACATATACCATTAGATTCAGCATGAGATGTAGTTTTGTATGATGTATCTTTGGTATTGTAGATATAAATAACATTTGCATAAACCTGATCAAAGTTTCCAAAGTTTGACTTCTAAAAAATTTACATGCACTGCATTATCGAGCGGATGGAATATCTCTTTCCCCCTCTCAGCTATCTGACGCACCACTCAGCCTTATCGGGGCTCCTCAATCTCTCTCAAACTTTATTGGTCAGTTTGGTTCGTGACCTGACCCTCATGCCTTGATGGCCAGTACTGCCTGGTGTGGACGAGAGATGTAAAATATTTCTGCCTGGCCAGGCTTGTGTGGTGCTGAAGCGTTTGGTTCATGCCTGGGCTAGTCAAAGCATCAACGTCCCATCAATCAATCCATGCATCAATTATTTAATGCTAATATCCGTCCATGTTTCTGTTAGCCTCATGGCCGCATGACCAGGCACGGCCAGGCGTTTGAAATCGGTCGCCTGGGCTAGGCTACTTGCAGTGTATGGAGTTCAGCCAGGCTAATTAAAGTGCAAGGGAACCCAGGCCAGGCGGACTTTATTTTTCACAGGGTAGCAACCAAACAAGCGTGCATGAAATCTAGCCACAACCCCAGGCCAGGAAAAATATGCCCAGGGCACAAGCCAAACTGACCTTATATCTCCCTGGTTCACACATACACATGTCTCGCTCACGCTATACATATAGACCCATCCAACACTCTCCGCCCTTGTTCTCTCTCCATGTGACACGCACCCCCCTAAGTACCATAATCCCTCACTCCATCATAGGCGCAATCACTCCCCCTCCTAAGAATGATTATCTCTTACTAGCCATCAAAAACACACGTATTGTCTCCTTCCATGCATACATCTATCTCGATATCTCTCGGGGCATCTTCTATCGCGCACACACCTTGTCACTCGATCTCCCACCCATGTAGTCCCATCACGATCTCCAGGGGATCTCTCTATGACAAACATACACTCTCTCCTCCCCATGTCTGCATTTTCTTCGTACGTCTCTCTCGACCTCTCTCCCTTGTTTGTCAGACCCCTCTTGGCCACGTGCTAGGGGTCTTGCTCTCTCGGTTCCAAACAACCACACACTATCTCCTCACCTTTCCTCCGTTGTCGAAGATGCATGTGTGATATGTTTGCATAAGACACGCACGCTTTTTCTCTACTTTTATCGTGTGTTGTCCATGTCTCTTTCACACACGCACATACACTTTTTTCACTCTCTCTCTCTCTCTCTCTCTAGTTAGGGACTCTGTCACGTCCATAAGCATATGGATGTTTTGAAAAGTCAAACCTCAGAAAAGTTTGACCAGGTATATGTGGAGAAAACATTTACATCTGGAACGATCATTAGATTCATCACAACATGTACTTACTTCATACTATCATTTATCTTTGGTATTGTAGATATAAGTAATTTCTTTATAAGCTTGGTCAAAGTTTCAAAAGTTTGACTTAAAAAATGTTGGAACTACATTATCGAACGGAGGGAGTAGCTCTTTCTCTCTCTCTCTGCTATCTCTCACGGGCCTCCCCTCTCACTCGAACTCTCTATACCGACGGATTATACGCTCACTATGTCAGCGTATAGCTCCGTATATTGTTTAGTTGACCGGTCAACCAATCCACATGCTGCCTTGTCAGCTCGTGTTCTGTATCTTCGTGTGCTGGCCCATGTGGCAGTGGGTGAAAATAAGTAAACTAGACGCTCATCTGACACGCGGTGAAGTAAACAAAGTTGAAACCACTTGGGGTAGCACCCCGCACGCTAGTAAATTGAGGGCGCATTGAGGACAAACTTCTTGCACGCTAAGGACGCACTCGCGCACGATTCACCACTGCGTGGTGGCATGCATAGAAGGACGCACTCGCGCACATGCAGCACACAACACACACTAGCACACGTGTACACCAGCGTCGCCGCCGATTGAGATGGACGGCGAGGCAGCCAACAAGCGGAGGCGGCTCGAGCCAAAACCGCATCCGGCGAGCCTGGACTTCATCAGCAGCCTCCCCAACGACATGTTGCTCGTCATCATCGGCCTCCTCCCCACCAAATCTGCCGTGTGGACCGCCCTGCTCTCCCGGCGGTGGCGCCCCCTCTGGCGCTGTGTCCCCCTCAACCTCACCATCAACAGCTGCCTCTGCGAAGGGGTGCAAACGTATGGCCGTAGTCTCCAAGATCCTTTCATCGCACCCTGGGCCAGCCAAATGCCTTGACATCCGCATGTTCAGTACCAACTGCAAGGTCCAACCCAAGTTCGACGAGTGGTTCTTATCCCCCGCCCTAGATCATCTCGAGGAGCTCATCTTTGAAGCTGGACGATGTCGCTCTCTGCCGCCGTCCGTGCTCCGCCTCACGCCAACGCTGCGCCGCACCAGCTTCAGCTCCTGCTATCTTCCCCAGATTAATGCCGCGACCTCCCTTCTTCTCCCTCAACTCAAGCAACTCGACCTCTTTGACGTTGTCATCTCGAAGAAGGCTATGGAGCACCTGCTCCGCAGCTGTACTGCGCTCAATTACCTTTGTCTTGAGCAGATCCACGGGTTCATTAGCCTCCACATCGCCTCGACGAATCTCCAATGGATTTATGTGTCTTGCTGACCCCGCAACAAGACGTCAATTGGGAAGAGATCACTCCAGCTGTTCCACGTTATGGTCATTGAGAATGCGCCTTTCCTTGAGAGATTGCTTGTATCGGATCTAGAAGGTCCAACAAAAATCAGGGTCATCGACGCGCCGAAATTGACAGCGTTGGTGTACTCGCCTGCCAAATTCTCCGAACTCTTTATTGGATCCGTACTCATTCAGGTACAACACTCATCTTCTTCTCTGTCTTCTTGAAATTCACATTTTTAAATTTCTTCTTGATGTATTTACGACCGTCTTCCAGAAAACGATTCCCACAAGCTTGACCCAGTCCATGCGCAAAGTGATGATATTAGCACTAAAATCTATCGGCCCCAATCTGGATCAAGTTGTTGGATTCCTTACATTCTTTTCGTGCACGGAGAAGCTACTCATCGAGGTGAAACTTCTTTCCTATAAGTAAACGATAATCACAACGTAGCTCAATTTTTTCGTAATTTTCCCAAATTATGATGACAAGTGTAGTGTGCAAAACTGCATCTACGCACTGCACCGAAAGGAATGTTTTTAGTATTTTTTCTCACGTGATCACCTGCATCGTTTTTATGCTGTACTACTATAGTAGCCTAGGCTAGTCATAGTGGAAAGTAACTTAGACTACTCCAGTAACTCTATGGTTACCCTAAGAGCAAGTACTACCTCCGTCCTGGTTTACTCTTCCAATTTTGTAGTATCAAAATTTGACCATAGATTTAACTGACAAAATGTTAATGCATGTCACTAAGAACTATATCGTTGGATTCATATTTGAACATAATTTCAAATGGTGTAATTTTTAGTGACATGCATTGGCATTTTCTTAGGTAAATCTATGGTCAAAATTTTATACTAAATACGAGGTAGTATTCCCTCTGTCCCAAAATTATTGTCTTACATTTGTTTAGATATGGATGTATCTAACACTAAAATGTAACTAGATACATCCGTATTTAGACAAATTTAAGACAAGAATTTTGGGACGGAGGGAGTACAAAAGTGGGCTATGTAGGCCAAAAAATGTGCCAAATTCACTTGTGATGCATTTGGCAGCGATGCCCCTCCATTGCTCACCTGGTGCCCCAATCTGGATCACCTACTTTGCTCCGGTGCCAAATTAACTCAAGCAATGAAGAAACACTGCGTGGGAGAGAGAGAGGACTAAGGCAATAAAAAACACTTGTTTGGGAGAGTGAGAGGCTGGTGTAGTTGGTTTGATTGATTTGTTTATACATGTGGGTCTGTGTGCACAGCGGTGCCAACTCTCTCACATCGCGAGAGCGGTGCCAAAATCTTTTGATTTGACATTGATGCGTATTATGTGGCATACTTTTGCAAAATATGGCATCGGCCACATAGTGGAAGGCAACAAATGCCCAAGCTCTTCACGTGCTCCTGGTTAAATGAGAGGAAACAGAAAAGGAGAGAGAGAGAGAGAGAGAGAGAGAGAGAGAGATAGAGAGAGAGAGAATATCACTAGCCAGCCAACCCTATCGTATGAGCGAATGATATTGGTACCTCTTGATGACACGACAATCTTATACAGCCAACTGCTCTAATATGTTCTCTTCTTTTGCAGATAAAAAAAGACCCAAAAGTGAAAAATGTGTTGCACTATAACAATCTCATCGAATGCCTTGATCTCCATCTTATAGAAATTGATTTGATTGACTACCGAGGCAGAACATCTGAGATTAAATTGGCCAGGTTCTTTGTTCTGGAGGCAAGTGTGCTCAAGGTAATGAGGTTTGGCGTTCTCTGGCGCAACAATGAATGGCGTGCTGATCACCGCAAGCATCTAAGACTAAATGACAAAGTCTCCGCAGAAGCCGAATTTGTTTTTGAAACATCAAGTGGCCAGAGACTCGAAAACTTATTTGCCCATTAGTTACTTGTCAGGGCGGTGGATTTTAGTTTGTATGATAATGCTGCATCCAACTGAAGTAACGAAAGTTCTTACGTAAACTTCCTAGTAATTCCCTCTTCATAGGTGCAGCATTACTCCTAACATTTGTAATATCAGTTTGAAACTTTAATATTGCCGTGTCCTATTCCCACATTTTCAAAATCCTGCGAATCAAACAGGTCCTAAGTTGGTGATGATGTTGTGCCTCCCATCTTTCACTAATAGCCGTCGGATCTAGATCTGACGCATACAAACCAAGCTTCTCCATCTTTGCAAAAAGATGCCCGCACTTGTTCCCTATTTACAAACAACTCCTTGTCTCTCACAATCAGCCTTATCTCCTCCCCACCACATCTAGAAGGACGTGGAAAAATCTGGCGCGATGGCTGCTGCCGGCGCCGTCCACCCCCAATCTTGGTGTTCCGTGCAATGCACGGGCATCTACGCACGGGAAATTATGTCGAACAGGGCTAGTTGTAAGCAGGCAAGCTCTACAGCCAGGATGATAGTGACTGCAGACGGTGAGGCTGACTATGGTATGCCGAACACGGCGCCTACACTCAGGTGTCATCCCCGGCGCAGGGTCTTGTCACTTCACTGTGAGGAGCAGCACGTAATAATTTGACCAACGGGTAGTACAGTGCTAGTACTCCTACTACTACATTGGTAGTACTACTACTAGTACTAGTAGCACCACCGTCTGGATTTAGGAGTACTACCACGTCCATTTGGATTTTAGTATTTGACTAGCAATATATAGTAATGCATGTCACAAAAAATGTACTACTCCCTCTGTAAATAAATACCTGGTGTTTTATTCCTATCGGCGAGAGAACTTAATGTTTTTTGCTAACTAGAGTACTAATAGGATTACATGCAATGAACTAAACACTGCATGTCATGTTTGGTAGTCTCAAGTCATTGAAAGCATGCACGTCCCAAGTCTCTCATTGGTTGATATGTCACGAAATAAGAAACAAGGAGGGAGTTAATGCACCGTGCCTAAGTGTTTTGGGATTATTTGGTTTTCGTAAGGTGACTTACACAACATTTTTGTTTACATGCATTATCATTTTATTAGTTAAATCAAAGGTCAAAACATGGCGCAAAATTCAAAGGGGACCAATAAACTAGTAAACATCAAACTTCTCTCGTTTGGCCCCAACTAGAGGTCCAGTGAGATGACTATACTGCACCGGCACGGAGGGGGACGCAGCTTCATTGACTTACGACAACTGCCTTTGGGTGAATAACATGTGGGCCCAGGGGGTGGGTGGCCCACCTATCATACAGCCAAAGGCAGGTGCAGTAGAGGGCCGAGGAGTAATATGAAATCGTATGCACCTACGCACGCTAACCAAGGGCAAGAGTGATCACTCGAATCGCAAGATCAGTTGACTAGAAGCTAAGCTAGACCCATGGAGGCGATGAGTGCGAGCATCAGTCGGTTGTGCCAGATGGTCCACGAGGCCGGCCTGCGGCCCAGCACCGAGGAACGTCTCCAGGTAGTATTGCTTGAGGCCGCCAGGGCGAGGGGCCGCTTGGACGACAACTTCGTCTCCTTGTTCGACAAGGTCCTCGTCGGTTTCCTCGACAAGTTCACCATCGTCAAGAAGCTCGCGGACGACTTTGACGTAAGACTCCAGCCAACGCGCCCAGGCTCTGCGATGCCCGCCACCCTCAACGGCCACTACGGTGACAACCTCTTTGACGCACTGGTGGCCCTACGACTGCCAGCCGTCGCGCCGGAGAATGTCCACCTCAAGGTCGCGCTCGCCGCGTAGCGCTTGGTGCAGCAAGACACCATCGACATAATCACCCACGTCTACGCGCAAATCGTCCACAAGGACTACTGCATGCAAGAGGAGGACGATAGGATGCTAGCCTTCTTGGACCGCAGGGCAACCTTGGACGGCATTGTTCAGAAGCACGTTGAGCTCGCCGCCAATGCCACTGCTCCTCACACATCGGTTGGTGACCCCACGCACTAGGGCGTGAGGATGTCGTTGATGGATCCGTATGTATTTTTATCTTTCCGTCAAATCCATGTAGTAGTATAGGATACTACAGTAATTACGTTACCTTTCGCATCAACTTCATAATTTTCGTACGTACTCCATGCATGAACGGTGCCAGAACCAAACTTCTCATTACTCTAGGCAAAATCGTTATTTTCTATCTATCGGTCGCGCCATGGAGCAGAGCCAAATTTTACAAGTTATGAGTTCAAAAGGAAAAGCCTGCCATGTTCGCGTCGCACCCCCACACGGTTGGTCCGGCATGCCGCTCAAGCGGGAATGCGTGCGGTGTTGCATTTTCACTTACAAGTGGGACCGCAGTTGAGCAAACCGACTATCGGCAAACCCCCACCCGCCCACCACGCGATGGCTGAGAAAACAAGAGGGAGAAGAGATGGCTCTAGCACGGACTCCAAGAAAATTGGTGTCGGATGGGACTCGTGTGGGTGGCGTGTGCCGTACTGCTAGACGTGAATGCTAGTTATGGCCCATGGCACCCCACTATATCGAGCCTATATCGAGGTACGTAGAACAAATTTCCTGCAGTCCATGCCCAGTCCTCCTCTATCTCTCTTCTCAGCCAGCCAGCGGACGCGTGGAGCCCATCGTCTGTTTGTTCACATGCGGTCCCACATGTTAGTGAAAACGCAAGAGGACCCACTGAACCTGCACATATTTCACCTCGACGTGCTGGTGATGAAAAACAAATCGAATAATGATCTTCGGTGGCCGCTTTTGGAGTTACTCAAGAGTAGTAATATTCTATTTACAGTTTAACCCAAGATGCACATCTCGTGGCTTCAACTACCACTCTATTTTCTTTCATGACAGGACCTGTGTAAGTGCATCTAGTGCCACCCCTAGTTGGTTTTGGAGTATTGACGACAAAGTTGGTTGAGGGACTAATGCGTTTGTGAGAATTGCACGATAACGCAGGTAGTGTCCCTCATTGATTCAGTTTACCTACAGGAGATGACCCCTAAAAACGTATGAAGACATTGAAGACAATGGTGGTGTGTGAAGATATTCACACTAAAGTCTATGACATGAGAAGACATTGAGTGAAGACTATGGAGCGCGAAGACTGAGTCGTTTTGTTGTTTCCTTTTCTTCTTTGTTGAGTCATAGGAACCACCGTACTATTAAGTGGGGTCCAAGTGAACTAAGTCAGAGTGACTGAAGTGATGCTCAACACAAATCCTATGTCTTCGAGCAAAGACAATGAGAGCAAATCTTATCCAGAGCTGGATGAGTCAGCTTTGCTTGTAGCCCAAGTAAAGTTGCCGTGTGTGTTTGAAATCTGACCGTTGGAACACGTGTCAGTTCCTTAGTGACCCAGGGTCATTTTGGACATATCATGTCGGGCTGCCTTGTGGCTATAAATAGCCCACCCCCTACACCATAAATTGGTGGCTGCTCAGAGTTAGTTTACGGCTTTTGTCGTTTTGAGAGCAACCCACCTCGAAGCTTTGAGAGAGAAATCCTTGCGAGGACAAAGCCCAAACACCCAGAGCCAAAGAGTGTTAGGCATCACTGAAGTCTTTCTGTCTGTGTGACCTGAGGACTTATTACACTTGAGGACTGTGTATCCTCCAGCCGGTTAGGCATCGCGTTCTGAGCATCCAAGAGTCATTGTGGATTGCCGGGTGAACGAAGTCTGTGAAGGTTCGGAAGTCTACCTTGAAGACTTACCAGAGTGATTGGGCGAGGACTGGGTGTCCTTAGCTCAAGGGGAATAAGGTGAAGACACGGTCTGCTGAGTTGAATCTCATCCTCCCTAACTAGACGTACAGTTGTCACAGCAACTGGAACTGGTCCAACAAATCATGTGTCTTCAACAAGTGACTGGTTCTATCCCTTCTCTCCTTTACTTTGAGTTTGTCTTCGTGAAGTCATTGCTTATCTGTCTTATCTGTTTGACTACTATTGTTGATTGGCTTCATACTATCTTCCATCCTGATCCTACTACCTAGCTGCTATTAGTCTTCGTACGTTAACACTATTGCATACTTGACTATGGCTTGCTTGTTGTAGTTTATCTTCCGCTGCATATCAATTAGGTCATTTCTATTGTTTGTCTTTGAAACTTCCATGTTTTGAAGACTTTGATAAAAATCGCCTATTCAGCCCCCCTCTAGTCGATAACTAGCACTTTCAATTGGTATCAGAGCAAGGTACTCCCTTGTTCTGTGTGATTCGGTTTAACCACCTGGAGTTTAGCTATGTCGACTGCAGGGATAATCAAAGTCTCTGCTGCTTGCCCCGTGTTCGATGGAACAGAATATCCCTACTGGAAGAATAAGATGTGCATGCATCTTGAAGCCATTGATGTCGACCTCTGGTACGTCATCAAGAATGGCGTTCCCAAAACTGGTGAAGGTGTCACCTCTACTGATGTCAAGAAGTTCATTCAACTGGACTCGACTGCAAAGAACATCATCTGTGGTCATCTGACAAAAGGACAGTATGGCGGTGTGAGTGCTCTGGAAACGTCAAAGCTAGTCTGGGACTGGCTATCCAAGGTCAATGAAGGTGTCTCTACACAGAGAGACAAGAGGATCAGTGTTCTTCGCAATCTCTTCAACCGCTTCAAGAGAAACGACAATGAAAATGTCCAGCTCACGTTTGATCGCCTCACCGACATCACAAATGAGCTTCAGGCTCTCGGCGCCACTGAGATCACCAAGCATGAAATCATCAAGATGCTGCTGAGATCCCTTGACAGCTCCTTTGACACACTTGCCCTCATGATACAAGAACGTCCTGACTTCAAGACTCTCGATCCGTCTGGTATACTTGAGAGGCTCAACACACATGAGTTCCAACTTTCTGAGAAAAGAGATATCTATGGCCCCAACTATGGCCGAACTCGTGCTTTGAAGGCAAAAGTTGTTTCCTCATCTGAAGAAGAAGAATCTGACTGCGGTTCTGATGATCCTGAAGACATTGGAAGGGAGCTTGCTATGCTTGTGAAGAAGTTCCAGAAATTCACCAAGAAGAAGGGCTTCAGAAAGTCTTCACGATCCAGTTCAAGAAATGATGAAGCTTCCACTCAAGACAACAAGAAGAGAACATGTCACAAGTGTAAGAAGCCTGGGCACTACATCTCTGAGTGTCCTCAGTGGGACAACGAGAAGAAGAAAAAGAAGAGCAAGGAATATGACTCTGATGACAAGAAGAAGAAGAAATCTTCAAAGTCTTCTTCCAAGTCCACATCAAAGTCTTCTTCCAAGTCCACATCAAAGTCTTCATCTCATAAGAAGAGCTCATCTGGCAAGGCTCGTGCTTTTGTTGGCAAGGAAATGGATTCAGAGGAGGAGTCTGCTTCTGAGGAGGCAGAGGTGGAATCTAAAGCTGAATCCGACTCCGGTGTTGCAAGTCTGGCTCTAGCCACTGCCTATGTTGCCAAGTCCATCTTCAACACTGAAGACAATGACTCCCACACCAACGCTGATGATGACAAGGATGATCCTGCTCCCACCTACTGCTTCATGGCACGCGGTGCCAAGGTAAAATCACGCGATGCTTACTTTCAAACATCAAGTGAAGATGACAAAAGTGATGAACAACAAAGGGCTACAAAACACTTGCTAAAATTGCTACTGAACAACAAAGGGCTATGGAACATACTCAAAAGCTGTTAGACAAAAGCGATGACCTGTTGGACGCGGAAATGACACGTTCACAGTCCTTAGTTGAAGACATAAAAAATCTTCATGCTAAGTATCAAGAACTTGAAAGTCTTAATGAGACGCTCTCAACCACTTATGAAAAGCTCTCCTATGATTATCTTCAAAGGAAGCAAGAGCTTGAGAAATTGAAAGCGACTCATGAAGATCTTCAAAAAGAGAATGAGTCATTTCGCGCTCAATAGATCAGTCCCGCTCAGGATGGATTTGAACCACCATGCTTAAAATGCATTGAGCGTGATAACGCTGCCTCTGTTGCTGAATGTTCCACTGCTGCTACTATTGTTCTGTCTTCAACTACCGATGTGATAACTAACCCCTCTTCTGAGGATACCACTACTATTGCTGATGAAAATGCTAGGTTGAAGACATTGCTTGAAACAGAGATGTATAAAAGTCTGAAAGGGCATCAGACACTTTGTGATGTCCTCAAAAAGCAGATTCTGAACCGAAACCCTAGGAAAGAGGGTGTTGGGTTCGAGAGGAAAATGAATGTTGATGGTTCCTACTGGAAGCCTGAGCAGTATCCCAAAACCACATGGGTTGCTGCAAAGGAACCTTCAGTGGATCCATCCACTTTATCTGGCTTTACCTGTGCTAATCCTATTATCATTGATGAATCCTTTGATGCAAACTATAAACTTTTCAAAAATCAGAAAGGTGAAGTGTTTGCCAGGTATATTGGTACTAACTGCAGGAATGGACCACCAATGAAGAAGATCTGGGTTGCCAAAAGCTGTCTTGAGAATCTTCCTGTGAATGTTGTCATGACACCACCAGGGAAGAAGACAAACCCCAGACCAAAGGCGTCACATGGTCCAACGGCTTCATACGGAAACATGACTCACCAGAGTCACCCTAATGCCAATGTTTTGCAGGGAAATCATACTCAAATGTATGAATATGAGCGCGTGTCTTCAAACCACTATGTTCATAGTACTAAGAACTTTTCTGCTTATTCATATGAGTATCATTCATCTCCTGCAAGGCTATTTGCTAGGGCTCCAAAGCCTAAATTCTCAGATGCTCCACTTAGACTCATTGCTTCTAAGCCACCCCTAAAGATGTGGGTGGTGAAGAAGAACTAACTCTCTTTTGCAGAACATGGTCTCTAGCCAGCAATCAAAGGCGTCCGATATCATTGCTGGGGACCTAAAACACAAAGGGACGCATGATAAAATGACTTACTATGTATTCCACATATGAATCGCTTACCTGTCATACTGTGTGCTAACTTTTATCTATGCTGTGATAATCCAAGTGTGCATCAACTGCTTATGCTTCACAACATACATTGTGAAGCCTATCCTCCTAACTGCACTGTAGGGTATGACACCTCGTGCTTCAGAATGGATTATGGACAATGGATGCACTAATCATATGACTGGTGATCGAAGTCTTCTCATGGACTCAACCTTACGTCCATCCGACAAGAGACAAATCACATTTGCTGACACTGGTAAAGGCAAGGTATTGGGTCTAGGTAGAGTTGCATTCTCAAAGGATCAACACATGGATAAAGTGATGCTTGTTGAATCCCTTGGATTCAACTTAATGTCAGTCTCAATGCTTTGTGACTTAAACATGATTGTGATATTCGTAAAATATCATTGCCTTGTAATAATGGAATCTGACAAGTCTCTAGTCTTTGAAGGGTATAGGAAAGGTGATCTATACATGGTAGATTTCTCAGCAGGTCCACAACTTGCCGTATGTCTTCTTGCAAAAGCTTCAGAATGCTGGCTCTGGCATCGGAGGCTGGGGCATGCTGGCATGAGGAACTTGCACACTCTCATCAAGAAGAAGCATGTCATAGGCATCGAAGGTGTCAAGTTCAAGAAAGATCATTTGTGTGGTGCTTGCGAAGCTGGGAAGATGACGAGGGCCAAGCACCCCTCGAAGACAATCATGACGACATCTCAACCCTTTGAGTTGTTGCACATGGACTTATTTGGCCCTACTCACTACTCCACCCTCACAACAACGGCATGTCTCTATGGCTTCGTCATTGTTGATGACTACTCAAGATACACATGGGTGCACATAATTCTCTTCAAGACTGAAGTACAAGATGTCTTCAGACGATTCGCCAATCGAGCAATGAACAATTATGGCGTCAAGATCAAGCATATCAGAAGTGATAACGGCACTGAATTCAAGAACACCAGCCTTGATCTTTATCTGTATACAATGGGAATCACTCATGAATTTTCTGCTCCGTACACACCTCAGCAAAATGGCATTGTTGAGCGCAAGAACAGAACCCTCATTGAGATGGCTCGAACAATGCTCGACGAGTACAAGACACCAAGAAAGTTCTGGCCTGAAGCTATTGATACTGCATGTCACATCATCAACCGTGTTTACATCCACAAGCTTCTGGACAAAACATCCTATGAGCTCCTTACTGGCAAAAAGCCAAATGTCAGCTACTTTAGAGTCTTTGGTGCTAGGTGCTGGATCAAGGATCCCCATCACAAGTCAAAATTTGAACCCAAAGCTCATGAAGGCTTCATGCTTGGCTATGGAAAGGATTCGCACTCTTACAGAGTCTTCAACCTCTTCCACTACAAAATCATTGAAACAATGGATGTGCGATTTGATGAAACTAATGGTTCGCAACGAGAGCTCCTTCCAAGCACACTAGATGAAGCTCCTTCCAGTGAATCTATCAAGCTGATGGGAACTGGTGAAATCATGCCCTCTGAAGCACAGCCTGAAGAGGAACTTATCATTTCTGCACCAAACCAACCTGAAGACAATGCTCAGACCGAAGACAATCCTTCCAATGATTACAATGATTAGCATGAGCAAGGTCTTCGTCCAGTTCATCCTCGTGTTGCAAATGAAGTACAAATTGAGAAGATAATTGACAGCATCAAGGCACCTGGTCCGCTTACTAGATCAAGAGCAACACATTTAGCAAATTTCTATGGGCATTTTTCATTTGTATCAATATCTGAACCCAAGAAAGTTGCTGAAGCCTTTATGGAACCTGAATGGATTCAAGCCATGCAAGAAGAACTTCAACAGTTCAAGCTGAATAATGTTTGGGAACTTGTCAAGCGCCCTGACCCTCACAAGCATAACATTATTGGCACAAAATGGATATATCGGAACAAACAAGATGAGCATGGTCAAGTCATCAGAAACAAAGCACGTCTAGTGGCACAAGGATATACTCAAGTTGAAGGAATTGACTTCGATGAAACATTTGCTCCTGTGGCTAGGCTTGAAGCTATTCGCATACTGCTAGCCTATGCGAATCACCACAACATCCTGCTATATCAAATGGATGTGAAAAGTGCTTTCCTCAATGGCAAGATTGAAGAAGAAGTGTATGTTGCTCAACCACCTGGCTTTGAAGATCCAAAACATCCTGATATGGTGTACAAACTCAACAAAGCACTGTATGGCCTCAAACAAGCTCCTCGCGCTTGGTATGATACAATCAAAGACTTCCTGAAGAGCAAAGGCTTCAAACCAGGATCCTTAGATCCCACACTCTTCACGAAGACATATGATGGTGAACTGTTTGTGTGCCAAATATATGTAGATGACATAATCTTCGGCTGCACCAACCAGAAGTATAGTGATGAGTTTGGATACATGATGCAAGAGCAATATCAGATGTCCATGATGGGTGAGCTGAAGTTCTTTCTTGGACTTCAAATTAGTCAGCAAAGAAATGGCATCTTCATATCTCAAGAAAAATATCTCAAAGATTGCCTGAAGAAGTTCGGAATGCAAGATTGCAAAGGTTACACGACGCCAATGCTAGCCAAACATCATCTTGGTCCCGACGACAATGGTAAAGAGTTTGATCAAAAGGTATACCGCTCCATGATTGGTTCCTTACTTTACCTATGTGCATCTAGGCCAGATATTATGCTTAGTGTTTGCATGTGTGCTCGATTCCAAGCGGCACCAAAGGAATCGCATCACTTAGCTGTGAAGCGTATTCTTAGATATTTGGCTTACACCCCAACACTCGGATTATGGTATGGAAAGGGCTCAAGGTTTGATCTGGTTGGATTCTCGGATGCTGATTATGCTGGTGACAAGGTGGATCATAAGTCAACATCAGGAACATGTCACTTTCTGGGACGATCACTTGTCTGTTGGTCTTCAAAGAAGCAGAACTGTGTATCACTCTCAACTGCTGAATCTGAATACATTGCTGCTGGATCTTGTTGTGCTCAGCTTCTATAGATGAAGCAAACTCTCAAGGACTATGGCATCGATCTGAAGCAAGTCCCTCTCTTCTGCGACAACGAAAGCGCCATCAAGATTGCCAACAATCCGGTTCAGCACTCGAAGACAAAGCACATTGAAATTCGTCATCATTTTCTCAGAGATCATGTCATGAAGAAAGATATTAACATCATTCATGTCAACACTGAAGAGCAACTGGCAGATATCTTCACAAAGCCCTTGGATGAGAAAAGGTTTTTCAAGTTACGGTGTGAGCTAAATATCTTGGAATCCTCAAATGTCCTGTGATCAGGCACACATCCTAACACTTATGCATGTTGATGACTTAGATGTGCAACACACAAAGTAAAGTATATCTTCAATCAATGAAGACTTACATTCTCAGTATGAATACATTAATGTGGAATTTGACTTCAGAGCGCCACAATAATTGTGCGCCGTGTCTGGGTCTAATACTTGCTATACGGTGGGTAACGCCACCACCAAAATTTCTTGGTTTGAAGTGTTTCACTCATGGCGTTATTGTTGAATATCTTCGCATATTGATTTGTCTTCAACTTTCAACTTATCTTCATAATTTAGTTCACTATGTTGAGTTGATTGCTTTCTCATATATACATATATATATATATATATATATATATATATGCTAGCATTTTGTCCTCTACAACATTCACTTATAGCTATGTCTTCATTGTTGAATCTTTTGAACTAAGTGAATGTGATCGGACCCTAATCTCTCTATGCTTACTATGTCAAACTCTATCTGTCCAAATCATATGCATTCTACTGAAACTGTCGAATGTCTTTTCTGCATCCTTGTCAGCAGAAGACACAGAGACAAACATCAAGTCCTATTTAAATGATTCATCTTTATTGTCGATATCCGGAGAAGCCGGAACAACCATCCGACAAACTTGGCGGGCGTGGGAACGTGGGACAACTCTAGGTATGTTGCATGCTTGCCACGTGTCCCACGGATGTGAACAGACAGGGGCACCTGCGTAATTGCACTGTGCCACACACCTACTTATAAATACGTGTCCCCTGCGGTCAAGAAAACCTTCTTCCACCTCTCCACCTCGTCAAAAACCCTAGCGCCACCGCTAGCTCTTGACGACGCCGGTGATGAAGCACTTAGCTGCCGCGACTTCTCCGACGCTGTCCTCACGCCGGCCGCGGGCATCGTCCACTCTACCGCCGCCGTAGGTGTCCTCCGTCGCCAAGTTAGGGCACGGTGGACTGAACTGCTCGGTCTCCAAATTCTCCCATCTAGCAGTTCTTCGTGTGGTAAATATAAATCTATTTTTACCAGCTTTTTGATCCTCAATGATTCATCCAATTTACCAAAATTGGTTTTTGTCTATACAAAGTTAGATCTACTCTATCTGCATCTCATACTGCCTAGTATATTCACTTAAGCTTCACATCTAGTTAGATTCCTCACTTGTACTTATTCACGGATTCGTACAAATCTGGAACCGACTCTCAACATATAAGTGAATGTCTTCGCAACAGAGGTCAATGTCTTCAAACTGATTTATCTTCAAAATCTTCTGAGAATGCATATGACCTCTTCCCCTTCCCTTGCATCTCTAATGCTGTCACAGGTACATGTCCATGGGAGAATCCCTAGGTTCTTATAATCTGCATTCGTTTGCAGAATTCTTACAGCAACACATTGATTCTCCTGAAGCCAGTTCCTGTCTGACCAGCAAGCGAAAGCCTTTAAAGCCTTTGAACATATTGAAACTGTTCAGTTTGAAGTTCATGGCTGCAGAGAAATCAGTAAGGAAGGGTGGCAGGCAGCATCGTGGGGGAACTTCAAAGGATCTGCCTGATGATCTTGCAGAAATCTACAAAACAGATCCTAAAGAAGATTACAATCAGCGCAAGACTCGAATCCAATGGATTCGACGCTATTGGGCTGAACAATGGTTCAAGTACAAGTTTGTGACCCAGGAGTACTCTGAGAAGAATGCTATCAAGAGCCCTTGGGGTGATATTCTCTATCGAGGCGTTCCCCCCAAGAACAAAGCTGAAGCCATTGCGCAAGAATTCTATCCTTGAATGGTCCGTGGACCATAGCCTGAAGAAGCCGACCCATCATCATTGCTCTGGTGTCGTGACGACAATCTCTTCAAGCGCAACTTCCAGTATGCTAAGGCTTCGGCAAAGGAAAACAAGAAGTCATGGGGATTAGACTTCAATCCTGGCCCCTCTGCTCCCCGTGATGATGGCACACGTGAAGCTGAAGAAAATAGAATTGGGCTCTTTGCAAACCTTGATGGCCTCATCTCCTACATCTTGGTACAAGGTGCCAAAGTGGATCATTCTGACAATGATGCTAATTCTGATGAAGCCCCAGCTCCTCCTCCAAGGCTGCATAAGCCAAAGAAGATTAAGGCTTCATCATCAGCTGCACCTCCAAAAGCATCTCGTGTGAAGCCACTGGCCACTGCACCTCCTGAAGCCAGTGTGCAGTCTGAAGATCTTTCACGCATCTCCAAGAAGACGGAGAAGAAAAAGAAAATCATCAAGAGTACTGATCAGGTTTTGACTCCTGCTGCTATTCTGCGTGAAGAGCCCATTGATCTGTCCAGCGATGAGGATCTTGCAGATGATGCTCTTGAGCAACTGATCAAGAGCAAGGAAGAAGCAGAGATCTTCAACAACTTGCCTCTCTTTGACGTGGCAATCATCCATAACTTCATTGATGAGTGGTTTGACACACCAAATCTCAGCTTTGATGATCTGCAACTTCCAATTGGCCTCAGTGTCGCCTTCAATGTCGCCATTGCTTCTGAGCTAGCTATTGCTCAGCGCATCATCGAACTAAAGCACAAGATTGACTATGAAAAGGCTCAGTTCAAGAAGCATGTGGCCACGCTCAACATGCAAGATGTCAGGAACTTCAAAATCATGCTACACGAGCTCAAAGAAGCCTTTCACAAGAAGCGTGAAGAAGCTCGAGGCTCCAGAGAGCATATGAAGAGTCTGGCTGACAAGTGTATGCTTGCCTACAATGAGGCTGAGAAGCGCAAGGCTCTTGGTCGTCCTGGCATCGACCCCAGGATGGCTGCAAAGAAGAAGAAATCGACTGTCCAATCTGCACCTTCAAGGCCAGATGAACCTCGCATTGTCTTCCCAAGCAGCATGACTGGCTCGAAGCCAAGAGTCACGTCAACCGCTTCAGAATAGAAGAAGATGAGGGCTGCAGAGGCTGAAGCCAGAAAAAGGAAAACCTCCGAAGCCTCTTAAGCTGCTCCCTCCAAGAAGAAGCGCAAGATCAAGAAGAGTCGGGCTGCTCCCACAGAGCCCCTTGTTGTTGAACCCATCTCAGTGGTTCGTCCTGCATCTGCATCCCAAGAACTTCGCATGACTGTTCATGAGCCTGCTTCCATAGAGGCTCCTGAAGCTGAAGAGATTCCAGCAGCTGAACCCACCGCTACTCAAGACATTGGTCAAGATGACAATGTTGAAGATGATGAAGCTCTTCCTCAAATTGAATATAATGTGGTATCATCGCCTATTCGTACGAACAGCGAAATCATCAGCATTGGTCGTCCTTTGACGCCGATTGCTCAGGATGCTTCATGGGTTGATCGCCCGCAAGAACAAGACTCCCCCAGCACTCCCCAACAACAACAAACCACACCATCCATCCAAGTTGAAGAGGATGAGGACTTGCCCACCCCATCTCCAAAGGCGTCGCCTGTACTACAAAGGCTTCGCAAAGGACCAAGGCCTCAAGTCCCTCTTCTGAGCGTTCCAGAAGGAGAAGTGCACCATCAACCTGTTGCACGTCAAGTGTTTTCAGAAGCCACTCCTGCTGTGAATGTCTCTGAGTTTGAAGCACCAACTACTGTAGACAATCCGGCTGCATCAGCCAATGACGAACGTCAAGAAGAACGTGTCTCTACACCCCCCATTCCTGAAGAAGTTGTTCACGATGTGAACGTGTCTGTGCCTGACCCTCCAGCTCAGCAAGTGGAGGTTGAAAACCTTGAGGCTGCCACCACCAACACCAATGAAGCCGATGACATAGTCATGGCTGCAGCAAATGTGGAGCCTGTACCAAGCCCCACACCAGAAGCCAATGCTGAAAATGCTCCTGAAGCTTCTGATGTGCATCCCGAAGCCACTGTTGCTGCCACTGCTCCTGTTCCGCCACCAAGGCCCTATACAATTGAGAAAGCATACAACCATGGTGAGCTAATCACCGTAAGATGGCCCATTCTGGTCCCTCCGCCTACTGTCTCTGGTCCTCAATTTGACTATCACATTGAGCATAGGCCTCAGGTCCAGAAGCCAAAGCCAAGACTGCCAAGGTTTCTTGGTACTGCCACATCTGTCGGGTCTTTCAATGCAGGCTTCAAGAGCCACAACACATTCTTTGACAGCTCGAAGAACCCCTACACGAAGCCAAGAATATCATCAGATCGGTTCTGGAGTCATCAGCAACGAAGCTATTACTCCTGTGTTCTGTATGATCAAGGGCGCATTTTCCCTCATATGCGCCTCGACACTGAAGCCATTGCTGGACTGCCCTGCTTAGAAGAAGTACTTGACTGCTTTCGTGATGCTGGTCTGCTCAGCTTTGTCACAGACAAAGAACATTGGAATGAAGAGCTATTGCTTCAATTCTATGCTACACTCCACATTCGCGGTTATAACAGAGGTACGAAGACATGGGTTCTCGAGTGGATCACAGGAAATGTTCATCATGAAGCCAAAGCTCTTGACATCATTGAGCTTACAGGCCTATCCACTCCCGGAGAGCTCTATGAACCTGGTTGTCAAAACCACCGCAATGCACTGGAGAGCATCTTCCATAAGCCTGAACCCAATATGAGCCAGATGTTGAGCATGATGAAGCCTTTTCCACATGATGCTGAATATCGAAAGGAGTTCTTTGTTGATGACCTTGAGTATCTGCCGCGCACCATATATCACATCATCAGGCGGACTCTATGGCCTATCAAAGGACATTCATCAGCTGCAAAACTCGAAGGAGCCATGAAGACATTGGTCTTTTACATCCTCAATGGCATCAGCTTCAATGCGCAAGATTTCTTCATCAGGCAACTGGCTGCATCTGGATCTGACTTCTTCAGACTGAAATTCTATGCTCCATGGGTCATGCGCCTCATCAAGCAACACTCTGCTGTCAACTATCAACCATCTGCTCGCAATCATGTGATCTTCCTACTAGAGGTTGATATGTCAGTTGAAGCCATATACCCTGAACCTGCCAAGAAACCTCTCTCTCTCTTCAGAATGCTGAACATCAAAGCTTCACTCAGCCTATCGAAGGAGTCCAAGCTGTCACACGTGTCTATCCAATGGCTGGAAATATTCGTCTGCCTCATCGTGCATCAACTGAAGCCACTGCGAGCACCATTGCTCAAAGGCCTCAGAAGCGCTCTCGGGTCCTAAATGACCGAGAACTTCTTGTGGCCCTACATCAGAAGCAAGATAAGCATCATTTTTGGCTGAAGCGTCAGATGCAAAGCCTCTTGGTGGATGTAAATTGCATTCGAAACCTTGCCACCAAGAATGCATTTGTCACTCACGAAACTTGTCGGCGATCATGGAAGAGTTTGACCCTGCTCAGTGTTGAAGCTGATCTTCAAGACGATGGCTTCACTGAAAGATTCAAGTTTGACTCCACTCCTCCACGGAATGCTGTCCTACAAAGAACTCCATCTCTTGAAGACTCTGATTATTCTTCCTCCACGGCAACTGTCAATGCCAATGTCATCAATGATGAAGATGATGCTACTTCACCGCCCCCTACTTCTGCACGCATCAACACTGCACCAAGTTCGTCTGCACCGCCAAACGACAACGACAACCCTGCTGCTTCAACTACTCCTCATGGGGACGAGTAGATGCTCTATGTATTCAAACCTTTTTGGTCATTATTGACAAAAGGGGGAGAAGCATATGAGTTGATAGTCTTCAAGCGGGTTTATAAGGGCGGTTGCTTTATATTTTTTCCTAGTGCTTACAACTCTTGCTTTTTTATACACTTCGTTCTTTGAGTTGTAACACTTAAACTTGATGGTCGTCTGCTACTTATTTGCGTTTCCATGTGCGATGATAACTTCCGCACTTAGATCATTCTGTAGACGTCCATTTTTCATTATGCATGTCATTCTCTTAGCTATATCATTTCATGCATGATGAATTATCTTCATAAGTTGAAGAGGATCTCCACAAGTACAACCTGCCATGTGCATTTGCATTCCAAAAGCAAATTATTTATATGCACATCTTCAGGGGGAGCCCTTGCCACTTATGAAGACAATACGCTATCCTTTACAATTTCACATACTTCTTTCCCGTTGAAAACTTCAACCAGTTTGTCATCAATCACCAAAAAGGGGGAGATTGTAAGTGCATCTAGTGCCACCCCTAGTTGGTTTTGGAGTATTGACGACAAAGTTGGTTGAGGGACTAATGCATTTGTGAGAATTGTAGGATAACGCAGGTAGTATCCCTCATTGATTCGGTTTACCTACAGGAGATGACCCCTAAAAATGTATGAAGACATTGAAGAGAATGGTGGTGTGTGAAGATATTCACACTGAAGTCTATGACATGAGAATACATTGAGTGAAGACTATGGAGCGCGAAGACTGAGTCATTTTGTTGTTTCCTTTTCTTCTTTGTTGAGTCATAGGAACCACCGTACTGTTAAGTGGGGTCCAAGTGAACTAAGTCAGAGTGACTGAAGTGATGCTCAACCCAAATCCTATGTCTTCGAGCAAAGACAATGAGAGCAAATCTTATCCAGAGCTGGATGAGTCAGCTTTGCTTGTAGCCCAAGTAAAGTTGCTGTGTGTGTTTGAAATCTGACCGTTGGAACACGTGTCAGTTCCTTAGTGACCCAGGGTCATTTCGGACATATCAGGTCGGGTTGCCTTGTGGCTATAGATAGCCCACCCCCTACACCATAAATTGGTGGCTACTTAGAGTTAGTTTACGGCTTTTGTCGTTTTGAGAGCAACCCACCTCGAAGCTTTGAGAGAGAAATCCTTGCGAGGACAAAGCCCAAACACCCAGAGCCAAAGAGTGTTAGGCATCACTGAAGTCTTTCTGTCTGTGTGACCTGAGGACTTATTACACTTGAGGACTGTGTATCCTCCAGCCGGTTAGGCGTCGCGTTTTGAGCATCCAAGAGTCATTATGGATTGCCGGGTGAACGAAGTCTGTGAATGTTCGGAAGTCTACCTTGAAGACTTACCAGAGTGATTGGGCGAGGACTGGGTGTCCTTAGCTCAAGGAGAATAAGGTGAAGACACGGTCTTCTGAGTTGAATGTCAGCCTCCCTAACCAGACGTACAGTTGTCACAGCAACTGGAACTGGTCCAACAAATCCTGTGTCTTCAACAAGTGACTGGTTCTATCCTTCCCTCCTCTACTTTGAGTTTGTCTTCGCGAAGTCATTGCTTATCTGTCTTATCTGTTTGACTTCAATGTTTCACTACTATTGCTGATTGGCTTCATACTATCTTCCATCCTGATCCTACTACCTAGCTGCTATTAGTCTTCGTACGTTAACACTATTGCATACTTGACTATGGCTTGCTTGTTGTAGTTTATCTTCTGCTGCATATCAATTAGGTCATTTCTATTGTTTGCCTTTGAAACTTCCATGTTTTGAGGACTTAGATAAAAATCACCTATTCACCCCCCCTCTAGTCGATAACTAGCACTTTCAACCTGGATGCTGGATGTCCCACGTGTCGACAAAAGGAGGAAGAACCCGACCAAATCTTTGGTTGTGCTCTCGGATTAGACTAGTTGTGCTAACTTAAAATTTTTATTGTGTACTCCCGCCATTCCAAAATACTTGACTTCCATTTGTCCAAAAATGGATGTACCTACATACTAAAACATGTCTAGATACATATATATTTTGACAAATAGAAGGCATGTATTGTGCAACAGAGGGAGTAGAATGGGTGCAAGTTTTTGTATTGGGAAGAAGAGTATATCCATATATTGATAGAGCGCAATTTAGTAGATGTTCTATCACTTTTAGCTAGCACAGAGGCTAGAGATGAGATTAGTGCACTTGTTGATACTCCTACTAGAATAGAGGCTTGAAATGATACTAGATACAAGGAAGCAACATCTACTTCTTTACACTCAAAGAAGAAAGAAGCACGCAAGGTCGAGCCTCCGTAGATCATTAATGAATGCATCGAGAAGGCACTAATCCAACTTACAGGAGTAGTAAAATCTATTCTTGTGGTTCTTGTTTTCTTTGGTCTTGCGTTTTAGTCAAAATTATCATTGGAGTTCGTGCAAAACGGAGGTCCGTTTGGGGTCGTGCGTTGGAGTTGGCCTTACAAGTTGGACCGCAGTTAAGGAAACCGACTATCGGCAAACCCCCACCTCACCCTACGCGTGATGGCTGATGTTAGAGAAACGACGAGGTTGAAGAGATTGCTCTAGGATGGACTCCAAGAAATAATATGGTGTCAGATGGATGTCATGGTGGTGGCGTGTGCCGTACTCCTGGACGTGAATGCTTGTTCTGGCCCATGCCACCCTACTACTCCTACTACTTACTCCTACTATATAGTACTAGTATCAAGGATTCGAGGTGCTGGTTACGTACAGCGAACACATTAGCATATGGCTACAGTAAAAACACCCTCCCGACGCGCGAAGCATGTGTAGCTAGTACAAATAGTGTACTACTATTGTTGATTGGCCTCATCCGATAACTTGTTGCAATGCACGTACAATTATGTTTTCGGAAAATATTTTTTTGCCTCGTCGCACCACTCACTCAGAGAAGCGACTCGAAAGCCATTCATAAATTTCGTAAGTTTATCATAGGCATATCATTTTATTACATACAACAGGTCATCAACCCACATCGACAACAAGGATACATTATAAATACTAAAGTTTTCACCACACAACAAATAACAAGCAATGAAATGAACTTCAACTCAACCATTCCTCGGCGTTGGAAACGCTTGCTTTGAACCACAAGTGATTCTCTGGGACGGGCCATCCATTATCGATCTGGAGACCAACGCAGGACTGATCATCCAGGCTGAAGCGACCTACTATATCAGTACCAGGGTAGGGAACCACCCAAATGTCTGAGGTATAGACACAATTGCTTCTCATAAATGGTAGTAACATTGTGTCAATAGCAATTGGACCACCTTTCACCATCATTGGATAGTTTTGTCCAAGGAAGAGCGAGTTTTCTCCAAGACTATCAATTCCGTACTAGGGAGAAATAGTTGGCGCTAGCACACTAGTATCCATCCCGAATACCATGCAACGGGTGTTGGAATAGGCCCGGAGAGTGCGACCATGGGAGACTACACCTGCTTCCTTAGAAGTAACATCATCAGTGGGCTGTATACACACAAGAAGAGGTGATCTAGCGGAATTAGTTGCCAGGCGCCAAAGAGTATATGGGCGCTGCTCGTCCTCATGCTCGTGATCATCACCATCGTCATCTCCCCCTTGGTTATAAAAAATTTCAAGTATAGGTGGTGGAATGTTCACAGGACCTTGGAAACACAAGAATAAGGTTAATTAGTAAAGGGAAACTTGCTAACCCGCATGCATGTGGATAAAACAATTATAATTACGGTGGAAGATAAACGTACCGAAACTACGAGGATGCCATGCAAAAACACTGCCACGAGTGGTGGCAGCAAACACAAGGCCCTCGTATTGAATTGCATCACAATACTCATCCGTGTATAGAAACTGATTTTTGAGCAATATCCATCGAGTCAAACCACCAAGGTCGGCAACAAGCTTGTCGAAGATAGCAACAACTTCATAGTTGTTGTAATTCCAAGAGCGGTTAGGAACTCGACAAATTGCTATCTTCCGTAGAATACAATCACCATGATCGTATTTGAATGTGCATACAATACCGGTGTGCTCAACCTCTGGGCAGTCTGCTGAGATTTTTGGAAGTGCAACCCGGTCACGAGTGTACACATTCACAAGTTCCCACTCGTAGTTGGACCCAATGTAAACAACCAAATCTCCATTTGCACCTGCCCAAGCCTTGCCCTCAAGCGATGGCATCTTAACATCATACATATCATTATCAAGCGGCATCAACTTGCATAGGACGAGGCCTCCGTCGTGCCGGCGCTAGTCATCAGGGTCACGGCGAAGAAGATAGGGGATATCAAACCGCTCCTTGACTCTTGGGTTCCTTGTAATGATGTTATTAGTTGAGTCGAGAATGGGCTTGAACGAACCTGCCATGCTAGCCGAGGTGATGACGTCGCACCGATCAATGAGTTCCTCCACCATGTCATCTTTCAGATTGGGGCAAGAATAACGGGGTCGTTTCCGGCCTGTTCCCTCCATGGAGAAGGAGATCGAAGAATGATAGAAGAAAGGGTGAAGGGCTGAAGGAAAATGGAGGAGGGAGATGAAGAGCGTGCGACAATAGTTCCAAATCGAGAGGGAAAGGCGAAGAGTCGATGGACGGTTGCCAGTTTGCCATGGTTCACAAAGAGGCGCCCCGGCCTACACGTCCGTTCAAAAATACTACTAGTCACCGTCGTCTCACTGATATGTTGGAATGGGACCACATGTCAACGAAACATGGTGTGTAATTTCTCGTGCAAAATGCGATCTGGCCGCGTTGGCCCGAGGTGCCGCATTAGCTATCGACCTTTATTTTTTTAATGGCGTGCCGTTCAGTTTTAAAGCATGACTAACTGGTACTGTACGCAGAGAAAATATAAACTACTCTACCACTACTCCACCTCCAGTACTAGTAGTATAAAAAAGATATATAGGCTGGAGCTTCAGCGCTTTCTTGCTATGGGCTGCCCACTTGCTTCTCACACTACCACCCTCTCTCCTAATCTAAAAAAGATGACCCCTCTCTCCCTCCTCACAGGTGGTCACAGATCCACCGGGGAAGAAAAGGACGTGCAGCGTTGACGCACTCGTCGTCGGCGAGCGAGGTCACGCACTGACGACAATGCCGTCCTCTCAGACCTAGCGCCCGCGCGGGATGGACTCTGTCCCCAAGCTCGCTGCCGTAGTGCGTGCGGAGGACGACGACCACGAGCGAAGCCACTTCCCGCCGACCCTCAGGTACGCTACCTCTTTTCGAACCATTCCCTTGTTCTATTGCCCCATCTTCCACATCGTTGCATGTTGATCTTTTTCCACTCCACCATCTTCCTAATTTGCTATCCTCTGCTCTGCTGGCCACACAGATGAAAACCATAATTTGCACTATTAAAGGAAACCCTACTTCATGCAGACTAATCCATGTCTGGGTTGAATAAGGAAAGGAAGGGAGACTGTACTGTCCAAGAGAGTAGGCATTGAACCCACATCTAGGTTGAAAAGGGGAAAATCAGTAGATAAGGAACGAGTCTCGTGTCTCTTGGTTGAAGAAGGGTAGAAAGGCATGACAACGCAATAGAGAATGACCAGGTCGATCGGTTTGTTGTCCTCACATAGGAAAAAGGTGGCTAAAGAGAACAAAAATGGGACGTAATCAACATATGCTGCCTGGATATTTGTTGCTCTGGGCAACCATACCTCCCTCACCACTCTGCGTCCGTGGAGGTACATTGTACTGGTGCGCCCACTGTCCGAATGGGCCTCCCATGCTCTTATTGCCACTTTTTTTGCTGTTAGTATAACACCAGCAGTCAAGTCAAGCAATTCTACAGCTAAAGTGATGCCACATTTAACTAATGCCGCTCTCAGTCTAATGCCACCGATAAATTTAAGCAATGCCATTTAATGTCACTGGATTATTTCAGGGTTAGCTGTTGATTGTGGATGTATTAAAGATTTTTCAGCTAAGGCATTCTAATGCTGTTGCACAGCCAGTATACCAATGATGAAACTTGTTACTACCTCCAAATTTTTGCACTGTTAATGCTTATAGATTACATACCTCACTTTCATGAGATAAGTTAATTTTTTTGTACAGTGTCACCAAAATGCCAAGGCGCTGATGTCATTTTATTTTGGTTAAACTGCACAGACAATTATGAAGACAAGAGGAAAGGTCAAGAGTGGGCACCTCCTCCTCCGGCTGTTCTCTTGATTCGTTCGATTAAGTTTTTATGTTTGATCGATTATCAAGATTGGGATAGCAATTTTTAAGCCCCCCCCCCGAGTTCGAAATGATATTTACCTTGGAGGTACATGGTTTGCAATTTTTTTATACTGTCATTAGTTAATAATGCAAGTTACCTTCAGACTTTTGTATTTGGTTTAATGCTCATGCACAACTAGTATACCAATGCTGAAACTTGTTACCTTTAAATTTTGTATTGTTAATTCTTATAGAAACCTTCCAGTGCCAGAGTTTATTGAAATTTGTTCAGTAAAACCATTGTACTGTACCCTGTAATAAACTAACTAATGTACTGTTACACTAGCCACTAGATTAGTGTATATTTGTAGTATTCGAATGGTGTTGTATTAGCGTATGGACATAAATAAAGTGTGGCAAGCTTTCCCAGATATGTGCTCAAGAAAACTACTACCTGTTTTTCTCAATACTATATGTTTGCGTACTTTAAATTGAACCGCGAAAACATCTTATATTAAGGAACAGAGGGTGTAGAGTTCACTCAAATTATCCCGGTAAAGCTAGTCACACCTTTGTTAAAATTAATGTTCATTATGTTATCGGAGGAGGTCTGTATGTTTGTCTCTAATGCCTATTGACTACATACCTGACATCATGATGTCATGTTAAGTCATTTCCTTTTGTACAGTGTCACTGAATTGTCAAGGCGGTGATGGCATTTTATTTTAGTAGAATTGCACAAAATTTGCTTAAAAGAAGAGGAAAGGTCAGGAATGGCTCAGTTTTTCAGAAAAAACTATGTATGCCTTCCTGACATCAGCCGCTATTGCTTTATTTATTCCTTCAAACAGGTGGTTAGAAACAGTCTTGCTACCTTTTCCCATTAAGAAATTGGAATGCTTATATTTGTGAGTCTATGCTTCAACTAGTGCCACTTTTATAGTAATCACACTTTCAATATCTATGCAAACAGGGATGCTCTATTTTAGTGGAACTGCACAAAAAGTCAAACTGGTTCGACATTAAGAGCATGTTTTTTCCAAACCTTTATATCCAATTGGTTGCACTATGAGCTGTTCATTACGAAGGTACATGGTTTGCTACTATCTTGCTACTCTTTTTGTACTGTCATTAGATAGTAATACTAGTGGTTTGCATGTGAATTTATTGGCAGGGTGGACCTACATTGGAGGTGCAGGACAGGATTCAATGATTGGATGCTCAATTTCGGTTGTACCGATTTCACCTCTTCCATCACTAGGAACATGGATATCCTTGGTCTGATGAAGAATAGGAGCTATATTTCTGCTCTAAACCAGCAAATCAATTTAGTATGAAATTTTCCAGGGCAAAACATAACTGTATCAGATTGTCCAGTGCAGAACATGACAGATGCTAAGCGAAAGAGACATGTTTAAACCGAAAAAACATGGTGTGGTATATGTTTACTACCTGCTTGATATTTGTGCAGACAGAGATGTCTTCCCGTTGCTATTTGGCAAACAAAGTGTCCGCAATTTTGGTTGAACTGCACAAGAGAATAGTATAGTCACTGCATGCAGTGCCATTTGAAAATAGACACAGAAAGATTGGATAGTCACTTCATGGACTGCAGAAAAGTAGTACTGTACTATTTATTGGCCAACACTAGGTGCTTCATTGCTTTGGTCTGATTATACAATGGGCATCATTTTGCCTAAGTTAAAGTTTGTATTCCGAAAATAGTCTCGCGGTGTGATCGAGAGAAGACCAAATCATATTGCAGTGGATGTTCCTCCATCATGTGTGGTTCATTCTCATGGTTCTAGCTGTTGGTGAAACCACTTATGTTTGCAAGAGGAATTGTAGACTTCACAAACAAATTTGTCTTTCAGTCTGTACTGAATGTTGGCCAAGAGAAGCATCCATGTTAGTAGGAAGAACAGATGTTTTTTTTCTAGATCTTTGCTTTTGGAGCTACATATTTGTATATGATCTGTGAATCATTGAGATGCATTATCATGTTGATCTTATGTATGGGAATTGTACCAGTTAGTTTTAGTTGTGATGCAAGATCCGAAGTGGCTGATCTTTGCTTTTGGAGCAACATATTTGTATATGATCTGTGAATCATTGAGATGCATTAACAGTTACTTATTTCTGTTCGCTCAGTGTTTACAAGTTAGTGATCGATCACTAGCTAGCCTACAAATGCGCTCCTGACAGTTTTATTTGCGACGCAAGATGCGAAGTGGCAGTTTTTTGAATAAAAATGCCTACCTCTGAAGAAACTGACAAGCTACACTATCGATCGTACACGGATAAAAATGCATACCTCTGAAGAAACTGAAAAGCTACACTATCGATCCTACACGGATAAATAGCGGATCACGCATGTACTACCTCCTTTCCGGTTTGCAGGGCTCAATTCAAGAAACGACCTACTCGATTGTACACGAATAAATAGCGGATCACGCACATACTAGTACGTCCTTTCCGGTTTGTAGGGCTTAATTCAAACCTCTCACCAACCAAGGTACTCCCTCTGTCCGGGTTTATTAGTCCTGTGAGCAAAGCAGCAAGACCAAGGCATGGCAATAATTAACGGCATGCAGAAGTTTAAGCCTAATTAATTCCAGCGATTTAAGTGGCTGCATGCGTGCCCTCAGCTGTGACTCGTTGCATGCTGCTCCGCGTACTGCCTGCGAGCGATTCTGAGTGCCTGCATGCAGCCGGCCGTAATTAAGGCAGCTAACTGATGCGAAAAAAGATACGCTTTAATTGTTGCAGGCTTTTTAAATCCGTGGAATCATTATTGACAAGGAGGGAGATGATTCGAGTGAACTCGTTTGACCGCCATGCCGGCGTGCGACCCAAACGGGACGAGACGGCACAGTCATAATTTCAGTTTCTCTAGTTTTCCACGGCAAGCTGGCGCGCTAAGCCATTATGCATTGAATTCCGATGACCGTCGCGCTACCTTCCGCCTATAAGTACTGTTTCCTGGCCTTCTCCGGTGGCACCGTGACCCAACTCGCCATATCCTCATAAGCCCCCACCGGCCCGACGTCGCTCGCCACGTCCGCCATGCCCCCGCCCGTCCGTGGTAGGCAACGCCGGAGGCGGTCACCGCCAGAACTAGTGTTCGGTTTTTCACCGGAAGGCAGACGGAGGGAGGAGGGAATTTATCTGTATTTAGATGGCAATGCGGAGATCAAGGAGTTGTTGGAGCGTGACCGCATGGCAGAGGAGCAGGAGTTCTTGGAGCGCGACCGCCTGGCGGAGGAGCAATGTATCGCCGATTTGCACTGCCAGCGGTACATGGACTAGCAGCACATCGACGCTCTGAGTCGCGAGCAGAGCACCCGCAACTGGGATGACTACGTGGAGGCCGGTGCCCGACAAATAGCCCTGGAGGCTGTCGGGCACGCACGCGTTCGCGATGCTGATTTTTACTACCAGCTCGTCAAGTGGGTTTCCCACTTGGAAGCCGAAGCTTCGGTGGACCACGCCGGCATGGAAAGGGCCAATGCACGCGCAACGCGCCCTATCACACCTCTTGGAAGTCCGAGGCGAGGCGCAGGGCACCGGTGCCAGCACTTAGCATGTACCACAGATGGCGGCCGGCATCGTCTAGTTAGCTAAGAGTAAGTTAGTACGTGTATGCTACTAGAGTATTAGTGGGAGTAGATAGTTAACTTGGCTATGATGGTTGTCAACGTGGAAGTTCAGTACTCTATATGTGGATCAGACCTGTTACTTTGCTCTGAATGTTGAACTTTCCTATTGAATGTATGGAATGGGCTGTTATTTTTTTAAATGGGTTGTATTTGTCCTCCACAGGTTTAGAGGCTGACTTGTGGGCCTAGCAAGTTGACGCGTACACAATCAGGAGATGATTGTACGTGGACAGGATGACAGCAAGGACCCGCCAAGGTCATGGTAGTACGCAAGCAAGTGCCTTCTTATTTCAAGCCAATAAAAAAATGGCTCCTCCTAGTGGATTTCTGACATATGGGTCCCATGCCATTGTCAACGTAGTCAATAAACGAGAGAATTGCACAACGAGCGGCTGACACCAGGGACCCAGCAGCTCGCCCAGTTATTTTTGTTTTGGGTTAATTTGATAAATGCCACTCCAAATCTGATGTATCCGAGAAATGCCACTGCAATTTCCAAACTTTGAAAAATGCCATTTCATGCCATTTCTAGTGGCATTTTTCGAAGTCTGGAGTGGCGTTTTTCAAAGTTTGCAAACTGCAGTGGCGTTTTCCAAAGTTTGCAAAAATTGCAGTGGCATTTTTCAAAGTTTGGAAATTGCAGCGGCATTTTTATGAATCTCAATAATTGGAATGTCATTTATCTAATTTGCTTTTGGAATGGAAGTAGGGTGTCAACTGGGCTGTGCGGGTCACTCTGGCCTGTCTAGACAACCTTTTCTTATATGTTTACCACAGACCAGCCCAGTAGTTTTTTTGTTTTTGAAAATGGCTAGCCCAATTTTTCCGTGATTTGTCAAGTAAGTCGCTTTATCAGGCATGTTGGGCTGCAAATCTTTCAAGACGATGAGAGCTTCATTCGGCTGGCCGAGAAAATAGCCTATCAGTAATGAGAAATGGGCTGTACATTTTTAAAACACATCAAACCGGCAATTAGTTTCAAATATCTTTTTTTCATTTCAAGATTTTAAATTGCATTGATTTTTATGCGTGGACAATTTATTGGATTTTATATTGATATACATTTATTTTTAAAATCAGTCTGAATGTGACTCGAAATTTCGGGATTAAAAACAGTTCAGACCGCACCGACATATGCAAAATTTCGTATAATTTTTTAACCGTGGCCACAATATGGGCTGTAATGCTAACAAAAAGAATATGGGCTCCAAAAAAACCCATAAGAATTAGCAAATGGGCTGTAAATTATTTGAAATAATGGCAGATGGGTTGTATGCTGTTTTCCACAGATTTGAGGCTTTCCACAGATTGCCTCTATACTATTGGATGTCCATCCAATGGCCGTCGTGCTTCTTCAAACTCTGCTCTTCCTGCTCCAGCCGCTCAAACAAGCGCCGGCGGGACTACCTGCTCCCTCCTCCCCGCGGCCGGCTTTGCTGTCACGCAGGCCTCACCGCCGCACCATACTCCCATCGCTGGCCTAGCCATCCCTCTACTCACCCACAGTCCCACACCTGCTGTTATTCTCCGGCGATGGCAGACGAACCAGTAAACCCTCGTACAGTCGTACTCCCCTCCCTGTGGGAAACAACCGCCGAGTCTTCCTTGCCTCCGTGTTGTTCCCTTCCTAGGCCTCGCCGTTGTCCACTGCCCTGGTGCTCTCGGTGTGGCGTGGTCAACATGGTCAACGACCGACATGCATCTGAAGTGGACTGTACGTGGAGAGGCTCACAACTAGGTCCACGGACGCACGCAAAGAAATGCCTCCTTATTACACGCAAAATAATGATTCCTCCACCTAACATCTAGGACCCACTGAAAGGTCGCGAAAAAAATGTTACCGCCGCTGACAGCTCGGACACACCAGCTATATCTTCGCACGCAAGGAAGTGCCTCCTTATTACGCACAAAAAAAATGAAAACTCCCGCTGCGAGCTAGGACCCAGTATAGTGGGCCTACTAAGTTGACGGGGACGAAGGGCTTTGTCAACTTAGTCAATATGCATGATTCTAGCTCGACTGACCGTACGATGTCCATCCAACGGCCGTAGTGCTTCTTCAACCTCTTGTCTTCTTGCTCCAGCCGCCCAAAGCAGCACCGGTCGTGCCGCCTGCTCCTGCCTCCCGTGGCTGGCTGTGCTGCCGTGGAGGCCTCGCCTCCCCCATACTACTCCCACTGCTGGCCAGGCCATCCCTCCACTCCACTCACCCACACCCCCTGCTATTCAGCGGTGACTGCAGTGCAGCCAAACCATTGACCCCTTGTACTCCTCTCCGTGTGGGCATCCAATGCCGCGTCTTCCCCGGATCCGCGTCGTCCCCTTCCTAGGCCTCACAATCGTCCACCGCCATGGTGCTCTCGGCACGGCGTGGTCAATGTGGTCAACGACCGAATTCCATCGGAAGAATACTGTACGTGGAGAGGCTGACAGCTGGGTCCATGACAGCCGCAAGGAAGTGCTTCCTTATTACACGGAAAATAATTATTCCTCCACCCGACAGCAGGGACCCACCGGACGGGCCACCAGTATTTCGTGAAAAAATGTTTGCCCCTGACTGCTGGGACCCACCCGACGGGCCACCGTATTCCCGAGAAAAACGTCCCCCCTGCTGTCAGCTCGGACCCATCGGAAGTGCCTCCTTATTACGAACAAAAAAATGAATACCCCCTGCTAGCTGGGACCCACCTTGGTGGGAGGCTGACTTGTGGGCCTACTAAGTTGACGGGGACGGAGGGCTTTGTCAACTTAGTCAATATAAACGATTCTAGCTCCAGTGACCGTACAATGTCCATCCAACGGCCGTAGTGCTTCTTTAACCTCTGGTCTTCTTGCTCCAGCCGCCCAAAGCAGCGCCGGTCGTGCCGCATGCTCCTGCCTCCCGTGGCCGGATGTGCTGCCGCGGGAGCCTCACCGCCCCCTACTATTCCCACCGCTGGCCATGCCCTGCGGCGACGGCAGCCCCACACCGCAGCCGAACCAGTGAACCCTCGTACTCCTCTCCACGCGGGCTTCCACTGCCGTGTCTTCCCTGGCTCCCCGTTGTCCCCTTCCTAGGCCTTGTCATTGTCCACCGCCCTGGTGCTCTCGGCGCGGCATGGTCAACGTGGTCAAGGAACGACTTCCATCGGACGTGGACTGTACGTGGAGAGGCTGACAGCTGGGTCCACGGCCGCAACACGGAAATGCCTCCTTATTACGTGGAAAATAATGATTCCTCCACCTAACAGCTGGGACCCACCGGAAGGGCCACTATGTTTCGTGAAAAAAACGTTTCCCCCTGACTGTTGGGACCCACCAGCTACATCTTCGCACGCAAAGAAGTGCGCCCGGGCAAAAAAAAAACGATTCGCCCCCTAACTGCTGGGACCCACCAGCTACATCTTCCCACGCAAGGAAGTGCGTCCAAGCAAAAAAATGATTCGCCCCCGTGACTGCTGGGACCCACCAGCTACATCTTCGCACGCAAGGAAGTGCGTCCGGGCAAAAAATAATAAATCGATTCACCCCCTAACTGCTGGGACCCACCATCTACATATTCGCACGCAAGGAAGTGCCTGACAGTCGGGACCCACCTGGTCGAAGCGTACGTAGCGTTGTCTTTCTAGTCGCGAATGTGTACGTACATATATACTGGTGGATGTAGAGGCGCGCATGTGTCGTAGTAGAGGCACGCGCGTAGCATGTACACGTACATACAATGGCCAGGGTGTAAGAAAGAAAATACGGCCACGTATGTGTACATACGGGCAGGGTCGCGAACGCTTACTCGCGCATACGTACGGCGAGGGCTCGTGTACATGGCTGGGTCAGAACGGAGAAACAACGTCGCCGTCGTGTTTATGGGGAGGCAACGGAATGCGTCGTGTTCATGGGGAGGCAACGGAATGCGTCGTGTTCATCAGGAGGCAATGGAACATGTGGGAGCCAACCGGCTGGGTCGGAACGCAATGCGTGGTCGTGTTCATCGGGAGGGCTTGGACGGTAGATGCGATGGAAACAAGGCCTGGCGTACCGCAGAATGGAGGAAACGGACCTCCTACGATCGAAACAGGGGTCCTGTTGATCGGGAGGGGTCTGGCGTACCGCAAAACGGAGGAAACAGACCTCCTACGGTCGAAATGGAGGTCCTGTTGATCAGGAGGGGTGTGGCGTACCGCAAAACGGACGAAACGGACATCCTACGGTCGAAACGGGGGTCCTGTTGATCGGGAGGGGTGTGGCGTACGGCAAAACGGACGAAACATACTTGTGTTGGAACGCTACGATTGAAATGGGGGTCCTGTTCATCGGGAGGGGTGTGGCGTACCGCAAAACAGGACTCCACGAGATACTGTTCATCTCCACCGTCGACCTCATCCAGCCTCCACGGGCTACCGTCGACCTCCTCCAGCCTCCACGGGCTCCTGTTCATCCAGCCTCCACCGCGCGCTACTCCACCGGCTACTGTTCAACCACCCCTCCACAGGCACCCGTCCACCATCTACTGTTCATCCAACCCTCCACACCACGGGGTCCTGTTCATCTAGAGGCAACACCACTGCTCACTGTTCATCCACCCCCCCCCGCAACGCTCACTGTTCATCTCGAGAGGCATCATCGATCGGCTTCAGTTAGCAGCAGTAGCGAAGGAATCGGTCGATCGGGTTCAGTTAAACAGCCATCGATCGATTGCTCAGGTTCACTAACACGTAGCCTGCAGTGCAATTGCTCGGGTTCAATTAGAGCCCAACACCTCGCTCGTGTTCAGTCAGAGCCAACGCCTCACACACACGCGCGTATGTGTACGAGAGAAATGCGCATCGCTCGGCCCCCGACCTCCCACCGTAACCGGGAACTCCCCGAAATTTTCCTCGCCCTCGCTTCTACCACGGTTTTTTCCGTCATGGACGGCCCAAAGAATGTCATGCAGCTGCGTCTCCGGCCTGCCCAGGACGAAAAGCCCATTTTCTGTCATGATTTTTTGTCATAGAAGTAGGAGCCCACCACATCTATGATGATACCGGGTTTTGTCACAATTATAGTCATAGAAGTGTCATATGTATGACAGAAAAAAAATTTGTTCGGCCCAAAATGTCATGGATGTGTCTTTTTTTTGTAGTGGAGTAATTCTCCCGGTTTGGATATCATCAAAGATTTGTTCGACGGGATGATCTCTTGAGACTCTTCCTTGAACTCGTGAGAGCTTTTGTTTGGGTTGGGGTGGAACATCCTCTTCATTGTCTTGTTCTTCCTCTTGTCTTTCTTCGTTGTTGTTGGCGTTGTTGTTCTCCCATGGAGGTGGAGAAGGAGGTCGTTGAGGTTCATCTTGTTGCACATCCTTGTTTTCATCGTCTTGATGTGTCCCACTCGTGGATGCCTCAAGTCAACTTGTGGTTCACCTTTGCGTGAAGTTGAGGCTTCCACTTGGACGGACGAGGTACTCTCCTTCACCTTCGTTGTGTGAATCTTGCCAATAGACAAGTCTTGTATAGCTTCCGAATGATCTTTGTCACCTACATCAATTAGCAATTGCTGTAGTTGCGAGCCATTAGATTCATCAAACTTCACATCTACCGTCTCTTCAACCTTTTGGGTGAAATTGTTGTAGACATGGTAAGTGTGAGAGTTTGAGCCATAACTGAGTTGGAAACCTTCATGAGATTTAGGAGCAAATTTCGAACGACGATGCTTATCAAGAATGTAGCACTTTGAGCCGAATACCCGAAAGTATCCAACTTGGGGTTTGTTACCGATGAGAAGCTCGTATGCCGTCTTACCGAGTAGCTTGTGAAGATATAGATGATTCGTTGCATGACAAGCTGTCTCAACCGCTTCTGCCCAAAAGTGTTTTGGCGTCTTGTACTCATCAACCATCGTTCTCGCCACTTCAATGAGCGTCCGTTTCTTCCTCTCAATAACTCCATTTTGTTGAGGTGTGTACGTAGCTGAGATCTCATGTGAAATCCCTTCATCGTCAAGAAAGGTGTCCACATTGGCGTTCTTGAACTCTGTTCCGTTGTCGCTGCGAACCTTCTTGATTGTAGCGACCATACCTCAAACAGTCAGATCTCTGTGCATCAGTGTCATCCCTGGATCGGTAATGCTGACATGCATAGTACTTGAGGATTTATAGTAGAGTAGCAATCACACACTTATTACATCGAATGTCTCAAAAGAGAACTTATTACAATAAATATGGCTTAAGGCCATCTAAAATCGATAACAGCGAAAGGCTTGGAAGATAAAGTGAGTCCATCAACTCCAGCAGCATCACTGAGTGAAAGACAATGACCTATGGCACCTTACTCGTCGTCTGAAAAGTCTGCAACATGAATGTTGCAGCCCGAAACGGGCCAGCACATGGAATATGCTGGCAATGTAACACAAGAGAGTAATGTATAGAATAAATGCTATCACTACATGCATATATGGCTGGTGGAAAGCTCTAAGGTTAACAATTTTGCATAAAGCCAATTTTTCCCTACAACAAAGGAATACATTTTTATTTAACTATCATGGTGGTTGTTAAACATTGAGAAGGTTCCTCCAACTCAATCCCAATTAAACATCATCATTAAACCCAATCAAATTATATTTAGAGTGATGAGATCAACATGATAATCCAAGAACTAGATACTCAAGATGTCCATAACCGGGAACACGGCTAACCATGATTAGTTTGTACACTCTGCAGAGGTTTGTGCACTTTTCCCCACAAGACTCAAATACATCCATGGTCGGAGATTCGAGACACAATCTTTCTGAAGCATTAACTCTCTACTCTAGATAGACAGTACCACCTAAAAACCACTACATCTGCTAGTCTACCTCTTTAAGAGCTTCACGCAACTTACTCAACTATGCCAGAGCCCATATTGGCTTGTGGTTGCACACGGAAGTTTCTAGCATGAATAATCTTATGATCCCTTTGAGCATGGGTGGCGGACCGTAGGATGATCACACGGGTACTCCGGGATTTCCTAGGACAACACTGGATTCTCCAGGTGCCCTGACAACCACTGGGTACTCCAGGGTGCCTTCAAGCAATCCACCCAGATGTGTATTTAAGCAGCCACCTTAATTCAACCATTAATTAACAAAACTCACATCTGTCATGAATCACTCGATCCAAACCACGTCTACGAGCATAGCATAGCAATATAAGCAACGTAGAAGTAACTCCCGAGGTTTGATAATAAACAGGACAATAGGCACTACCTCATCTACTTCCCAAAACCCACATGTTAAATCAGATCCTAACCATGCAATTGTTTGAGGATTGATCTAATGCAATAAAACTGGGTAGTAAAGAGGTATGATCAAAGTGTTACTTGCCTTGCTGATGATCCGTGAAACCTAGAGACTCGTAGTAACACGCTTCGCACTCCGGGTACTCTATCGTAAACAAACAAGCATCCAATAAGCACTCAACTAGAAGCATGGGTAAAACTCAAATAACAGATCTAACTAGAAAGTTCAACTTAAGAACTCTCGTTTGCAAAAAGAATCAAATCAAACGAAACAAGGAAACTCAAATTGCGAAAGAAACAAGCTCCGTTTACTAATCTGGACTTAAGTCAAAATTTACAGTAGCAAAATCTTGTTCAAGTTGGTTAAACAGAAAGAGGGCTTTGAGACAAAGATCTAGGCGCTTGATCGCCTGATTCTGATAAATGAGCGAAAAGATAAACTAAAATGAAAATTAGGGTAGAAATCGCGATCGAAAATAATCGCGGAAAATCCCTGGAAAAAGAAAAAGTGACGAACAGACTAATGAACGAACGTTTGCTGTTTGCGGCTAACGGGTGAAAACTGTTTGTTAAAACGAATGTATGAACGGCGTTCGCTAAGTAACTAAACCAAAAAAAACCGATCTAGAAAAAAATAACCGTGGGTTAAAAAAACCCGAACGGTTTTAGATTAAAATCGACGGCTACCTCGGTTCGTGTAACGGCTCCGGCGGTGGTCAACTCTGGCGGCGGCGAGGGCGGCGGGCGGTGGCGATGGCGTTCGGCGGCGGCGGGGTGCGGCGGCGGGTGGGGCTGGGGCGGGGCTAGGGTTTGGCGGCTCGGGCCTCGCCTCTTAAAGGGTCGGTTGGGCTGGAGTCCTAGTCGGGCACAGCCTGGCTAGGTCGGTGGGATTTTTTTAAAAATAATTCCGCGCTCAGGAAAACAATTAAAAGAAATACTAAACGGACTCCAAAAATCCTGAAATAAATATTCCCCTTCCACTAAAAATATAGCGGATAAAGTGAACATTTATTTGGGCCTCTAATGCAATTTTGAAAAACGCATATTTTTCCTAATTCAAATAAAATAGCGATAAAACTTCGAATAAAATACTTATTTGATTTTAATATTAAACCTCCAATACTTCTTTATTTTGGGAAAGTCATTTTATCCCCTCTCTTTAATTTTTCTAAAATAAATATTCGAAGAGAAAATAATTAAAATCAAACGATCCTCTTTTCAAAATTTGAGAAAACTCAAATATGAAAATAACAAAATCCCCAACTCTCTCTGTGGATCCTTGAGTTGCGTAGAATTTCTAGGATCAACTCAAAATGCAATAAAATATGATATGCAAAGATGATCTAATGCATAACATTCCGAATTGAAAATTTGGGATGTTACATTGATATTCACTACAAATTGGTTTGGGGCCTTCCTAGCAAAGTTTTTGAAGATCTTTTGGACCTGTGTTTTATCATCAAGAAGAAACACCCACGTAAATCTTGAAAAAATCATCAACAATGACCAATCCAGATGAGTTACCACCGGGACTCTTGTAGGAATTGGGACCAAAAAGATACATGTGAAGAAGCTCAAGTGGTCTTCTCGTGGTCATGATGTTCTTCACGGGATGAATTCCTCCAACTTGTTTTCCTACTTGGCAAGCACTACAAAGTCTATCGTTGTCAAATATAACATCTTTAACACCAAGGATATGATCACCTTTAATAAGCTTGTCAAGATTTTACATGCCGCATGACCTAACCGCCTATGCCACAACCAGCCTTTATAGGATTTAGTAGTTAAGCAAGGTCTAGGTTGATCCTTTTTAGTGAAATCAAAAATGTATAGATCACCTCTACATATATTGGTAAATACCATTTTATGATTATCTCTTCGAAACACTTGGCAATCTACTTCAGTAAATAGGACATTGAAACCGAAATCGGCTAGTCTAGATACAGAAAGTAAATTGTAGCCAAGAGATTCAACGAGCATAACATTTTGTATGGAGATGTCATGTGAGATGGCCACCTTACCAAGGACAACCACCTTACCCTTTGAGTTATCACCAAAGGTGACGTACTTCCGAGGGTTATCGTATTCAGCAAGCTCCCGAAACATATCCTTGTCTCCGATCATGTGATTGGTACATCCAGTATCAAGAATCCATTCTGTTCCTCCAGCCATGTAGCCGTGAAGGTTAACCATAAGACCAAAGTTTCTCATAGACTCATTAGATAAAAGTCATTATCATCATCCTCATCATAGTATCCATGTTCAACATTGTCTTGCAAATGATCATTTCCTAGAGAGAGTGATTCATTAGATATATGATTTTGACAATGTTCATCTCTATGAATTCTAATGGCTTCGGAAATGATATTGCTAATGATTCCAATGTTTCCTTTGGCACACATAAGGTCACGAAGTTCCAATAAACAATCTCCTAACTTAGGATGATTGGGATTCATCTTATTCAAAGCAATGGCTGTGAAGAATCTCATTTAAGTTTTTCAAGGAATAGTACGGAAATCGTTCCTCAAGAAATCTCCATATAGTATAAGCACATTCAAGAGTTGGCAAGTGACCAATCAAATTTCTAGGCAAACCTCTAGGGATATTGATAGTTCTAAGATTGTGAATCATGTAAAGAGACTCATCAGGGGTAGGATGCAAGGGTTCAACAAGGGGTTCACAAGGAGTAGTAATGTACTTGTTCAAGTGATATTCATGAAAAACTCCAAGCATCTCATTTTTCCACTCACTATAGAACTCTCCATCAAGCATAGGTACTCTATGTCTAATACTCCCAATCGTAGACTCATCCATCTTCCTTCAATGGTGATTAACCAAATCAATGGAGACCAATGTTCTGATACCAATTGAAAGGATCGAGAAGAGGTGTTTAGAGGGGGGTGATTAGACCCTCAACAAGTCAAGGTAGCAGTTTTTAAGTTTTTCAAGTTGGGGTTGGAAATTAGCACAATTTAAAACATTCACAATACAATTCAAGCAAGCATGCAAAGAGTATATGAGAAGAAGTAAGTGAAGCATGCAACTTATAAGAAAGTAAACGGATGGTATTGGAATGTGCAAACGCAATTGGAGACACGGAGATTTTTGGGGTGGTTCTGATAGGTGGTGCTATCATACATCCTCGTTGGTGGAGACTTCAACCCACGAAGGGTAACTGTTGCGCGAGTCGAAGGAGGGCTCCACCCATGAAGGGTCCACGAAGAAGCAACCTTGTCTATCCCTCCATGGCCATCGCCCACGAAGGACTTGCCTCACTCGGGTAGATCTTCATGAAGTAGGCGATCTCCTTGCCCTTACAAACTCCCTGGTTCAACTCCACAATCTTGATGGAGGCTCCCAAGTCACACCTAACCAATCTAGGAGACACCACTCTCCAAAAGGTAATAGATGGTGTGTTGATGATGAACTCCTTGCTCTTGTGCTTCAAATGATAGTCTCCCCAACACTCAACTCTCTCTCACATATTTGGCTTTGGTGGAAAGATGATTTGAGTGGAAAGCAACTTGGGGAAGGCTAGATATTGATGGCTACTACACAATCTTCTTCTTGTAGACGTTGTTGGCCTCCAAGTGCAGAGGTTTGTAGGACAGTAGCAAATTTCCCTCAACTGGATGACCTGAGGTTTATCAATCCGTGGGAGGCGTAGGATGAAGATGGTCTCTCTCAAACAACCCCACAGCCAAATAAAAAAGTGTCTCTTGTGTCCCCAACACACCTGAGGGAGTCCCGGACTAGGGGGTGTCCGGATAGCCGAACTATCATGGTCGGCCGGACTCCAAGATTATGAAGATACAAGATTGAAGACTTCGTCCTGTGTCCAGATGGGACTTTCCTTGGCGTGGAAGGCAAGCTTGGCAATACGGATATGTAGATCTCCTACCATTGTAACCAACTTTGTGTAATCCTAGCCCTCTCCGGTGTCTATATAAACCTGATGGCTTTAGTCCATAGGACGAACGACAATCATACCATAGGCTAGCTTCTAGGGTTTAGCCTCCTTGATCTCGTGGTAGATATACTCTTGTAATACACATCATCAATATTAATCAAGCAGGACGTAGGGTTTTACCTCCATCAAGAGGGCCCGAACCTGGGTAAAACATCGTGTCCCTTGTCTCCTGTTACCATCCGCCTAGACGCACAGTTCGGGACCCCCTACCCGAGATCCGCCGGTTTTGACACCGACATTGGTGCTTTCATTGAGAGTTCCTCTATGCCGTCACCATCAGGAAGGATGCCTTTTCCCGTCTTTAAAGACAGCACCATCGTCAAGGGAGCTTTGGCCGCCAGCCAGACTATCCGGCTAGGCGGTTTTCTTATGATCGCCTGTTCGGCCACCGCTCCGACAATGACCTCTCAGGTCATTGAAAGCAATCTTCACGTCAGCTCGGAATTCGCCGAGCAGCTGGATCCGATTGAGCTCTCCTCCGTAAACGAGCTCTTGGATCGCATCACCGCCCTGGGAGTCGCTACCGACTACGATCAGATTTGGCTTAAAACCGATCTGAGAGAAATTAACTCTCCCTAGGTTACCCACCACGTTGTTGTGGTAGAGGAACAATGCGGCGACTCTTCTTCTATGTTAAAACCAACTATGTCTGGATTCCCGATCCCTCCATGCCGGATTCCCGCGGAGGGTCGGACGCTAATCAAATACTGAACCTAAAGTCAGGCATCAGACCAGATTTGTTGGAAAGCGTCCAGCAAACCAAGCTTCCGAATCCGGAAGCTTCTTGGCCTTTGAGCCTCAGATCGGGCGGGGTTCCGAACTTAATTCCACCCGCCCACCCAAACATAAGCAATCTATCTCAAATACGGCAAGAGCCCGATGAAACAGTACATCATTACTGGGCCAGATTCCTCCTGGTTATGAACAGGATAAAGGACTGCCGTGAAGAAAGCGCGATTTCAATCTTCTGCAACAATTGCACGAACAAGGGAATCATAAACGCCATCAGTCGTCGCAAAGTTACACACTTCGCCGACCTAGCGACCATTGTACAAAAATACTGCGCGATGGAGAGTGCCTGGAAAACCGAAACTAGGTTTTGGGACAATACGGCCCTGAATACAACCCCAGTCCGAAATAAAAGGGTGCGTCATACTCAAGCACCTAGGTTAAAAACCAAAAAGCAAAAACCCCCTAAAGGGTATGAAATCGTACTGGAGGGATGGCTCAACGGACCCTGCAAAATCCACAGTGCGGAGGGCGCCACTCCAACACATAGCCTTCGAGTATGTTGGATATTACGGTAGGTGGCCAAAAGTGGCGAAGCCTTTTTAGCCCCAGGCAACCAGCCCAGTAGTACCAGTACGGTATTAACAGTCTTCGAGACTTTCGCATCAAATAACATGCGGAAACGAACAATCCGCAGCCTTGCCGAAGTCTACCAAGTAGCAACAACAAATCCATGGAGCGACACGGCTATCACCTTCAATGCCAGCGACGAACCTAAATTCCGAACAGCTAGAGCACCAGCCGCATTGGTCCTCAGTTCGATAGTGGACGGCTTTCATGTTACGAAGGTACTCATGGATGGCGGCAGCGGATTAAACCTCATCTACGAGGAAACCCTTCAAAAAATGGAAATTGACTGGAGCCGCATTGAGCGAAGCAGCACAACCTTCAGGGGAATAATCCCTAGTCGAGAAGTACGCCGCACAGGAAAAATTACACTAGATGTAGTGTTCGGCTCGCCGGACAACTATAGGTCCGAAGAGGTCACATTCCAAGTGGCCCCATTCGGCAGCGGATATCACACTTTGTTAGGGCGAGAGGCATTCCCAATCTTCCAAGCTATACCCCATTACGGGTACATGAAGCTCAAAATGCCCGGACCCAATGGAATAATCACTCTCGCCAGTGATCCAGATACAGCACTCCGCGCTGAAAATAAGATAGCTGCACTGGCCCTAGAGGCATTATCCGAAGCCCTAGCGGCAGAGGAACTAACTGCGCTCCGCTCCATGGTGGATAGGGATGATGTGATACTCGATAAGAGGTCCAAGTCCACCTCTTTTAAACCAGCAGACGAAATAGTCAAATTTCAGGTCCATCCAATGGACCCCACAAAGATGGCATCCATTGGGGCACAATTAAATCCTGATGTAGAAGCCGCACTACGAGAATTCCTTCGGGAAAATTGGGACATTTTTGCCTGGCACCCTTCAGACATGCCAGGAATCCCACGCAGGCTGGCAGAGCATAGCCTAAATATCCTAAAAGGATTCAAGCCAGTCAAACAAGCTCTTCGGCGATTTTCCAAACCCAAAAGACAGGCAATGGGAGAGGAGCTAGCCAAACTCTTAGAAGCCGGATTCATCAGAGATATAAAACATCCGGACTGGCTAGCCAACCTAGTAATGGTACCAAAAAAGGACAAATCCTGGCGCCTTTGCGTCGATTTCAAAGACCTTAACAAGGCCTGTCCAAAGGACCCTTTCCCTCTCCCTCGCATCGACCAAATCATCGATGCTACCGTAGGGCACGATTCATTGTGCTTCCTCGACGCATACTCCGGATACCATCAAATCAAGATGGCAGAAAAAGACCAGGTCGCAACGGCATTCATTACTCCATATGGGCCATTCTGCTTCAACACAATGCCCTTCGGACTCAAAAATGCCGGTGCAACATATCAGTGCATGATTCAGACATGTCTGGCTACCCAGATAGGCAAAACAGTAGAGGCATACATAGACGATGTGGTCGTCAAGACCAAACACGTCGAAACTCTAGTAGACGACTTGAGGGTGACATTTGACAACCTCCGAGCATATGACATTAAGCTCAACCCGGAAAAATGTGTCTTTGGAGTACCAACCGGAAAGCTTTTGGGCTTCATTGTATCCGATAGAGGAATTGAAGCAAACCCAGCCAAGATCCGAGCTCTGTCACAATTGGATATCCCAAAATACCTCAAGCAAATACAAAAACTAACTGGGTGCGTAGCGGCTCTAAGCCGCTTCATCTCCCATTTGGGAGAAAAGGCTCTGCCCCTCTATCGCCTCCTTCGGTGCACCGAACACTTCGAATGGACGGATGCTGCCACGGCAGGACTCGAAGAAATCAAGGCCATATTGGCAACAAATCCGGTCCTAGCCGCGCCCAACATGGGCGAACCTATGTTATTATATATCGCAGCAACACATCAAGTTGTCAGCGCGGTACTCGTCGTCGAACGAGAAACAGAAGGGCACAGATTCCCTCTTCAAAAACCAGTGTACTACGTATCCACTGTCTTAATTCCATGCAAGTCCCGGTACCCACATTATCAAAAGATAGCGTATGCGGTGTTCATGGCATCCCGGAAGCTATGACACTACTTTCAAGAGTGTTCCATAACGGTGGCCTCCGAAGTACCTCTCAACGATATTATAAACAATCGCGACGCAATGGGCAGGATTGCAAAATGGGCCATTGAGCTCTTACCATTTGACATAACCCACAAACCACGACGAGCTATAAAGTCGCAAGTCCTGGCTGACTTCGTCGCCGAATGGACCAAAGCCGAACTCCCTAAAGAGTACGGCGCGTACTCCAATTGGATCATGCATTTCGACGAATCCAAAATGTTGGGTGGCTTGGGGGCTGGCGTTGTCTTGACGTCCCCAACTGGAGACACAGTCCAATACGTACTTCAAATAATGTACATGGACTCCAACAATGTAGCCGAATACGAGGCCCTTCTACATGGCCTCCGGATGGGAATCTCCATGGGCATTCAACGCCTAGAGGTGCGCGGGGATTCAAACCTTGCAATATCCCAAGTAAATGGAGACTTTGACGCCAAAGATCCGAAAATGGCAGCTTACCGTAACGCCGTCCTAAAAATGTCAGCTCGGTTCGAAGGACTCGAATTCCACCATGTAGCCCGGTATAATAACCAGGCAACAGACGTGTTAGCACGCATCGGCGCAAAACTCGACGCCGTCCCTCCAAACATATTCCGGGAACAGCTCTTTAAGCCATCCGTATTATGGGAAGAGGAGTCCGGAAATAACAATCCGGAGCCAGCTGCAGCACCTAACTCAGACAATTCCGACACAATCGGCGGCTCAGCCAATGAAATAACACCTTCAACCCACGAAATAATGGCAGTAATTGCCCCGTGGACGGAACCATTCCTAGCCTACCTAACTAGGCAGGAACTTCCCGAAGACCAAAATAAGGCCCGCTGCATAGTTCGGCGATCTAAAGCCTACAAGGTCCATGAGGGAGAACTTTATAAGAAAAGCACAACCGGAGTCCTTCAAAGGTGTATCTCCGAAGAGGAAGGGCGAAATCTCCTGGCTGAAATTCATGCCGGACTCGGCGGGCACCACGCTGCAGCCCGGGCCCTTGTAGGCAAGGCCTTCCGTACATGATTTTATTGGCCGACAGCCCGGGCATATGCTCAGGACTTAGTCCAACGATGCGTCGGTTGCCAGCTCTTCGCTAATCAGAGCCACATGCCACCCACCGCCCTCGAAACTATACCCATCACCTGGCCGTCCGCGGTCTGGGGGCTTGACATGGTTGGACCCCTTAAAGGGGGAACCCACAAGCACAAATACTTATTGGTCATGGTGGATAAATTCACCAAATGGATTGAAGCCAAGCCGGATAAAACGGCAGAATCCGGACCTGTGATAGATTTCATATCCGGGGTAGTACACCGTTTTGGCGTCCCCCACAGCATCAGCACTGATAACGGCACGAATTTCACGGCCGATGAGGTTAAACTCTGGTGCAAAAATATGGGCATCAAGCTCGACTACGCTTCAGTCTATCACCCCCAAACTAACGGTCAAGTCGAGCGAGCAAATGGTCTAATCATGAGCGGCATCAAACCCAGACTAGTGCGGTCCCTCAAGGAATCTAACACGCACTGGGTAGAGGAGCTCGACTCCGTACTCTGGGGGCTGCGGACCATGCCAAACCGAACTACCGGATTCACACCATTTTTTATGGTGTACGGCGCAGAGGCAGTTCTGCCCTGCGATATAATTCATGACTCACCTCGCGTGCGCATGTACGAAGAAAGAGAAGCCGAGCTGGATTGGCAGGACAGTTTGGACGCCTTAGAGGAGGAGCGGGACATGGCAAAAGCTCGTTCCGCATTTTATCAACAGCAGGCTCGAAGATATCAAAGCAGAGAAGTACGGGCCAAAGCTTACAATGTTGGCGAACTTGTTCTACGCCTGCCGGACAACAAAAAGGACAAAGTTAAGCCCAAATGGGAAGGTCCCTTCATCATCGACCAAGTCCTGACCGGCGGAGCATACCATCTACGTAACGCATCTGGCAACCGACTCGAGCCGAACCCATGGAACGCAGCCCGTCTCCGAAGATTCTACGCCTAACACCGGACTCAGAGTTCGTCTCACTCCTCCGTCCACCTTTTTACATTTTCGCTGTCTCTTGTCCCCCTCCTTCTTCCCACTTTTTTTTTCAATACCTTTGATAGGCTGATTTGCGCATTGTTCGCACACACTTGATGTGCTCCTAGCACTCATTATACCTGGGGGCTTCTTTAACAGAAGCTTATTTATACGGGCTTCATGCCCAACACATGTGTCATACTTCCGCATGTACCTTTTATTCACCATTATATGCATCGATATGACTTAAGTTTTGGCCAAGCTGGGTTGCCTGGCTCCTGTGCTTACCCCTACGTTTGCGATTGTTCGGCTAGGAGGAAAAGGGAGCACCTCTGCGATTGTTACTGCCGGGTCAGCCGAATGTGTACCTCAGACTGGGTGAAGCCGAAAGCTAGCGTTCTTAAGAGAATATTCGGTCGGTGATTTGAAAGATGATTTATTACTTACTTATTTATTTGCCCCCAGATGCTTTTTCTGCTATTTTCGTAGTCCGGACATGCACTTTAGGGCATGCCTCCCAGGGAAAGGAACCCTTAACGGAACTATTCTCCCTGGAAGATGTTTCTTACTAACCATGTAATATAACATAGCTAGTTGGGCACTTGTCTGATAAAGCAATTATGACCCCGACACCTTGTCTCCACGCATGCCCCGGTTCTTCTATAACCGTAAGGGTATTCAGACACACTCCGGACTGTTGGGTCCCGAGGTTGAAGCGAAAAGGTCCGCAAAGACAAACGATCTACAATCCGGCTAGAAGGCATTTTACATGTCATTTCAAATTACATCGTCAAACTGACTGATTGTACTCCTCTTCAATCCCATCTAACAGGCTGTCTAATTTACAGTCCTGTTGGGAATATTTCGCGGCCAACTCTACTTGGCCGTACATCAAGCTCACAGGGATCTCCTTCCCATCAGGCCCCGCAGGTCCGACCTTGGCCATGTGGTTTGGGTCAGCCTTCGGGTACCGTGTCTTCACCATGGCCCAGGCCTCCCTGGCGCCTTGACGGCAGGCCGATATTTTCCACAGACGGAGGCGTCGCCGTGCTCCCTGAAGCTTCTCAGCAAGCCCTCCAAGGCCCTCGGGTAGGGAGACGGAAGGCCATAAGGCCCGAACGACGCCACTCATCGCCTGCCGAACACGTTCGAGCAGTTGCACTAGCTCGGGAAGTTGGTCACCCGTTGAACTAGGCATTTCCTCCGCAGGGCGACCTATGAGCACACCTAAAGACACATTTCTGTCAATCGACTTCCTCGCCGAATTCTTCTTTTCAAAGGAATTTGCTCAAGCACTTACTATAAATGCCGCGACGAAGCCGCTGATTCTCCTTCATGGAGCCAGCCAGCTGGGCCCGAACACCTTTCAGCTCTTCTCCTAGCTGGGTGTGGGCATCTTGGAGCTTGTTTCTCTCCTGCTGCACCTTCATAAGCACCCTCTCGCCGGCCTTTAGCTGACGCAATAGCTGTTGCTTGTCCGGATCTAGTCCGGCGCTCTCTGCAATATTATTGTCAGATTTACGCACACGTCGCACTTTGTTAACTACTTATCTTTTCGAAGCACGTATTACCAACGGGGGTCTCTGTGGCTCCCCCTGTGGTGGCTAGTGCGGCCTCAAGTTGGGCCTTGCACTCTTGGAGCTCCTGGGATAGGTGGGTATTCTTCTCCGTAAGATCCTGCATAATAAATGATCCTTAAATCAGTTATTTTAACTATTTTAAGTCTCGGGGGCTACTAGCATATATAACTATTAAAATTACTTACCCGTATGTCCTTCACATACTGCTCCGTGCCTCTAGTTAAACCATCTTGAGCAGCACGGAGGTGCGCGTTTCCCGCATCAAAGGCATTCAACGCCTCCGGGGAGAAACACGCGTCACGAAGAACTGTCTGGCGACGCCTGTGATTCATGGCGCTCTCCACCTCAGACCGGGTGGCGGACAGCCTGTCGGCATCCTCCGTCGGAGGAGCATCCGGCTCTTGCCTTGTGTTCGCCTCCACTTACGGACCACGCGATGGAGCATGGCTGGCGGAGGCTTGATTGGCAACCTCTCCGGACACTGTCCGGCAAGCGCTCTTTCTCCTGGAAAAAGTTATGAGCATTAATATACCTTCTAGGGATCCTTCCCTTAAAAACATCGGTGCACCGTACCGTTGCGGCGACGTTTCGATTCGCCTTGCACTCCTCTTCCGCCTGCTGGACCGAACTGAATGTCGGTGTCAAAACCGGTGGATCTCGGGTAGGGGGTCCCGAACTGTGCGTCTAAGCGGATGGTAACAGGAGACAAGGGACACAATGTTTTACCCAGGTTCGGGCCCTCTTGATGGAGGTAAAACCCTACGTCCTGCTTGATTAATATTGATGATGTGTGTTACAAGAGTAGATCTACCACGAGATCAAGGAGGCTAAACCCTAGAAGCTAGCCTATGGTATGATTGTTGTTCGTCCTATGGACTAAAGCCATCCAGTTTATATAGACACCAGAGAGGGCTAGGGTTACACAGAGTCGGTTACAATGGTAGGAGATCTACATATCCGTATCGCCAAGCTTGCCTTCCACGCCAAGGAAAGTCCCATCCGGACACAGGACGAAGTCTTCAATCTTGTATCTTCATAGTCTTGGAGTCCGGCCGATCATGATAGTTCGGCTATCCGGACACCCCCTAGTCCGGAACTCCCTCAGTAGCCCCTGAACCAGGCTTCAATGACGACGAGTCCGGCGCGCATGTTGTCTTCGGCATTGCAAGGCGGGTTCTTCCTCCGAATAATTTATAGAAGATTGTGAACACCAGGATAGTGTCCGGCTCTGCAAAAATAAATTCCACGTACCACCGTAGAGAGAATAATATTACACAAGTTCAATCTGCTGACGTATTTTGTGGCGTGACGTCACACCATTACCAAGCCTTTACTCGAATTGTTTTTATTGTATCACCTCAGCGCATTTAGCGAGGCGGTTTCCTTGGCACGTCTTGTCGAAGCAGAGATCGTGTTCCCCTTATTCCGGGATTCCCATCAATACGGACGTGGGTAACCCAACCGCGCCATTGATTGTGACGCTTGGGAGATAAGCGAGTTTTACCAGGCCGGTGGGGACACATGTTTTTGTCCGCCCATATAAGGGGATAAAGATCCAACCCTTTTACCTGCGCCTTCTTCCTCCTTGGCTTATCCATCTCCGCGAACTCGAGCTCCAGCGCCCAAGTCCGCACTTCTCACCTCAACCTTCTCCAACTATGTCCGGAGCGGGAGGCAAGTGGATGGCCTCCTCCGTCACGGAGGGGCAGATCCAGAAGCTGCGCGACGCCGGATATTTGTCCAGCGACATCGCGCACCGGCTCCCCGACGAGGGAGAGCTCATCCCCACCCCCAGGCCCCATGAGAGGGTAGTATTTCTTCCCCATTTCCTCCGCGGACTGGGCTTCCCACTTCATCCCTTTGTCCGGGGGCTCATGTTCTACTACGGCCTAGATTTCCATGATCTGGCCCCGAATTTCATCCTCAACATCTCGGCGTTTATCGTCGTGTGCGAGGCCTTCCTCTGCATCCAGCCCCACTTCGGCTTGTGGCTCAAGACCTTCAGTGTCAAGCCGAAGGTTGTGAAGGGCAGCCAAGCGGAGTGCGGAGGCGCCATGGTGGGCAGGATGTCCCACGTTACGTGGCTGGAGGGCACTTTCGTGGAAACCATCAAGGGGTGGCAATCGGGGTGGTTCTACATCACCGAGCCGCGTGACCCTGATTGGGCAGCGGCCCCCGAATTCAGATCCGGCATCCCTACACGGCTCACCTCCTGGAAAGAGAGTGGCCGGATCTGGGGCGATTCGGAGGAGCTGACCGGACTCCAAGCCTGTATCCAAAAGCTGGTGGACAAGAAGCTCAAGCTTGTCAACGTAGTCCAGGTCATGCTCATCCGCCGGATTCTCCCGTGCCAACGACGGGGCTTCAACATGTGGGAGTTCGATCCGGCGCAGCACCAGACCCTGAGCGGGCTCTTCGACACTACGTACGAAGATGTCTGGAAGGTGCTGTTCAAGGGCGCCGAGGCTCCCGCATCCGCTACCGAAGATCGCGGATTCCGCTCGCAGCGTCCAGCTGACGAGGTAAGTGATTTTGCCACTTGTTTTCCATAGTTTGACTCTATGCGGGATCTAAACTCCCTTTACCTTTGACAGGACTGGCTGGCGAAGGCCGAACGGACTATCTGTCCGGCCCCATTACCAGAGGACCCAGCGGACGCCCGCCTAACGGGGCTGCTGGCTCCGGCACCCCACGTGGTGCCGGAGAAGAAGGCCAAGAAGAAGGCCACGGGGACTCGGAAGAGTTCCCGTTTTCAGGTGCTATCGGATGATGAATCCGAGGCCGACTCCTCCCACCAAGGCGAGGAGGAGAAGAAGAAAGCCTCTCCCCCCAGCGGGGGAGGGAAGAAAAGGAAGGCCTCCCCAACAAGGGAGGCCGAAGGGTCCAAGAAGGGAAAAACTCTTCCCCCAGACTGCTCCACCAACGCCAGTGACGACGACGAGGACTGGCCTCCAAGGGCCAAGCCCCTGGCGAGATCGTAAGTATCCGGACTCCCGAATAACTTCAAGGTTTTTCTTTTTCGCCACATAATGTCTTTCTAATGCCGCATACAACCCTGTAGTCCGTCCAAGGATGATCTTCCCGCTTCGTCGAGCAGGTCCTTAGGTGCGTCGGATATGGATTCTCTTCCGACTGCCTCCACCCCCCGTGCCGCGGACGATGCCGAGGTGGGATCCCAGGAAGGGACCCACCAGGAGGAGGAGGCCCCGGAGGTGTCACAGGACAACCTCCCGGACTTTGCACCGGACTCGGCCCCGGAACCCACAGTGGCTCCGGAGTCCGGCGGGCGACCCCTTCGCAAGAAGGGCAAGACCGTGACGCCGGCTGCCTCCGTCCAACCGGAGGCGCCGGATAATTTGCTGGAGGCGCTCAACGGCGCCTCCATCGAAGAGGAACACCGCACTGTTATGAGTGCGGTGATTCAAAAGGTTCAGCTCGCCAAGAGTGGGCTGACCGAAGCCTGCAGCAGCCTTCTAACAGGCTTTGAGGTAAGAATTTCAATATGTATAAAATGGTACCGCATAGACAGTAGCCCCTGATGCTCGGTTCGGTGTTTGAAAAGAAAAGCCGGACTGAGGATCTAAAAAGATATACGCAGGAGTCATAATAAATATGTCAATATGGGATTGCAGGCTGCGCTGCTGACCTCTGCCGCACTGACTGCGGAGGTCAATACTTTGAAGGAAAACCTCGAGTGATCCGAGAACGAGCTCGGCCGTGCCAAGAAGCAGCTCGAGGACAAGGAAGGTGAGTAACACCTTATTAAAATTGTACCTTACAGAAAAGGATTTTGGTTGCAAAAAGAATGACAAGGATAACGTGGGTATTGCAGGGGCCACTAACGAGGTGGTGACCCTGAAAGAGGCGGTGGCCGCGGCTGAACGCAATGCGGCCGCGGAGCGCACCGAGCGAGAGAAGCAGGAGGCGCGAGTGGCGGAGGTACAGCAAGAGCTCCAGGATCTCATGAAAAAACATGAGAGCCTGGAGCGTGACTCGAAGACTCGAGAGTCTAAGCTTGCAACGGCTCTTGAGAGTGCCAAAGCCGCTAAGGCCAAAGCCTACAAGGCCCTCCAGGAGATTGAGGCGGTGAAGAAAATAGCAGCGGGTAAGGCATTTTTCATGCAAAGTAAGCATGTGAGTGTTAATTACCTGTTGCTTACCCGAATTCGGAGCTCTCCAGGAGCGTTCGCAGATCTTCCTTGCAGCGTGTCCAATGCTGCCGCATTCTACCGGGCCGAGGAGGGGAGCTCGACGGAGAAGGTCTTCTGGTCTCAGTATGCTGAGGCCGGACATCTGGTGCCCCTTAGCAACCAGCTGAAGCAGCTGGTCGAGCTCCACAAGGCGGCCGAACAGGCCATGAAGGGCCTCATAGTTTGGCTGTGGCCTAAGGAGGCCATGCCTGGGAGCTACTTCGGCCTGGTGCGGAGGCTGGTGGATGCGTGCTCGTGGGTTGAAGTCATCAAGCACTCCGCCTGTATTGAAGGTGCCCGTCGGGCCCTTGCCCGCGCGAAGGTGCACTGGGGCAAGATGGATGCCCAGAAGCTTGTGACGGACCCGCCACCAGAGGGCAAGGAGCATCGCACGCCCGAGATGTATTATAAGAGTGTGCTGAAGGGCGCCCGCACTATCGCGGGTGAGTGCTCCAAAGATGTAATATTTGAGTAGACTCGCATTTTGTTATCCTGTGCGCTGAAAACTTAGTTCATATGCGCTAAGCAACGCTTGTTAATTTAAAATATTACCTTCTGTGCGGCTGTTTATCAAATCTGAGAGATGGCAAGTCGTCGGCTTCAGCCCCCATGCCACGAGTGCTGGGGTGTTCGGGATAAACTTGAGCACTCTTGTTCCCATTTTTGGGTCCATCTAGGGAGGCGCTCAACACAGCGAACAAGGCAACCGGACTTATAATGCTTGAACACTCTCACTTAGCCATAGAATTCTATAATTTTAAATTTCGGCGAAGCCCCTAGTCTTCGGAAGGCCGAATTTGGGGCGCTATCCACGCCTGGGCCGGACAAGATCCGGCTCCTCGCTCTAAGCGGCATAAGTCTTTAAGGACTCGCAAAAAACCTCTCGAACAGCGACCGGCTCTCGCCTCATCATGACGGTCAGTTTTAGCTTTCTCCACTGAGGCGTTAACCCAGCTCAACTGGGGCGCAATCGCAGTGGTTCTCCCAGTGCTACCTTAGCCGATACAACGGAACGTAAGGTACCAAAACATGGGAGCCGGGCAAACCCAACTATTGACCCAAGACATGATTCGGAGCCGATGCATATAATGCTATAAGTTCGGGGTGCCGCACTTGTGAAAGTGTTCGGACTTATCACACCATGATGCGGGAAACATAAGCCCCTGGTGTGTTTTAACCGTACCAAAGTGTACGGATGCAACATGTCGTAAATGAACATATGTATAAAAAAGAAATGCAATTATAAGCAAAAAGGTGCTGCATTGTTTTATTCAAGAAGTGCTGCTATGAATGCAGAACGATACAAATAGTGCGGTAAGCAAGGGACGGGACTGTTAAACATGTCCCCCTCCAGGGGTAGGCTGCGGAGTGGTGTATAAAACAGATTTAATGCTCGTAATGGAGACCACCTGGATATTCGTTGTAGCCTTTATCCTTCCCTGGCTGTTGCATCGTGAGTTCGGCAGGTTTGCTGCCGGACAGGGCCTCTGACGAACGGAGTCCTGTGGGTTAAAAAAAGGAAAAAGAAGAAAAAAAGAACGACACACTTGAGAGCCCCTGGTGTGGTTGAGCCGCAGTCTGGGCATGTCGTGGTCGTGCCCCTCTCCCCATGCCCATGGTATCTTCAGAGCGTAATGGTGTATGCGAAGGACCTGTTTTGACGTTTTACAGGGGCTGGGGTTGGGGCCGCACTGCTACGCGTGCTCGGAACGTGCCAGGTGGTCTTGTTGTAGGTTACTCCGGGCGCGCTTAGCTATGTCCGACCGCTTAACGGCCGGACTCGAGAATTGCCTTAAGAGGCTGCATTGTACTTCTGCCGCGAGAGCCGCTATATGTTCCTCCGTTCGGAGAGAACGTTCAGTGTTTCCGTTGACCGTGATGACTCCTCGAGGGCCTGGCATCTTGAGCTTGAGGTATGCGTAGTGCGGCACCGCGTTGAACTTTGCAAACGCGGTACGTCCGAGCAGGGCATGATAGCCGCTGCGGAACGGAACTATGTCGAAGATTAACTCCTCGCTTCGGAAGTTATCCGGGGATCCGACGACCACTTCCAGTGTGACTGAGCCTGTACAATTGGCTTCTACACCTGGTATGACGCCTTTAAAGGTCGTCTTGGTAGGTTTAATCCTTGAGGGGTCTATGCCCATTTTGCGCACTGTATCCTGATAAAGCAGGTTCAGGCTGCTGCCGCCGTCCATCAGGACTCTGGTGAGGTGAAATCCATCGACGATTGGGTCTAGGACCAATGCGGCGAATCCGCCGTGGCGGATGCTGGTGGGGTGGTCCCTTCGGTCAAAAGTTATCGGGCAGGAGGACCATGGATTAAACTTCGGGGCAACTGGCTCCATCGCGTATACATCCCTTAGCGCACGCTTCCGCTCCCTTTTGGGTATGTGCGTTGCGTATATCATGTTCACCGTCCGCACCTGTGTGGGGAAACCCTTCTGTCCTCTATTGTTTGGCGGTCGGGTCTCTTCCTCGTCATCGCTATGCAGCCCCTTGTCATTGTTTTTGGCAATTAACTTGTCTGCCTGCTTGAATACCCAACAGTCCCTATTGGTGTGGTTAGCTGGCTTTTCGGGGGTGCCGTGTATCTGGCACAAGCGGTCGAGTATTCGGTCCAAATTGGACGGACCCGGAGTAATTCTTTTGAATGGCTTTTTCCGCTGACCGGGTTTGGAGCCTCTGAATCCGGCATTGACTACCGTATCCTCACTATTGTCGCCGTTAATGCGGTGTTTGTTTTTGTTACGACGCGACCTGCCATTACGGTGCTTAATATCCAGACAGCCAGAACTTTTGCTGAGGTTGTTGCTGCGTGCTAGCCAGCTGTCCTCACCCGCGCAGAAGCGTGTCATGAGTGATGTGAGGGCTGCCATGGATTTTGGCTTTTCCTGTCCCAGGTGCCGGGCAAGCCACTCGTCGTGGATGTTATGCTTGAAGGCCGCGAGGGCCTCCGCATCCGGACAGTCGACGATTTGGTTTTTCTTGGTTAAGAACCGTGTCTAGAATTGTCTGGCCGATTCGTCTGGCTGCTGAATTATGTGGCTTAGGTCATCAACGTCTGGTGGTCGCACATACGTGCCTTGGAAGTTATCGAGGAATGCGGCTTCTAGGTCTTCCCAACTCCCAATTGACTCTGCTGGCAAGCTGTTAAGCCAATGCCGGGCTGGTCCTTTAAGCTTGAGGGGGAGATATTTGATGGCGTGAAGATCGTCACCGCGGGCCATGTGGATGTGAAGAAGATAGTCTTCGATCCAAACCGCGGGGTCTGTTGTGCCATCGTAAGATTCGATATTCACGGGTTTAAACCCTTCGGGGATTTGATGATCCATTACTTCATCTGTGAAGCATAGTGGGTGTGCGGCGCCTCTGTACTGGGCGATATCACGACGGAGCTCAAAAGAGCTTTGTCTGTTTTGTTCGGCCCGGCCGGACTTACTGTGTCCGGCGCGACGGTTGTCGTCACGTACCGTGGGGCGCCCACGCGATCCATAGATCGATCTTGATTGTCTTGCCTTATCCTCCAATATATCTCGCAAGTCCGGAGCGTTCCCCTGTGGCCTTGTGCTTTTCGAGCGATGCCGGGGTACGGGTCTAGTGAAGGGCCTAGAGGCCTCTCTGTCGCGACCACGGGGTGGTCGGTCAGCCGTATTGTCTCCTGGTGATGCGGGTTCATACGCTTCCTCCTCTAATCGGGGGAGCAGCTTGCGTTTAGGGTAGCTTTTGGAGGGGCGTTCGAGCTCATGCTCTTTGGCCGCGAGGACTTCAGTCCGTCTGTCGGCTAGCAGATCTTGATCAGCTCTAAGCTGTTGCTGCTTTTTCTTGAGGCTATTCGCCGTGGCCATAAGCCTGCGTTTAAAACGCTCTTGTTCGGCGGGATCCTCAGGGACGATGAATTCATCGTCGTCGAGGCTTGCTTCGTCTCCGGAGGGAGGCATATAATCCTCTACCTCTTCTTGTGCCGCTCTCTCATGAGGGCCGGCGTCTCCGTCCTCCTGCACTGGATCTCGCTGGAGTGGGTTGTCTTCGGCACTGTCCGGTGTATTATTATCTCCGGTGCCAGAATCTTCATTCTTGCTGTGGCGGGATTTAGAGCGGCGCCGCTGACGCCGGCGCTTGGGCTGTTTCTTGGCGGGGTCATCCTCCGCTGTTCCTTCGCCATTCTTTGGGATATCCACCATGTATATGTCATATGATGAGGTGGCTTTCCAGTGCCTGGTGGGCGCTGGTTCTTGTTCGTCTCCGGCATCGTCGTCCATACCATCAATGTCTTCGGAGTCGTAGTCTAGCATGTCGGTTAGATCGTCGACAGCGGCTACCAAGTGGGTGGTGGGTGGGCTTTGAATTTCTTCGTCGTCCGCATCCCAACCGTCCTGACCGCAGTCTGGCCAGGGCTCTCTTGATAACGAGAAATACTTTAGCGAACTCAAGATGTCGCCAAAAGGTGAGTGTTGAAAGATGTCCGCTGCGGTGAACTCCATGATCGGCGCCCAATCGGATTCGATCGGAGGGGGCGCGGGAGGTTCGGAGTCCGGTGAGGAGTCCGGCACCTCGGAGTCACGAGCTTTATGAGGGACAAGGTCAGTGTTCAGCTCTATCGCCATAGAGGTTGCAACCCCCGAGGCGGTGTCTAGCCATCCGTCCTTGATCTGTGCAGCCGGCTCCGAATTGAAGATCGGAGCGGGTTCGAGTGCGGCCTCTAGGGTACTGTCCGGCTGCAGAGCTAAATCATGCTCGCCGTGACAGTGCGGCATGCTCGGCTGTGGCTCGAATCCATCGAGGATCAAGTCCCCGCGGATGTCAGCCGTGAAGTTCAAACTTCCAAATCTGACCTGACGGCCAGGGGCGTAGCTTTTGATCTGCTCCGGACGGCCAAACGAATTGGCCCGCAGTGCAAAGCCGCTGAATACGAAGATCTGTCCGGGGAGAAAGGTCTCACCCTGGACTACATCGTTGATGATGGTCGAAGAAGCCATCGAGCCTATCGGTGACGACACAGAGGAACTCTCAATGAAAGCACCAATGTCGGTGTCAAAACCGGCGGATCTCAGGTAGGGGGTCCCGAACTGTGCGTCTAGGCGGGTGGTAACAGGAGACAAGGGACACGATGTTTTACCCAGGTTCGGGCCCTCTTGATGGAGGTAAAACCCTACGTCCTGCTTGATTAATATTGATGATGTGTGTTACAAGAGTAGATCTACCATGAGATCAAGCAGGCTAAACCCTAGAAGCTAGCCTATGGTATGATTGTTGTTCGTCCTATGGACTAAAGCCATCTGGTTTATATAGACACCAGAGAGGGCTAGGGTTACACAGAGTTGGTTATAATGGTAGGAGATCTACATATCCGTATCGCCAAGCTTGCCTTCCACGCCAAGGAAAGTCCCATCCGGACACGGGACGAAGTCTTCAATCTTGTATCTTCATAATCTTGGAGTCCGGCCGACCATGATAGTTCGGCTAACCGGACACCCCCTAGTCCGGAACTCCCTCACTAACCCTTGCTGGTCAGCCGCCACAGGTTCGGCTTCCTGCCCTAAAGGCACCTCCTGCGATGCACCATCAGTATATGATGGTCAGAGTTGAGCACGGATCAAATGATGGTGTCAAGACCTCAGTTGTAGTCACTTGGGAGGCCGGAAACAAACTGGGGTAGTCAGCCGTAATGGCGACTAGGGCATTGTCCATGCTAAGTTGGTGGAACACCCCGTCAATCAGCTCCACCTTTATGTCCGGATCCTCTTTGGAGGTCGGATCAAGGGATCGTTCCGGATCCTCGGTCTGTGGAGTTAGGCTTTGTATGCCCTCCACGTCCCGGCGCAGCTCCTGCGTCGAAATCACAAAGTAAGATACTTGACTTTGGAAGTATGGATCGGGTAGATAAACGTCCGCTTACCCAGTTCCGAGGGTTATTCATGGAGAATCCGTTCAATGGATTCATGCGGAGAAAGTCCTCCTCCTCCCCCTTGTACAAGCCGGATAGGATCTTTGCCAGATCGGCTACCGAGCCCGGCCCTCTGCGGCCATGACGGGTGGCGTCGTCTTCCTTGTTGAAATCCCACATAGGGTGGCCCCTATATTGGAGTGGCTGCACCCCTCGCATAATGCACGTGGCCATGATTCCAATCATGGTCAATCCGGAGTGGGCCAGTAACCTAATCCGGCCCATCAGATAATGGACGCTCCCATCATCCTCCCGTTGAGGGCTCCGCGAGCGCCAACTCAGGCGTTTCTTCAAGGGAGCATTGCTGAACTCCCGAAGGCCGATCCGAACTGGATCCGACAGAGGGGCGTCCTCCATGTAGAACCATTCCGAAGGCCAGTCTTCGGATGCCTTCTTCGGGGTGCTGGATAGATATCCGGTCCCGGCGATGCGCCCTATTTCGGCTCCGCCCACTTGATATATCGACCCCTCATAAGAACGGGGTACGAGGCAAAACAATCTCTTCCACAGCGCAAAATGGGGCTCGATGCCCAGGAATAGCTCGCAAAGAGCTACAAAGCCCGCAATGTGCAAAATGGAGGCAAGTGTGAGGTGGTGAAGCTGGAGTCCGTAGAACTCCAAGAGCCCCCGGAGAAACGGATGTATAGGAAATCCGAGTCCCCTTATTAAATAAGGGACGAAGCATACCCGCTCTCCTTTGGAAGGGTTGGGGACGCTCTCCGCCTGCTTTCCACCCTTGAAGGTGGCCAGTCCGGCTCGAACCAGAACCATGAAAGCTGGGGGAAGATATCCCTCGGTTTGGAGCACCACTAGCTCGCTGTGTGGAACTGAGCATCTCCCCCAATCTCCTAGCTTAGGGCTGGGAGCGCGAGAGGAGGAGCCGCGTCGACTCTCCATGATAGAATGGATTTTTGTCAGAGGCGCTTCGATGAGAACTTGCGGATGGAGGATGGTGTGAGCTGGATCTAGATCCTCGCCTCTCTTATAGGCGGCTCGTTTGCACGGCTAGGGGGTAAAATGTAAAAATACCCTAGCTTTTCGCATTCATACGACACGTGGAAGAAGGCCATTATTGGGCATAGAAGCCAAGGAGCGCAACATTTATAAGGAAGCCGGACACTATTCGACAGGAACATGAAGTTTGAAGGAGAACCCGCCTTGCAACGCCGAAGACAATATACGCGCCGTACTCGTCGTCGCTGAAGCCTGGTTCGGGGGCTACTGAGGGAGTCCCGGACTAGGGGGTGTCCGGATAGCCGAACTATCATGGTCGGCCGGACTCCAAGATTATGAAGATACAAGATTGAAGACTTCGTCCCGTGTCCGGATGGGACTTCCCTTGGCGTGGAAGGCAAGCTTGGCGATACGGATATGTAGATCTCCTACCATTGTAACCGACTTTGGGTAACCCTAGCCCTCTCCGGTGTCTATATAAATCGGATGGCTTTAGTCCATAGGACGAACAACAATCATACCATAGGCTAGCTTCTAGGGTTTAGCCTCCTTGATCTCGTGGTAGATCTACTCTTGTAATACACATCATCAATATTAATCAAGCAGGACGTAGGGTTTTACCTCCATCAAGAGGGCCCGAACCTGGGTAAAACATCGTATCCCTTGTCTCCTGTTACCATCCGCCTAGACGCATAGTTCGGCACCCCCTACCCTAGATTCGCCGGTTTTGACACCGACAACACCCAATACAATGGCAAATTGTATAGGTGCACTAGTTCGGCGAAGAGATGGTGATACAAGTGCCATATGGATGGTAGATATAGGTTTTGGTAATATGAAAATATAAAAACAGCAAGGTAACTAATGATAAAAGTGAGCACAAACGGTATTGTAATGCTAGGAAACAAAGCCTAGGGTTCATACTTTCACAAGTGCAAGTTCTCTCAACAATAATAACATAATTGGATCAGATAACTATCCCTCAACAAGCTACAAAGAGTCACTCCAAAGTCACTAATAGCGGAGAACAAACAAAGAGATTATGGTAGGGTACGAAATCACATCAAAGTTATCCTTTCTGATCAATCTATTCAAGAGTCCGTAGTAAAATAACACGAAGCTATTCTTTCCGTTTGATCTATCATAGAGTTCGTACTAGAATAACACCTTAAGACACAAATCAACCAAAAGCCTAATGTCACCTAGATACTCCAATGTCACGTCAAGTATCCGTGGGTATGATTATACAATATGCATCACACAATCTCAGATTCATCTATTCAACCAACACAAAGTACTTCAAAGAGTGCCCCAAAGTTTCTACCGGAGAGTCAAGACGAAAATGTGTGCCAACCCCTATGCATAAGTTCATTGAACCCGCAAGTTGATCACCAAAACATACATCAAGTAGATCACGTGAATATCCCATTGTCACCATAGATAAGCACAGCAAGACATACATCAAGTGTTCTCAAATCCTTAAAGACTCAATCCGATAAAATAACTTCAAAGGGAAAACTCAATCCATTACAAGAGAGTAGAGGGGGATAAACATCATAAGATCCAACTATAATAGTGAAGCTCGCGATACATCAAGATCGTGACAAATCAAGAACACGAGAGAGAGAGAGAGAGATCAAACACATAGCCAATGGTACATACCCTCAGCCCCGAGGGTGAACTATTCCCTCCTTGTCATGGAGAGCGCCGGGATGATGCAGATGGCCACCGGTGAGGGATCCCCCCTCTGGCAGGGTGCCGGAACAGGCTCCCGAGAGGTTTTTGGTGGCTACAGAGGCTTGTGGCGGCAGAACTCCCGATCTATTGTGCTCCCCGAAGGTTTTAGGGGTATATGGACATATATAGGAGAAATAAGTCGGTCAGGGGGGCCATGAGGGACCCACGAGGGTGGGGGCGCGCCCACGGGGGTAGGGCGTGCCTCCCTGCCTCGTGGCTTCCTTGTTGCTTCCCTTACGTGTACTCCAAGTCCCCTGGATTGCTTCCGTTCCAAAAATAACTCTCCTGAAGGTTTCATTCCGTTTGGACTCCATTCTTTGAAACACTGAAATAGGCAAGAAAACAACAATTTGGGCTGGGCCTCCGCCCTCCGGTTAGTAGGTTAGTCCCAAAAATGATATAAAATTGTAAAGTAAAGCCCATAAACATCCAAAACGGGTAATATAATAGCATGGAACAATAAAAAATTATAGATATGTTGGAGACGTATAAGAGATCAAGATTCTTGTGGTTGGATTGGAATGTCTTGGTCTCAACACATGAGTAGGTGGTTCTCTGTCAAAAAATGAATGCTGAAAGTGTAGGCACGTTCTGATGTCTCTCCTCATGAATGAAGAATGGGTGGAGGGGTATATATAGCCTCCACACAAAATCTAGCCATTACACACAGATTCCCAAACTCGGTGAGACCAAATAGTGAAACTCGATCAGACCGATTTGGTTCAAAATGTGAATGTTAGAGTTTTCGGTGGGACCGAGAAGGTCAACTCGGTGGGACCAATGTGCTAGGGTTAGGGTAAAACCTCAACTCGGTTTTACTGATTACACAAACTCGGTGAGACCAATTTTGGTAATAAGCAAACAAAGAGTTGGTCAAGCAAACTCGGTGGGACTGATTGCATATCTCAGTGGGACCAAAATCCCCTCGGTGAGGTCAAACTGGTTAGGGTTTCTAGCAGTGGTTGTGTCAAATGAACTCGGTGGTGCCGGATAGATCAAATCGGTGGGGCCGAGTTTGACTTTTAGGTTTAGGACATATGTGGAAATGAGAAAGTGGTTGAGGGCTTTGGAGCATATCACTAAGCGCTTTGAGCAAGCAAGCCATTAAGCAACACCTCATCCCCTTTTAATAGTATTGGATTTCCTATGGACTCAATGTGATCTTGGACCACTAAAATGAAAATGTAGAGTCTTGAGCTTTTGCCAATGTTTGTCCTTAGCATCTTGAAGGGGTTCCACATCCTCTTGTCCTGCCACTCCAATGTTGAACCTATCTGAAATGTACTGGATGAAAATTTTAGTCCAACAAGAGATACGTTGACATTAATTACCAAAATCACCCAGGGAGCACTTGTGCTTTCAGCAACTCCTCCCTCTGGTGCTCCTCGATCTCTGCCGCCTGCTGCATCTCCAGCTCCCGCTCAGAGATCTCATGAGGAAGCAAGTGCTCCATAGCCACTGCCGCCTTTTCAGACGTGGGTTGCATGCTGGATTCCGAGGTGGCCTGGAATATCTGAAGGAAATATGCCCTAGAGGCAATAATAAAGTTGTTATTTTATATTTCCTTATTCATGATAAATATTTATTATTCATGCTAGAATTGTATTAACCGGAAACTTGATACATGTGTGAATACATAGACAAAACATCGTGTCCCTAGTATGCCTCTACTTGACTAGCTCGTTAATCAAAGATGGTTAAGTTTCCTAGCCATAGACATGTGTTGTCATTTGATGAACGAGATCACATCATTTGGAGAATGATATGATGGACAAGACCCATCTGTTAGCTTACCATAATGATTGTTCAGTTTTATTGCTACTGCTTTCTTCATGTCAAATACATATTCCTCCGACTATGAGATTATGCAACTCCCGAATACCGTAGGAATGCCTTGTGTGCTATCAAACGTCGTAACGTAACTGGGTGATTATGAAGATGCTCTACAAGTATCTCCAAAGGTGTTTGTTGGGTTGGCATAGATCGAGATTAGGATTTGTCACTCCGAGTATCAGAGAGGTATCTCTGGGCCCTCTCGGTAATGCACATCATAAGAAACCTTCCAAGCAATGTGACTAATGAGTTAGTTGCAGGATGATGCATTACGGAATGAGTAAAGAGACTTGTCGGTACGAGATTGAACTAGGCAAGTAACATACCGATGACAAAGGGAATAACGTATGTTGTCATAATAGTTCGACCGATAAAGATCTTCGTAGAATATGTGGGAGCCAATATGAGCATCCAAGTTCCAGTATTGGTTATTGACCGGAGAGGTGTCTCGGTCATGTCTACATAGTTCTCGAACCCGTAGGGTCCGCACACTTAACGTTCGATGATGATTTAGATTATATAAGTTATGTGATTTGGTGACCGAATTTTGTTCGGAGTCCCGGATGAGGTCACGGACATGACGAAGAGTCTCTAAATGATCGACAGGTAAAGATTGATATATTGGATGATAGTATTCGGACACCGGAAGTGTTCTAGAATGTATCGGGTACCTATCGGAGTATCGGGAGGGTTACCGGAACCCCCCGGGGGAAGATACGGGCCATAGGAGGGAGTCACTCTGTGCATTTTGAAACCGAACCGAAAAACCATACCGAAAATAAACCGAACCGCACCAACTTCATGCTTTTTATGGTTTCTCGTTTTGGTATTGTATGAACTTTTCATACCGTTTTGAACTTTGGTTTTTATGGTATATACCAAAAACCGAATGGTTAACCAAATAAACCAAAGTAAAAATAATTTTATATTTCTTGAGGCAAACAACCATACAAGTTATCATTTTTCGTGTACATGAGTCAAATTCACTACCAAGCACGTACATTTTTCTTGTAACATAGTTATTTTTCTTTTTTTTCTTTTTAAAAAGTGCTAAGCACGTCCATAACAATCAAGGGATGAATCAATTCATGAATATATTCTTATATATATAGTTATATGAAAGCACAAGTGCTCCCTAGGTGGTTTTGGTAATTAATGTCAACATATCCCTTGTTGGACTAACACTTTTATCTAGTATATTTCAGACAAGTTTAACATTGGAGTGGCATGGACTAAAGGATGTGGGAACTCCTTCAAGATGCTAAGGACAAAGGATTGGCTCAAGCTTCAAGCTCAAGACTCTTCATTTTACATTTTAGTGATCCAAGATCACATTGAGTCTATAGGAAAAGCCAATACTATCAAGAAGGGATGAGGTGTTGCTTAATGAGCCTCTTGCTTCAGTGCTTAGTGATATGCTCCAAATACCCTCAACTACTTTCCCATTTTCACACATATGTCCTAAACCTAAAGCCAAACTCGGCCCCACCGATTCTTTCAATCCGTCGCCACCGAGTTTTGATGTCATAGCCACTGCCACAAACCCTAGGCTAATCGGTCTCACCGATAGGGATCTCGGTCTCACCGAGATGGGATTGTAATATCTCTGTGTATGTCCATTATCAAAATCGGTCTCACCGAGTTTGAGCAATCGGTACTACCGAGATTACAATGCAAACTCTCTGGTTAACTTATTACCAAAATCGGTCCCACCGAGTTTGAGTAATCGGTCCCACCGAGTTTGCCTGACCAACTCTCTGGTTAGCTTATTACCAAAATCGGTCTCACCGAGGTTGTGTAATCGGTCTCACCGAGATTACGTTATGCCCTAACCCTAACCATATCTGTCCTATCGAGTTGCATTTCGGTCCCACCGAAAATCCTAACGGTCACTAGATTTGCTAAATCGGTCCGACCGAGTTTGTTGATTCGGTCCCACCGAGTTTGGTAAATTGTGTGTAATGGTTAGATTTTGTGTGGAGGCTATATATACCCCTCCACCTCCTCCTCATTCGTGGAGAGAGCCATCAGAACAAACCTACACTTCCAGCGTCCTATTTCTGAGAGAGAACTACCTACTCATGTGTTGAGGCCAAGATATTCCATTCCTACCATATGAATCTTGATCTCTAGCCTTCCCCAAGTTTCTTTCCACTCAAATCTTCTTTCCACCAAATCCAAATCCTATGAGAGAGAGTTGAGTGTTGGGGAGACTATCATTTGAAGCAGAAGAGCAAGGAGTTCATCATCAACGCACCATTTGTTACTTCTTGGAGAGTGGTGTCTCCTAGATTGGCTAGGTGTCACTTGGGAGCCTCCGACAAGATTGTGGAGTTGAACCAGGGGGTTTGCAAGGGCAAGGAGATCGCCTACTTCGTGATGATCTACCGCTAGTGAGGCAAGTCCTTCGTGGGCAACGGCCATGGTGGGATAGACAAGGTTGCTTCTTCGTGGACCCTTCGTGGGTGGAGCCCTCCGTGGACTCGCCCAACCGTTACCCTTTGTTGTTTGAAGTCTCCATCAACGTGGATGTACGATGGCACCACCTATCGGAACCACGCCAAAAACATCCGTGTCTCCAATTGCATTTGAATCCTCCAAAACCCTTCCCTTTACATTCTTGCAAGTTGCACGCTTTACTTTCCGCTGCTCATATACTCTTTGCATGCTTGCTTGTTATATATTGTGAATGTTAAACTTGTGCCTAAACTCCACTTAAACTTAAAATAGTTAAAAACTGCAACTTTGGTACTTAGTGTCTAATCACCCCCCTCTAGACACCTCTTCTCAAGGTCCTACAAGTGGTATCAGAGCATTGGTCTCCATTGCCTTGGTTTAAGCACCATTGGAGGAAGATGGATGAGTCTACTTTGGGGAGTCTTAGACATAGAGTGCCTATTCTTGATGGAGAGAGTGAAAAAATGAGATGCTTGTAATCTTCAATCAATATCATTTGAACAAGTACATTGCTAGCCCTTGTGCACCACATGTTGATCCTATGCATCCTACTCTTGATGAGTTAATTGACATGGTTAGGAATCTTAGAACCGCCAAACTTATTATTAGAGGATTGCCTAGTAACTTGATTGGATGTTTGCCTACTCTTGAGTGTGCCTACACTATATGGAAATTTCTTGAGGAACAATTTCCAAATTATTCCTTGAAAAATCTAGATGAAATTCTCCATAAGTCTATTGCTTTGAGTAAGATGAATACTAGTGATCCTATGTTTGGTGATCGTCTATTTGAGCTTACAAACCTTATGCGTGCCAAAGAAGATGTTGGAATTATTAGTGATATTATTTCCGAAGCTATAAAAATTTATAAGCAAGATCATTGTCAAACTCACTCTAACGAATCACCCTCTCTAGGATTTGATCCACCACATGATGATGTTGAACATGGATACTATGATGAGGATGATGATAGTGACTTCGATCTTGATGATGCAATGAGACATTTTGGTCTTATGGCAAATCTCCGGGGATATATGTCAGGAGGAAAGGAATGGGTTCTTGATAGTGGATGTACTGATCACATGACCGGAGATAAAGACATGTTTCGTGAGCTTGCTGAAAATGATAGTCCTCGAAAGTATGTCACCTTCGGTGACAACTCAAAGGGTAAGTGGTTGGCCTCGGTAAGGTGGCCATATCACATGATAGTTCCATACAAAATGTTATGCTCGTCGAATCTCTTGGTTACAACTTACTTTCAATATCTAGATTTGCTGATTTTGGTTTCAATGTCCTATTTACTGAAGTATATTGCCAAGTGTTTCGTCGAGACAATCATAAAATGGTCTTTACCAGTATACGTCGAAGTGATCTTTACATTGTTGATTTCACTAAAAAGGCTCAACTAAAACTTGCTTCATTGCGAAATCCTCAAAAGGTTGGCTATGGCATAGATGACTAGGTCATGTTGGCATGAGAAACCTTGACAAGCTTATTAAAGGGAATCATATCCTTTGTGTTAACGATGTCATATTCGATAAGGATAGACTTTGTAGTGCTTGTCAAGCAGGTAAACAGGTTGGAGGAAGGCATCCCGTGAAGAACATCATGGCCACAAGGAGGCCACTCGAGCTACTTCACATGGATCTTTTTGGTCCCAACTCTTACAAGAGTCTTGGTGGAAATTATTTTGGTCTAGTTATAGTTGATGATTTTTCAAGATTTACGTGGGTGTTCTTGCTCGATGATAAATCGCAGGTCCAAAAGATTTTCATAAACTTCGCTAGGAAGGCCCAAAACCAATTTGAAGTGAAGATCAAGAAGGTTCACAGCGACAACCGAACGGAGTTCAAGAACGCAAATGTGGACACCTTCCTTGACGAAGAAGGGATTTCACACGAGTTCTCGGCAACATACACACCTCAACAAAATGGAGTTGTTGAGAGGAAGAACCGGACGCTCATCAAAATGGCGAGAACGATGCTTGATGAATACAAGACGCTGAAGCACTTTTGGGCAGAAGCGGTTGAGACAGCTTGTCATGCAACAAATCGCTTGTATCTTCACAAGCTACTCGGCAAGACAGCATACGAGCTCCTCACCGGTAACAAACCCCAAGTTGGATACTTTCGAGTATTCGGCTCAAAGTGCTACATTCTTGATAAGCATCGTCGTTCTAAATTTGCTCCTAAGTCTCATGAAGGTTTCCTACTAGGTTATGGCTCAAACTCTCACACTTACCGTGTCTACAACAGTTTCACCTGAAAGGTTGAAGAGACGGTAGATGTGAAGTTTGATGAATCTAACGGCTCGCAAGTAGAGCAATTGCCAATTGATGTAGGAGACAAAGATCCTTCAGAAGAAATCCAAGACTTGTCTATTGGCAAGGTTCGTCCAACGGAGGTGAAGGAGAGTACCTCGTCTGTCCAAGTGGAAGCCTCTACTTCATGACAAGGTGAACCAAGAATTGATACGGAAGCCTCCACAAGTGGGACACACCAAGATGAAGAAAACGAGGAAGTGCATCAAAATGAACGTCAACAACCTCCTTCTCCACCACGACAAGAGAACGACAACGCCAACAATGAAGAAGGCCAAGAAGAAGAACAAGATGAAGAAGAAGTTCAACCAAGATCCAAGCAAAAGCTTTCACGAGTTCGAGCAAGAATTGCTAAAGATCATCCGTCGAGCAAATCTACAATGATATTCAAACCGGGAGAATCACTCGCTCTAAAACTCGTTTAGCTAACTTTTGTGAAAACTATTCTTTCATCTGTAGCATTGAACCTATGAAGGTCGAAGAAGCATTGGAAGATCCGGATTGGATAAATGCTATGCATGAAGAGCTACACAACTTTGAGAGGAACCAAGTTAGGACATTGGTTGAGAAGCCCGACAACAACCACAACATCATCGTTACCAAATGGGTGTTTCGCAACAAGCAAGATGAAGATGGACAAGTAGTTCGTAACAAAGCACGTCTTGTCGCCCAAGGTTACACACAAGTCGAAGGTATAGACTATGGTGAGACTTACGCTCCCGTTGCTAGACTTGAGTCCATCCGCATCTTACTTGCCTATGCTAATCACCATGATATTACCTTGTACCAAATAGACATTAAAAGTGCTTTTCTAAATGGTGAAATAGAGGAGGAAGTTTATATTAAACAACCTCCCGACTTTGTCATTCCTAGGAAACCCAATCATGTTTACAAACTTCACAAAGCCCTTTATGGTCTTAAACAAGCTCCTAGAGCGTGGTATAAATGCTTGACCAAGTTCCTTATTGAAAAAGGTTTTGAAATTGTGAAAATTGATTCTACTCTTTTTACTAAAAGGGTTAATGGAGAACTATTTGTGTGCCAAATCTATGTTGATGATATTACATTTGGTTCAACTAACCCTCATTTTAGGGAAAAGTTTGGGAAGCTAATGTCGGAGAAGTTTGAGATGTCTATGATGAGTGAACTGAAATTCTTTCTTGGGTTGCAAATCAAGCAAACTAAGGAAGGTACTTTTGTTTCTCAAACGAAGTACACCAAGGACTTATTGAAGAAGTTCAATATGCAAGAATGCAAAGGTATGACTACACCCATGCCTACTAGTGGACATCTTGACTTAACCAAAGATGGTGAACCGGTTGATCAAAAGGTCTATCGCTCTATGATTGGTTCATTGTTATATCTATGTGCTTCACGCCCCGATATTATGCTAAGTGTGTGCATGTGTGCATGATATCAAGCTGCTCCTAAAGAATTTCATCTTAAGGCTGTGAAAAGGATAGTGAGATACTTAATCCATACACCAAATTTTGCATTTGGTATCCTAAGAAGGCCTCTTTCGATCTTGTTGGCTACTCCGACTCGTACTATGCCGGAGACAAGGTTGATAGAAAGTCCACTTCGGGTACTTGTCAATTTCTTGGTAGATCTCTTGTGTCTTGGTCCTCCAAGAAACAAAACTCGGTATCCTTATCCACCGCCGAAGCGGAATACATTGCCGCTGGTTCATGTTGTGCTCAATTACTTTGGATGACCCAAACTCTTAAAGACTATGGGATATATGTGAAACATGTTCCATTGCTTTGTGACAATGAAAGTGCTATCAAAATTGGTCATAATCCCGTGCAACATTCTCGAACTAAGCATATTGAAGTTCGTCATCATTTCATTTGAGATCCTGTTGCTAAGGGTGACATCGATCTTAAGCATGTTCGCACCGAAAAGCAATTAGCGGATATATTCACTAAACCTCTTGATGAGAAAGTGTTTTGAAGGTTAAGAGGAGAATTGAACATCATTGATGCTTCAAACTTGGAGAAGAAACTCCATTGGATACATGCAAGACATGAGCTTATGACTAATCCTTGATATCTCTTTTATGACGAAAATCTTATGTCTTGGATATATTTGTATCTTGCATGTTATCTAACCCATGTAGGTACTTGGATGAATCTAATTCCATGAGGTTGTAACCTACTCATATCTTGAGCAATCTCTGCATCACCAAGTCTCTACACTAAGGTGGTTGCAACCAAGGAAGCACGAAGCCATTCAAACATATCCTTTGACAAATTCTATGTTGAGCTTCATGATTGTCATTTTTGGATACACAAGTGCTCTTCCTTGCAAGAAATAACCCATGTAGGTAGATGGACTCAAATTCCAAGTGGTGCTCCAAATTCTTGATGAGCTACATCAACCTTGAGCAACCCACACAAGTTCAACTAAATGTTCTACACCACCAACCAAGGTATGTTATTCCATCTTAGAGAAGCTTTATTCCAAGTCATGAGCTAAAGCAACTCGACAAGATGTGAATACATCAAGATGCTTAAACAAAAAATGGCAACCCCATTTTGAGCTTAAATGATGAGTATGACCTATGATCAAGTGATCTCACTTGATTCCTAAGTCAATATACTCTAACATAGGTGACTGTGTCGTCGACCATCTCTAGATGAAGTTCCCTTGCGTTCTTTTCTGTGTTTTTGCATTTGTCTCATGCATATTTGTTTCCCCTTTCAAAAAAAGTTCATCTAGATTTCTTTCTGTTTGCTCTGCATTTTCTGCATTTAAATTCATTGCATATCATTCAGTAAATTCCTTGCGAATCTTTGTGAGATCCTATTAGACTAGTGAGCTGAGGTGACAAGTGTTCTCTCTGCGATGAACTTGGTTTCACCGATTTGTTGTTTTCGGTCCAACCGAATCCGTTCGGTACCACCGAAGCATACCACTCGGTGCCACCGATTTCATAACAGGAAAAACAGTTTGCCACTTATTCTATGTTTCTTCTGAACCATCTCCACTCAATGAATCTTGTCCTCTACAAGCATCACATTTTTATCGCTGCCTTGTGCTGTGAATCAAGGACCAAACCCATTCGACTGATTCCAGAAAACCCTTCTTGGAAATTGATGTCAAAGGGGGAGAGAGAGTTCACATCAAAGCTTATCAATTAGAGAGAGATCACATCAGAAAATATATCACCTCCTTAGGGGGAGAAAGAGATCTCCAAGGGGAGAGAATACTCAAGTAGAAAGTATTTCTCAAGGATCCCAGATGCTTGGTGTTCAAGAGGAGAGATGCCACATGTCTTCTTGAGGGGAAAGACATGTTCATATGTGCTTGTTTGCATTAGCTTGCATTAGCTTGGTTCATTTATATCTTTCACCTCTGATTTTCTATTCCCTATCTTCTCCCAATATCCCATGCTAGATTCAGGGGGAGCAAGACATCTAAGGGAAAGAAATCATTTAAATTCATTGCATATCTTTACTCTTGGGGACATGTCTAATCGAATATGGTACTTAGTACTCACTCTCTACATGTCATCCCAGTCTTGGTATTCTTGTGGTTTCTTCTGTTTGCTCTGGCTAGTAGATGTATCTGTGTTATCTAACCTTGTTTACATAGGTTCATTCCATCCTAAGCCAACTCAAGACTACAAGGTAAGTATATGCATCACAATCATGTGAATGAGGAATTCTTGCTGATGTATATACTATTTGCAAGAAGGACTCATGGGCATGAAGGTATTTCCTTTAATACTTTTTGCTCCGATGCATGTGGCCAAGATACATGTAACACATTTCCTGCTCTATCATGGTTATGCTCTCACATGCTTCTATATTGTCTCACCGAGTTTGAGCAATCGGTACTACCGATATTACAATGCAAACTCTCTGGTTAACTTATTACCAAAATCGGTCCCACCGAGTTTGAGTAATCGGTACCACCGAGTTTGCCTGACCAACTCTCTGGTTAGCTTATTACCAAAATCGGTCTCACCGAGATTATGTTATGCCCTAACCCTAACCATATCGGTCCTACTGAGTTGCATTTCGGTCCCACCGAAAATCCTAACGGTCACTAGATTTGCTAAATCGGTCTGACCGAGTTTGTTGATTCGGTCCCACTGAGTTTGGTAAATTGTGTGTAACGTTTAGATTTTGTGTGGAGGCTATATATACCCCTCCACCTCCTCTTCATACGTGGAGAGAGCCATCAGAACGAACCTACACTTCCAGCATCCTATTTCTGAGAGAGAACTACCTACTCATGTGTTGAGGCCAAGATATTCCATTCCTACCATATGAATCTTGATCTCTAGCCTTCCCCAAGTTGCTTTCCACTCAAATCTTCTTTCCACCAGATCCAAATCCTATGAGAGAGAGTTGAGTGTTGGGGAGACTATCATTTTAAGCACAAGAGCAAGGAGTTCATCATCAACGCACCATTTGTTACTTCTTGAAGAGTGGTGTCTCCTAGATTGGCTAGGTGTCACTTGGGAGCCTCCGACAAGATTGTGGAGTTGAACCAAGGAGTTTGTAAGGGCAAGGAGATCGCCTACTTCGTGAAGATCTACCGCTAGTGAGGCAAGTCCTTCGTGGGCGAAGACCATGGTGGGATAGACAAGGTTGCTTCTTCATGGACCCTTCGTGGGTGGAGCCCTCCATGGACTCACGCAACCGTTACCCTTTGTGGGTTGAAGTCTCCATCAACGTGGATGTACGATAGCACCACCTATCGGAACCACGCCAAAAACATCCGTGTCTCCAATTGCATTTGAATCCTCCAAAACCCTTCCCTTTACATTCTTGCAAGTTGCATGCTTTACTTTCCACTACTCATATACTCTTTGCATGCTTGCTTGTTATGTATTGTGAATGTTAAAACTTGTGCCTAAACTCCACTTAAACTTAAAATAGTTAAAAACTGCAACTTTGGTACTTAGTGTCTAATCACCCCCCCCTCTAGACACCTCTTCTCAAGGTCCTACATTATATAGTATTTGTGTAAAATAGTATGTGTTTTGAGTCATAAATTTGTAAATTGTTATGACATCATTTTCAAATTCGCGTCAATTTTGGTTATTATGATATATACGAAAACCATACCAAAATAATTTGGTATATACCGAAACCGAACCGTATTTACCGAAGTATTAATACCGTACAAACCGAGAAACTGTATAAACCTAACCATGTAAACCGAATAAACCGAACGCACAGATTGAGGGAGGCACACCAGCCCACAAGGGGTGGTGCCCCCCATGAAAGGAGGCTGAATTGGATTAGGGGAGGCGGCGGCGCCCCCTCTTTCCTTCTCACCCTCTCTTTGTCTTCCCCTCTTTCCCCCTCTAGTAAAAGGAAAGGGGGGGGCGAATCCAACTAGGAGCCCAAGTAGGATTCCTCCTACTTGGGCGTGCCTAGGGCTGACTCCCTCCCCTCCCTCCTTTATATACGTCAGGAGGGGCGCCTACAACACACATCAATTGCTACTAGCCATGTGCGGCTCCCCCCTCCACAGTCTACGCCTCTGGTCATATTCTCGTAGTGCTTAGGCAAAACCCTTCGCGGATCACATCACCATCACCGTCACCATGCCGTCATGCTGACGGAACACATCTACTTCCTCGTCACTTTGCTGGATAAGGAGATCGAGGGACGTCATCACGCTGAACGTGTGCAGAACTTGGAGGTGCAGTACGTTCGGTACTTGATCAGTCAAAAGAGAAGAAGTTCGACTACATCAACCGCATTAAGCAAAGGCTTCCACTTTCGGTTTATTAGGGTACATGGACACACTCTTCCCATCTCCTTGATTTGCATCTCTGAGATAGATCTTGCATGAGAGTAGGAATTTTTTTGAAATTGCATGACACATTTCACAACAGTGGCATCCGAGCCAGGCCTATGCGTAGATGATAAGCACGAGTAGAATAGAAAGTATGGGCGATGATCATCATTCTGCTTACTGATGACCCACAAGTGTAGGGGATCTATCATAGTCCTTTTGATAAGTAAGACTGTCGAACCCAACGAGGACCAGAAGGAAATGACAAGCGGTTTTCAGTAAGGTATTCTATGAAAGCACTGAAATTTTCGGTAACAGATAGTTTTGTGATAAGGTAATTCGTAACGGGTAACAAGTAAAAAAAGTAAATAATATGCAGCAAGGTGGCCCAATACTTTTTGTAGCAAAGGACAAGCCTGGACAAGTTCTTATATAGAGAAAAGCGCTCCCAAGGACACATGGGATTATCGTCAAGCTAGTTTTCATCACGCTCATATGATTCGCGTTCGTTACTTTGATAATTTGATATGTGGGTGGACTGGTGCTTGGGTACTGCCCTTTCTTGGACAAGCATCCCACTTATGATTAACCCCTATTGCAAGCATCCACAACTACAAAAGAAGTATTAAGGTAAACCTAACCATAGCATGAAACATATGGATCCAAATTAGCCCCTTACGAAGCAATGCATAAACTAGGGTTTAAGCTTCTGTCACTCTAGCAACCCATCATCTACTTATTGCTTCCCAATGCCTTCCTCTAGGCCCAAATAATGGTGAAGTGTCATGTAGTCGACGTTCACATAACACCACTAGAGGAGAGAATTCATACATCTCATCAAAATATCGAACGAATACCAAATTCACATGACTACTTATAGCAAGACTTCTCCCATGTCCTCAGGAACAAACATCACTACTCACAAATCATATTCATGTTCATAATCATAGGGGTATTAATATGCATTAAGGATCTGAACATATGATCTTCCACCAAATAAACCAACTAGCATCAACTACAAGGAGTAATCAACACTACTAGCAACCCACAAGTACCGATCTGAGGTTTTGGGACAAAGATTGTATACAAGAGATGAACTAGGGTTTGAGAGGAGATGGTGCTGGTGAAGATGTTGATGGAGGTTGACCCCCTCCCAATGAGAGGATCGATGGTGATGATGATGGTGATGATTTCCCCCTCCCGGAGGGATGTTTCCCCGGCAAAAAAGCTCCGTTGGAGCCCTATATTGGTTCCGCCAAGGTTCCGCCTCGTGGCGGCGGTGTTTCGTCCCGAAAGCTTGCTTATGATTTTTTTCAGGGAAAAAAGACTTCATATAGCAGAAGATGGTCACTAGAAGGCTGCCAGGGGGCCCACGAGGCAGGGGGGCACGCCCAGGTGGGTAGGGCGCGCCCCCACCCTCGTGGACGGTGGGTGGCCCCCCTATGGTATTTCTTCCGCTCGGTATTTTTTTATTAATTCCAAAAATGACTTTCGAGTTTCAGGACTTTTGGAGTTGTGCAGAATAGGTCTCCAATATTTGCTCCTTTTCCAGCCCAGAATTCCAGCTGCCGACATTCTCCCTCTTCATGTAAACCTTGTAAAATAAGAGAGAATAGGCATAAGTATTGTGACATAACGTGTAATAACAACCCATAATGCAATAAATATCGATGTAAAAGCATGATGCCAAATGGACATATCAACTCCCCCAAGCTTAGACCTCGCTTGTCCTCAAGCGGAAGCCGAAATCGAAAAATATGTCCATGTGTTTAGAGATAGAGGTGTCGATAAAATAAAATACGAACATGAGGGCATCATGATCATTCTTATAATAGCAATAGTTATTCTGATAACACTTTGGAACTGCATCATCAGCGGAAATGCACTGCATCATTTTAACGACGAGCACTGCAATACAAGACTAGTGAACTTCACGTCGAAAAAAACTGCATGCAGTGTTTTTCTGGTACTATTTTCGCTCTAGTTTTTTAACCGTTTATCGGAACAAGACGTATAATATATCGTTGGAAACCTATAGATTAGGTGCAACTTCGCCATGTTGAACACTTTTCGAGATTCCTCGCGGTTTAAGAGCAGTTTCAAAAACGGCGCGGCGGACGACGAGTGGCAGCGAGCGTATTTTCGCAATTGTTTCTAAACCGCTCATCGGAATAAAGCAGATGATACACCGTTGGAAAGATATCGTCGACGCGCATCTTATATATATATATATATATATATATATATATATATATATATATATATTATTTTCTATAATTCCTTACAGTTTAAGAGCAGTTTCAAATTTACTAAATCGCGGATTTACGTTTTTTTGAAATTTTTGTAATTTTCGGTACTGTTTTCGCTCTTGTTTTTTAACCGTTTGTTGAAACGAGGCATTTAATACGTCATTGTAAAGCTATGGACAAGGCGCAACTTTAATATGTATAAATGGTTTTGAGATTCCTTACTGTTTTAACTTAATTTCGAAAATGGTGCGGCGGATGACGAGTGGCAACAGTCATTTTTTGTGAAATTTTTATAGACCGCTTGTCGAAATGATTCAAATGATACGCCGATTGGAAGATATCGACGAGACGCAACTTTTTCATGTAGAACACTCTCTCTAATTCCTTACCGTTCAAGAGCAGTTTCCAAATTAGCGAAATGCGGACACTCTGTTTTTCGCGACACCCAAATCGAACGAATGAACTTCATCCAACAGAAAACCGCACTTCTTTGGTCGAAAACCGCACTTCACCAGACGGTCAAGTGAACTTCATGATTTCTTTTGTTAAACATAAATTTTTCTCACACGAGTTTTGGTTGTCTTTTTGTTCAAATTTTTTCATGAACGAGAGTGGACCACAACATTTCCAAAAGTGAACCGTAACACTACCCAAAGTGAACCTCATGAGTTCTTGTTGTATTTTTTTCATACTTATTAATTTTTTTAAGTGCGTTGACCAGGTGAGTGGACCGCATGGACTGAGCAAGTGAACCACATCTAATATAGAAGCGAGAGTCTTTTTGAGATGTTTTTGTTTTGTGCTTACCAAGTGGACAACAAAGGAATTTTATAGCAAACCGCATCAAAGAACAAAGTGAACTTCAAAAGATACTCATTTATTTGATTGTTATACACAGCTACACACAGAATATTCACTCTCCACCAGCCAATCTTCCCTCCAAAATTGAGTAAAATGAACCTCAATAGAAAACCATAGCAGACTTCATTTGCACATTCTTTTATCTTCAGAAATCACAAAATTAATGAAGTGCAGAAGAGCACTGCCAAACCGCATGGCATGCCTAGTCGTATTGCATAGTGGAGGCCAGCAGCACGCTGGACCACGGGCACACACATTTTTGAAACATGCATACAACCCAACGAGCACAACAAAATAGCCGCACCTAGCTTATTGCACACTCGTTACCGAGCCAACTTGCATAGAGAGTTTTTCTTACAACGAATGAGCTATAGTTTTTCAACATTTTCTTACAATGTCTTTTGAAAATCTGGAAAATCAACAAAAATAAGCTGCAACAGAACACCCAACCGCACCACACTGAGGACCCAGGCGAACTGAAGTGCGATACACAAGCAAAACCTGAAAAAACAAGGTCCCAGGCTGTTACAGAACGCCTGTGAGGCATGATCCTGGTAGTGTCCGGCAGCATGCACTATTCTTGTGGAGAGACTGGTTGGAGACCGAGCAGCTGCCACCCATCATGGCCGGTGCGCCATCAACTGCATGTCATCCGGGTCGACAGAACAGCGGGCCATGAGTCAACGAACTGCATGAGGCGCAACCGGTTCTCCTTCTGCAACAAAGGAGGAGGGGAGGTGGAAAACAGGGACACAAATGGCATTTCGGTGGAGGCTCACTGCAACACCTCGGCCGTCCGAATCACATGGGCAACCGGGGCAACTGCACATCGAGCTGGCTACGCCATGTGCGTGGAGGGCTGTCGGTGTCAAAACCGGCGGATCTCGGGTATGGGGTCCCGAACTGTGCGTCTAGGCGGATGGTAACATGAGACAAGGGACACGATGTTTTTACCCAGGTTCGGGCCCTCTCGATGGAGGTAAAACCCTACTCCTGCTTGATTAATATTGATGATATGGGTAGTACAAGAGTTGATCTACCATGAGATCAGAGAGGCTAAACCCTAGAAGCTAGCCTATGGTATGATTGTTGTTCGTCCTATGGACTAAAACTCTCCGGTTTATATACACACCGGAGAGGGCTAGGGTTACATAGAGTCGGTTACAATGGGAGGAGATCTTCATATCGTATCGCCAAGCTTGCCTTCTACGCCAAGGAAAGTCCCATCCGGATACGGGACGAAGTCTTCAATCTTGTATCTACATAGTCCGGGAGTCCGGCCAAAGGTCATAGTCCGGCCATCCGGACACCCCCTAATCCAGGACTCCCTCAGTTGCATAATAATAGATAAGAGCTATGTATTGTTTATTAAAAAGGGCTGCTATGAAAGCAGAACGATACAAATAGTGCGATAAGCAAGAGATGGGATTATTTGACATGTCCCCCTCCAGGGGCAAGCTGCGGGACTTGAAGTAAAAACAGGTATTTAGCTCGTTATAGAGACCACCTGGACATTTTGACGTGGCTTGTTCTCTCCCTGGCTATTGCATCATGTGTTCGGCGAGTGTATTGCCGGACAGGCCTTCTGAATACTTGGGTCCTGAAAGTATATAAAAAGAAAAGGAAACGGCAGAATAGGGAGCCCCTAAGTGCGGTTGAGCCGCATTCTGGGCGTGTCGTAGTTGTGCCCCTCCCCTTATGCCCATGGTATTTTCAAAGTGTAATTATGTACGCGTGGTACCGATATCACCATCTGGCGAGGGCTGGGGTTGGGGCCGCACTGCTATGCTTGCTCAGAACATGCCAGCCGGCTTTGTTGTAGGTTGCTTCGGGCGCGCTTGACATTGTCCGGACGTTTAACACACGGATTGGAGAGTTCCCTTGAGAGGCTGCTCTGTACTTCCGCCGCCAGGGCCGCTATGTGCTCCTCCGTTCAGAGAGAGCGTTCGGTGTTTCCATTTACCGTAATGACTCCGCGAGGACCTGGCATCTTGAGCTTGAGATATGCGTAGTGCGGCACCGCATTGAATTTTGCAAATGCAGTTCGTCCGAGCAGGGCGTGATAGACACTGCGGAATGGGACTACGTCAAAGATTAACTCTTCGCTTCAGAAATTATCCGGGGATCCGAAGACCACTTTGAGTGTAACCGAGCCTGTACAGCTGGCTTCTACACCTGGTATGACGCCTTTAAAGGTTGTCTTTGTGGGTTTAATCCTTGACGGATCTATACCCATTTTTCGCACGGTATCCTGATAAAGCAGGTTTAGGCTGCTGCCGCCGTCCATGAGGATTCTAGTGAGGTGAAATCCGTCAATGATTGGGTCTAGGACCAATGCGGCGAATCCGCCGTGACGGATGCTAGTGGGGTGGTTCCTTCGATCAAAAGTGATCGGGCAGGAGGACCATGGGTTGAACTTTGGGGCGACTGGCTCCAATGCATAGATGTCCTTGAGAGCACGCTTCCGCTCCCTTTTGGGGATGTGGGTTGCGTATATCATGTTCACTATCCGCACTTGCGGGGGGAAGCCCTTCTGTCCTCTGTTGTTCGGTGGCCGGGGCTCCTCCTCGTCATCGCTACGCAACCCCTTGTCTCTGGTTTCGGCACTTAACTTGCCTGCCTGCTTGAACACCCAACAATCCCTGTTGGTGTGGTTGGCTAGTTGTTCGGGGGTGCCGTGTATCTGGCACGAGCGATAGAGTATCCGGTCTAAACTGGATGGGCCCGGAGGGTTTCTTTTGAATGGCTTCTTCCGCTGACCGGGTTTAGAGCCTCTGAATTCGGCATTAACTGCCGTATCCTCAGTATTGTCGCCATTAATGCGGCGCTTGTGCTTGTTGTGACGTGACCTGCCATTGATATCCTTGGTATCCGAATTGCTAGGGCTCTTGGTTATGTTATTGCTACGAGCTAGCCAGCTGTCTTCTCCCGCGCAAAAGCGGGTCATGAGTGTCGTGAGGGCTGCCATAGATTTCGGCTTTTCCTGTCCTAGGTGCCGGGCATGCCATTCGTCTCGGATGTTGTGCCTGAAGGCTGCAAGGACCTCGGCGTCCGGACAGTCGACTATTTGATTTTCTTGGTTAGGAACCGTGTCCAGAATTGTCTGGCCGATTCCTCTGGCTGCTGGATTATGTGGCTTAGATCATCGGCGTCTTGTGCCCGCACATAAGTGCCCTGGAAGTTGTCGAGGAATGCGGACTCCAGGTCCTCCCAGCAACTAATTGACTCTGCTGGTAGGCTATTAAGCCAATGCCGAGCTGGTCCTTTAAGCTTGAGCGAGAGGTATTTGATGGCGTGTAGATCATCACCACGAGCCATGTGGATATGAAGGAGACAATCCTCGATCCATACCGCGAGATCTGGTGTGCCATCATATGATTCGATGTTTACGGGTTTAAAACCCTCTGGGATTTGATGATCCATTACTTCGTCTGTGAAGCATAGTGGGTGTGCGGCGCCCCTATACTGGGCTATATCGCGACGTAGCTCAGATGAGCTTTGTCTGTTGTATTCGGCCTGACCGTATTTATCATATCCGGCGTGACGCTTATCATCATGTCACGTAGGGCGCCCACGCGATCCATAGATCGATCTTGTTTGCCTTGCCTTATCCTCCAATATCTCTCGCAGGTCAGTTGCTTCCCCCGTGCTCTGGTATTCTTGGAGCGGTGCCGGGGTGCGGCTTGGTTTGAGGGCCGAAAGGCCTCTCTGTCGCGGCCACGGGGTCGCCGATCGAGCGCATCGTACACTGGTGATGTAGGTTTAGTTGCTTCCTCCTCTAGTCGGGGTAGCAGCCTGCGCTTTGGGTAACTCTTGGAGGGGTGTTCAAGTTTATACTCTTCGGCCGCCAGGACTTCAGTCCATCTGTCGGCTAGCAAATCTTGGTCAGCTCTAAGCTGCTGCTATTTTTTCTTGAGGCTGCTCGCCATGGCCATAAGCCTGCGTTTGAAACACTCTTGTTCGATGGGATCCTCTGGCACGATGAATTCGTCGTCGTCGAGGCTTGCCTCGTCTTCGGAGGGAGGCATATAATTGTCGTCCTCGACCTCCCTGTCTGCCTCTCTCTCATGAGGGCTGGCTCCTTTGTCCTGCTGCGCTGAATCCTGCTGGAGGGGATTGTCTTCGACACTGTCCGAGGTGTTGACGTCTCCAGTGCCGGACTCGCCGTTTTTGATTTGGCGGGATTTAGAGCGGCGCCGCTGACATCGGCGCTTGGGTTGCTTCTTGGAGGGGTCGTCCTCCGTTTATTCATCGCCATCCCCTGCTTTGGGGGTGTCCACCATGTATATGTCATATGACGAGGTGGCCTTCCAGTGCTCTATAGGTGTTGGTTCTTGGTTGTGTCCTTCATTGGCATCCATACCGTCGATGTCTTCGGAGTCGAAGTCGAGCATGTCGGTTAGATCGTCGACAGTGGCTACAAAGTGGGTGGTGGGTGGGTTTCGAATTTTTTCGTCGTCCCATCCCAACCCTGCTGACAATAGTCCGGCCAGGGCTCTCCTGACAAAGAGAGAGACTTTAGTCAATTCAGGATATCGCCAAAGGGCGAGTGCTGAAAGACGTCCGCGGCGGTGAACTCCATGATCGGAGCCCAATTGGGTTCGATCGGAAGGGGTGCGGATTCGGAGTCCGGAACGGAGTCCGGCACCTTGGAGACACGGGCCTTGCAAAGGCCTAGGCTGGTATTCGGCTCTATCGCCGTAGAGATTGCGGCTCCTGGGACGGCGTCCAACCGTCCGTCCCCGTCTGGCGCGGTCGGCTCTGAAATGACGGTCGGAGAGGACACCTGAGCGGCGCTCTGGGCGCTGTCCGGCGGCAGAGCTAGATCATGCCCATCATGACAGTGCGGCGCGCTCGCCCATGGCTCAAATCCGTCGAAGATCAAGTCCCCGCGGATGTCGGCCGTGTAGTTTAAGCTTCCAAACCTGACCTGATGTCCAGGGGCGTAGCTTTCGATCTGCTCCAGATGGCCAAGCGAATTGGCCCGCAGTGCGAAGCCGCCGAATACGAAGATCTGTCCAGGGAGAAAAGTCTCACCCTGGACCGCGTCGTGGTTGACGATCAAAGAAGCCATCGGGCCTAAAGGCGACGACACAGAGGAACTCTCAATTAAAGCACCAATGTCGGTGTCAAAACCGGCGGATCTCGGGTAGGGGGTCCCGAACTGTGCGTCTAGGCGGATGGTAACAGGAGACAAGGGACACGATGTTTTTACCCAGGTTCGGGCCCTCTCGATGGAGGTAAAACCCTACTCCTTCTTGATTAATATTGATGATATGGGTAGTACAAGAGTTGATCTACCACGAGATCAGAGAGGCTAAACCCTAGAAGCTAGCCTATGGTATGATTATTGTTCGTCCTACGGACTACAACTCTCCGGTTTATATAGACACCAGAGAGGGCTAGGGTTACATAGAGTCGGTTACAATGGGAGGAGATCTTCATATTGTATCGCCAAGCTTGCCTTCTACACCAAGGAAAGTCCCATCCAGACACGGGACGAAGTCTTCAATCTTGTATCTTCATAGTCTGGGAGTCCGACCAAAGGTCATAGTCCGGCCATCCGGACACCCCCTAATCCAGGACTCCCTCAAGGGCCATCACCCCGAGTCCACCACTAGCAGATTCAAACGGAACACGACGACTTACCTGCCTCCGGCGACCTACCTGCCTCCGGCGACAGCGTCCAGGGGCTCGTTCATGGCGCAACCGCCGCCCACAACCTCCCGATGCAATGGCGCAAGGCCCTCTAACGAAACTGCATCGTAAGCCATGGATCTACACCGACGGAGTAGAAGGAAGGAGGAGGGGGTGCTCGAGAGGGAGGGGAAGCGGAGGTGCGCGTGGGCGGCAGCCCGGCTGGATCTTTATGGGATGGTGTGGGGGGAGGCCGCGCTTCCGCTCGCCAGCGATGGATCGATGCTCGATGGATCCGACCTTGGCGGCGTGATGGATGGAGTGGGACGGCGGTCGTCGATGGTGCGCGACGCCTTGCAGGGAACGGGCGGCGAGAAGCCAGGCCGGTGGCAATACAGGGCAGGGGCCGCGCCTGCCCAGGCCGGTGGCAGGATGGGTCGCAGGGCGGCCGGAAGGTGCGGTGCCGATGAGGGAAGAAGCTGGACGGGGTGGGCAGCGCCAGGTAGAAGGTGAATCAGGGTGAGGGGAGGTTCGGCACCGGCGGAGGAAAAAGGTGAATCGTGGTTTGGGAGGGGAGGCGAGAGGCATCATGCGAGAGGTGCGGTTTGACCTGTAGAAGGTGGATTTAGTGGGTGGGTGGGGTTCGGTTTGCTGGTTTTTGCAGTGCCCAAGTGTTATTAGAATAAGCTGTGTGTTATTAGAATAAGACTCTTAAGGGTGTTATCATAATAGACCCACCCTATATATATATATATATATATATATTGTCATATGATTTCTTATGCTCAAGTAATAATCTATCCACAATGTCAAGTATGCATCAGAAACTTCATTGAGAACCAACAAACTATGATCTCGGTCATTGAACCAATTGCAATTTATCATAACATCGGAAAGAGTCAATATAAGAGCTTTTCAGCAAGTCCACATACTCAACTATCATTTAGTATTTCACAATTTCTAACACTCACGCAATATTTATGGCACTACAAAAAAAATACACTTCCGTGATGATACGTGTTTGTCACAGTAGGTCGCGTTTTCTGTCATGCATGCACATCCATGACGATTTTATGACAGAATCAAGATAGTCATATATGTGCTGTCGTAGAAGTGTTCCATGACATTACCAAAATTATCATCACGGAAGTGTCCACTTCCATGACGATAAATCGCGCGTCATAGAAGTGCTTTCGTCAAGGGTGACCGACACGTGGCATCCACCGTAACGGGACGCCGTTAACCGCCGTTAACCTATCGGGTCCGGTTTTTGGATCCGATAACCCGCTAATAGCCACGACCAATGCCGATTTTCCACATGTAAAATTCTCATTGGCTGACAGACCACGTGTCAGCTCCGCATTGGCACAGGTGTCACTCATCCAACGGCCAAGATGGGCTTATGATATGTTGACACATGGACCGGCCCAAAAGTGGCCCATAAATTTTAAATGGGCCGGCCCAACCGAAGGCCCATAAGATTTAGCAGACCATAATGGGCCGTCCCAGCTAAAGGCCCACAAGATTTTGCAAACCATAATGGGTCGACCCAGCTAAAGGCCCACAAAATTTAGCGGACCATAATGGGCTATCCCAGCTAAAGGCCCACACGATTTTGTAGACCATAATGGGCCGGCCAGCTAAAGGCCCACAAGATTTTGCAGACCACAATGGGCCGGCCCAGCTAAAGGCCCACAAGATTCTACAGACCATAATGGGCCGGCCTATCAACGGCTTGTCCTAAACTTGTCATCAACGCGACCCATGGTCACTTCTGGCCCGTTAACAGTCCGCTAAGTAACTGGGCCGAATTACGGCCCGGTGTATTTCCAGCCTATTTAGGGTCCTGCTTCATTTGTGCCTATTTACAGGCCATCAAAACTTTCGGCCCATAAACGACCGTGAAGGATTTTGGTCATATTCGGCCATGTCCGACATTCGGCCTCTTAGAGGCCCACTATAGATTTGGGCCACTTTTGGCTTGTTGTCATTTTCGGCCTGTTAACGCCAGAAGAAAACCATGGGCTATATGTGGCCCAACGTCATATCGGGCCCATTAACGGCCCATATAAAAATGACGATAAACTAGCCCGACCAAAGTTCCGGCCTGTTAAAGGCCCGTGTCAAAGATCCGCATCGTAAATGGGCCACCATTTCGTCCTGCTAAGACCAGTGGGCTATTTGGCACAATCAGGGCCAAATCTCACTTTCGGTCTATTAAAGGCCCATGTTTTTTATGGGCTCGAGATATTTACACTTGTAAATGGCCTATTTTTTACTGAGGGCCCAAATTATGTTTAGGCTTGTTAAGGGCCCACTATGGGCACATGCCTACCAAAAAAATATGAAAGCTTATGCTGATTTAGGCCTAGATATTTTTAGTGGGCTACATGCCAATTTCGGCCCGTAATTGTTTTTAGCCCAATTGGAATGGGCCCGACGAATTTTGGCATGTTGGGCTCCTACGAAGCTTTCGACCGAATACATTACTAAGATAAACCTACACTATACAAAAATAGTGTCGTAATTACTGCAGCCTGTGGCAGCATCATAAATGTTGTATCAAAACAAAATAAATTCCAACCATACAACAAAAGGCATGTTGGCATAAAATTTACAGTCCTTCCAGATAAAAGCACCATCAGATGTATAGAAGCACATATCATTTGACCTGAGTGCTAATGTTTCAAGCTATAGAATCTGATGGAGCAGCATGATCTTCACCTTTTTTCCTCCATTGCTCTTGAACAACGAAGCGAATGTCTGATAGTCTGGTTTCAAAACCATTCCTATCTTGACAACATTTGTCAACCACTATTCTTGTTTCCGAAACGACGTCCATTAGGGATTGGACTTGTGTCTGGAGCACATATATATCACTCTGTCTAGCAGGAAGATTTTGTTTAGCAGGCGATTTGGACGAGGTTACCTTGACAACCAACCCAGAATTACGCAGGAAGGTTCTTTTTGCACTATTAGTGGAGAGATACTGACGCACTACAGCAAGAGGTGACATTGTGCCTGTGGTAGCCTCGTCACCTTTAGGTGGTTGTGTCCGTTCAATCATTTGTTCCATAGCTTCCTGAAAGTTTGAACTTGTAGATTAGTGTACCAGATAAGTTACTAATGAGACAAAAACAAACAAAGTAGGTTAAACATTTATACATAACTTATTTTGGTGAACTACTGTAATACATTAGCATGTATTGTAGTGCCAACTACATAATAAAATCACTTTCGGCACATATGTCCATGTAGCATGCCTACTGTATTGTCTATTTCCTCACATTCGTTGACATCTAAGGATAAAGAGACATGGTTTAAAGTAGGATGAACATAGTATGACATCATTCATATCATGGGCAAACAGATATAAAACAAACAGGCTATTTTATCATTGTGTGCACACGTGAACATAACAACTAGATTACAGATCAAGACCAAAAGAATATCCTTCATCTCTTTTAAACCATGTAAGGTGAAATGATATGTTAAGACAACTGTCTATAAAAGTGAACAGAGTAACTGACATTGGCTGTAAACCAAGTAGTTAAATGAACACATCACAGTACCAATCAGTTCAAGGCAGGAGGAGTAAGGACTTACAACAGCGGCTTGAACTTGTGTGCTCATGCCCTTCATCTTGCTGGTGTGGCAATCCTTGAAGATTCGCACTTCATTCGGTTCAGGTTCTTTTTGGTCCGCACGGGCTTTCCTCTATATTTGGAACAAGTCAATATAGATACGATAATATGGCACAAAAAAAGAAGGAAGTAGCAGCTATTTACAAGAGCCTTGCAGTGTGCAATATAGCTATGAGATCTTGTTGTCTGTTGAACTTTCACTTTAGAACGGTTGGTTTTGTTCTTCAAACAGTTAGCCTAGAAGAAGATACACTTGTAAGGCACATACATAAATACAAGTTCAATATGTGGTCTGATCAAATATATATAGCCTACCTGATACTTTGGATCAGACCAGTGTTTAACGAGGGCTATCCAGTCTTCATCTGTAATATATTCCACTGGAGATGTTTGGGCGATTTCATTATTAGCTTTGCCTTCAAAATGAGATTTTCTAAGGTGGTACCGATACTGTCGCAGAGCAGACCGAAAAACATGAGTGCATGCTTGTTTAGTTGCATCATCTTTCGGATCCAACTTGAACCTCATCTGTTGAAAAAAGAATGTGAGTCTTATTAGGAGGAAGCTAGAAAGTATGGGACAGAGCAAGAAAATATTACTAATTGTGATGAATAACATTACTTATGGATAAATGGTCAAGGAAGGTGTTAAACTAGGTATTGTCTTTCTCATTCCTGTACTGGATCCACGTTGGGAGGATACGTGCATGACACCTAACAGCAACGGCTGCCTCTGATACTAACTTGGCTGACTCTGTAGCATCACGTGGCCTTTTTAAACCTGCCTCAAAATGGATCTCCATTCTTCCTCCTTTAGATTTTGTTAATCTGTCAAGCATTATTCCTGATGTCTGTTTCCGCTTGCGCCGTGGTGCTAGTTCAACAACGAATATGGAAAGTGTTAGTGTACATCAAACTGTGAGAGTACATATAAAGGAGCATGCAACTGCAACTTGACTCGGTTAGGTACCATCTTGGCGTTGATGCTCACGAGGTTCATCTGATCTTGCCAAGTCTTGTTGTGTCAGCAGTGCTTCGGAAGTAGTGTTAGGTGTGAAGGCAGCTTGGGAACTGGCCAGTTCCGGAGCAAACGAACGAGTAACTCGTTGAGATGCTGGTACAGTTGAAGTGGATGCTACAGCTAGTGGAGAAGGTGATACTGTGTTTGTAGATTTAGCCGGTGGACTTGGACCTTCTACTGCACTATAAGTACCAGCAAAATCTCGACGGCAGATCCTTTTCCGTTTCACCCGACGAGTAACAACACTCCCTACTATATTATTTTCCTTGCTCTTTTTTGACCTTGCCATGTCAAGCCGTACCCACAACACAAAAGAATAAAATCGCTCTTCAGAACTCATTGATGCATGATACAGACAAGCAATACTTTGATGTAAGACAACCGTATGAGGATGGAATATGTAAGAAAAATAGGACGGCATGACATATTCACAACTACGATGTGCAAACTAAGCAGAAGGATTTTCAATAAAATAGAAGTAATGCAAGCTAGACACCATATGAAAGATGCAACCAATATTACTCTGCCAAGTTAAAAGTGTCTTGTCATAAGTGGCAATTTGAAAAATTAGAAGCAGTACAACATAGAAATCAATGCAAGATGCAACCACTATCAAACTGCCACGTTAAAAGCGTCCAATCATGAGTGACTGATGCGGGATACACAACTACAGTACTTTGATGTAAGAACATGGTATGGTAGATAGAAGCAGTGTATTCTAGACACAGAAAGCCATGTCATATGCACATGTATAACGTATAAACTCAGCAGGTGAAATTTAATCAAAATAGAAGAAATACAAGCTAGACATCATATGCAACATGAAACCAATTATCACACTATCAACTTAGAGCAAGCACCTATGATGGTGGAGTACGGGAGACGAAATCATCATGTAGACTTGGGACTTCAACTTCATTAGCAGTAGAAGTGGAAAATCTAGAGTCTCTGTTTGCGTTAGTGTGTAGGACCACCAACATCCCCTAACTTACTCTTTTCCTTCCTATTTTCTGATATTGCCTTATGAAGTCAAAACCACAAGAAGATGAATAAAATTAGCTCTGCATAACTGGTTGATGCATGATACAGACGAACACTAGTTTGATGTAAGGCAAGCGCAGGATAGGAGGATGGAATATATACAAAAAAAGACAGCGTTTCATATTCACACGTACGATAGGAGGATGGAATATGTATGAAAAAACAGTAAGCGGAAGGCATTTCAACAAAAATAGAAGAAATGAAAGCTAGGCACCATATGAACATGCACCCATTATCACTCTATCAGGTAAAAAGTGTCTCGTCGTAAATGCCATTTCAAGAAATTAGAAGTAGTACAAGCTAAAAGACAATGCAAGATGCAACCTACATCACAGTCCCAAGTTAAATGTGTCTTATGGGTAAGTGATCATTGTAGGTATAAGTTGTAAGCTACGCAGATGCAATTCAACATAATCAGAAGCAATACAAACTAGACATCATACGGAAAACGCAACCACATATAACAATTCCAAGAAAGAGCAAGCACCTATGATGGTGGAGTAGGGGAGATGTGCTCATCATGTACACGTATGTTATAGAAACGGGAACACGTGTCATATTCACATGCATTGTGTGTAAATAAGCAGATGCAACTCAAGTTAGAAGCAATGCAAGATAGACATCATACACAATATGCAACCACATATATAATAGTGCCAAGTTAGAGCAAGCACCTATGATGGTGGAGTAGGGGAGATGTGCTCATCATCTACACAGCTACATTGACTGTCTAGCCTTGTGTTGTCTTGCGAATCTTGTTGGGAGGATGGCGGAGTAGAATCTGTAGAGACCCCATGTTTGAGTTGCTCCGACGGACCACCATCATCCATTGCCGGACTAATTTCCTTCAGCTATAATGATTTTGCATTGTGAAGTCAAACCGATAAGAAAAAGAAATAAAATTTGCTCTTCAGAACTCATTCATGCATGATACTGACGAATACTACTCGGATGAAAGGCAAACACATGATGCGAGGATGGAATATGTATGAAAACCAGGATGGCGTGACATATTCACACCTATGATGTGGTAACTAAAAAGAAGGCATTTCAACAAATTAGAAGCACTGCAAGCTAGACACCATATGAAAGATGCAACCCCAAGTTCAAACTATATGGCGTTTCAACAAATTAGAAGCAGTACATGCTAGAAATCATATGCAAGACACAACCAATATCACAGTGGCAACTTAAAGGTGCCTTACCATAAGTGACTGATGCGGGATATGCAAGAACAGTAGTCTGATGTAGAAATAGGAACACATGTCATATTCACAAGCATTATGTGTAAAGTAAGCAGATGCAATTCAACAAAGTTAGAAGCAATACAAGCTAGACATCATACGCAACATGCAACCACATATAATAGTGCCAAGTTAGAGCAAGATCCTGTGATGGTGGAGTAGGGGAGATGTGCTCATCATCTACACGGCTACGTTGACTGTCTAGCCTTGCGTTGTCTTGAGAATCTTGTTGGGAGGATGGCGGAGTAGAATCTGTAGAGAACCTCCGTTTCAGTTGCTCGGAAGGACCACCATCATCCAATGCCTTGCCAATTTCCTTCAGATTTATTGATTTTTCATTGTGAGGTCATACCGACAAGAAAAAGGAATATAATTCGCTCTTCAGAACTCATTCATGCATGATACTGATGAACACTACTCTGATGAAAGGCAAAGTCATGATACGAGGATGGAATATGTACGAAAATATGGAAGGCTTGACATATTCACACCTATGATGTGGTAACTAAGCAGAAGGCACTTCAACAAATTAGAAACACTGCAAACTAGACACCATATGGAAGGTGCAATCAATATCACTCTGCCAAGTTAAAACTGTGTCGTCATAGGTGGCGTTCATCAAACTAGAAGCAATACATGCTAGAAATCATATTCAAGACGCAAACTAATATCACACTACCAACTTAAAGGTGTCCCATCATAAGTGACTGATGCAGGATACACACGAAGAATAGTTTCATGTAAGAACATGGTGTGATAGACAGATATAGTATCTACCAAAAACAGGAAAGCGTGTCATATTCACATGTATCATGTGTAAGCTAAGCAGATACAGTTTACACTAACTATGAGCAATACGAGCTAGACACCATATGCAACATGCAACCAGATATCACACTGCCAAGTTAGAGCAAGCACCTTGGATGGTGGAGTAGGGGAGGGGAGACTTGGACCTTGTAATGCACTATCAGTACAAGGAGAATCGGTATAGATGCCCCATTTACGTTGCTGCAGAGGACCACCATCATCGCCTTCCTAACTCTTTTCCTTCCTCTTTCTTGATTTTGCCTTGTCAAGTCAAACCCACAAGAAAAAGGAATAAAATTTGCTCTTCAGAACTCATTGATGCATGATACTGACGAACACTACTTTCATGTAAGGCAGCCGCATGATAGGAGGATGGAATATGTATGAAAAACAGGACGGCATGACATATTGACATGTATGGTGTATAAAGTGTAAACTAAGCACAAGGTGCTTGAACTTGTTAGAATCAATGCAAGCTAGAAACCATATGAAAGATGAAACCAATATCACTCTGCCAAATTAAAAGGGTGCCCTAACAAATGTATTTGACCAAATTAGAAGCAATACATGGCAACAGGGTAGAAATAATATGCAATATGCAACGAATAAAGGTGACTCATTGTAAGTGATTGATGCAGAATACAGAAGAGAGGTAGTTTCATGTAAGAACAAGGTTAACACATAGATGTAGTGTGTACAAAAAATAGGAAGGCATGTCATATTCACAGGTATAGTGTGTAAACTAAGCAGATGCAATTTACCCTAATTAGAAGCATTACAAGCTAGACACCATATGCAACATGCAACCACATATCACACTGCGAAGTTAGAGCAAGCACCTGTGATGGTGGTGTAGGGGAAGTGCGGTCTTCAAGTACAGAGGATGAAATTGCATTCTTTATAAGAGTATTGCGTCTCATATTAACCCACGCGCGTGACCGTCTCATCATAAGCAATAAATGCAGGATACACAAGAACAGTAGTTTGATGTAAGAGCATGGTGTGATAGGCAGATGTATTATGTACCAAAAACAGGAAGGCGAGTCATATTCACATGTATAATGTGTAAGCTAAGGAGATGCAATTTAACAAATTAGGAGCAATACAAGCTAGGCACAATATGCAACATGCAACCAGATATCACACTGCCATGTTAGAGCAAGCACCTTGGGTTGTGGAGTATGGGAGATGAGATTTGGAACTAGCACTACAGTACGAGTAGCAGGAGAATCTGCAGAGATCATCTGTTTCGGTTGCTCTAGAGGACCACCATCATTCCGTGCCTTCGTTCTTTCAGATTTTGCCTTGTCAAGTAAACACACAAGAAAAAGGAATAAAATTCGCACTTCCAAATTCGTTGATGCATGATACTGACGAACACAACTTTTATCTTTGGCAACCACATTGTAGGAGGATGGAATATGTATGAAAAACGCTAAGCAGAAGGCATTTCAACAAATTGGAAGCAATGAAATCTAGACACCATATGAAAGATCCAACCAAAATCACTCTACCAAGTTAGATATGTCTCATTATAAGTGGCACTTCAACAAATTAGAGGCAATACATGTTTGAAATGATATCCAAGATGCAACCAATATTACACTGTCAACTTGAAGGTGTATCGTCATAAGTGATTGATGAGGGATACACAAGAAAAGTAGTTTGATGTAAGAACATGGTTAATAGAAAGACATAGTATGTACCAAAAATAGGAAGGCATGTCATATTCACAAGTATAATGTGTTAGCTAAGCAGATGCAATTTACCCTAATTAGAAGCATTACAAGGTAGACACCATATGCAACATGCAACCACATATCACACTGCCAAGTAAGAGCAAGCACCTGCGATGGTGGTGTGGGGGAATCACGGTGATCAACTAGAGAGCTAAGTTGACTATCTTCATTTAGCCTTGCTATTTCTTGAGAATCATGTAGGGAGGATGACACTGCACTCTTTAAACGAGTAGGGCGTCTCACAGTAACCCACTCGGGTGACTGTCTCATCATAAGTGATTAACGAGGGATACAAAATAGCATTAGTTTGATGTACGAACATGGTTAATAGACATATGTAGTATGTATCAAAAACAGGAAGGCATGTCATTATCAAAGGTATAATGTGTAACGTAAGCAGATGTAATTTAACCAAATTGGAAGCAATACAAGCTAGACACCATATGCAACATGCAACCACATTTGACAGTATGAAGTTAAAGCAAGCACCTGCACCCATTAGAGCGCTGAAACGCTTAGTTCTTATCTTCGAATTACACTGGAGAAACTTCTGTCTTTTCTATTCTGCATTCATCAACACTGCGTCAGAGTTTGAAATACCCATGCATAAAAAAATAGTGTGAGTATGGGTGAAGTGTGGGCGCAATTAGTACAGTGTAAAAGTAGCAGATAGCAGGTCGGTGAGAAATAAATGACGAGAGACTTATGATAGATGTACAACATGCATGGCACACTAAATTACTAGAGGATTCTATGAAAATAACAGTCGACTGAAAACAAATAGGTCAGTCCATTTTTTCTGCATTGTCCGATGTGCAAAGAACGGGCAGACCGCCTTCATGTACCTCCAGCCAGTCAGTGTTGACGATCTTCCTTGAAATGCCAGTGACCACCGGCCTAGTATTCCTCCCCTGCCTGCGCCCTCCCCTCGACCTCACCGCACCGCCATGCTTGGCACCGCCCCCCGGCCATCCATTCAAGCCCCGCCGACCTCCAGATCGGGTGCAAGTAGCTCCTGCGCCCCACACCCCTATGATAGACACCGATGCGTCGCTTCCCCGGGGAACAGGTGGACTAGGTGCTCCGCGCGCCTAAGAGGGTGCTGCTTCTTTTAATTGCGGTTCGACTGACCTTGAATTGAAATCCAGGCGGGCTACTGACCTCTAGCAAATGTGAAATAGTAAAGGGAGGAAACCTTGTGCATTTAGTATCACGAAGAAGATGCAGTAAGAAGCGCTCAACTAGTTTCTTTCGTGGGATGAATACGGTGTGAGTAGAGACGTAAGATTTGCATGAATAAGGGAAGATGAGTACCTGTTTCTCCTAGCAGTGTTGTGTCCTCCTTCTGTTTTTCCAACGATCTTCTAGTGGTTCACTGGAAACGAGAAGTTGTGGAGGACGGTGGAGCCTTGGACGAACCCATGGCCAAGTTGTTGAGTGTGGTGCGGTGGCCGTCTGTCGACGGCGGGGAACCAGATCCGAGGCGGCGAACGACGGCGTAGCGGGAATAGCTCCGGTGCGGTGGACGGTTGCGACAGTGGAGCGGCAGCAGTGAGGCGCAGGACGGCATGGTCAGAGTGGTTCCGGTATGGCGCACGTCGGCGTCGGCGTCGTGGAGGCAGCTCTGCCTCGGCTTCAGCTACTAAGTCCATGGAGGCTGGGGTTTCGCGGCTGGTGGAGAGGGTGTTTTGGCGCCCATGGAGTATGAATGGGGAAACAGAGGGAGGCGGGGAACTAAGGGGGAACAATGTTTCGGTTTGAGACGCGCTTGTTTGAAATTTGGGGAAAGTTACAAACTTTGCCCCCATCTAAAATTTCATACATATTGCGGGTTGGGGGTAGGACAGTAATGTCAGGTGTCCCAAATGTGGGAGGGGTAGATTTCGGCCGAGCGCATGGGTGTCTAGGCACCCGCGGCGTATGAATGCTTCTCGGAGGCGGTTGAGACTGGCGTCTTGGTGAAGTTACAAACCTACCCCGATTTAGACCTTTGGACATCGGGCCGATAGGCTACACAGGCCAGAGCCAGGACAGTAATTTCCTACCACCAAACATTAGTCTCGCACGGTTTCGGGTGACCACAGGCCTATTTGGCGCTTCGTTCAATATTTGGGATCAGAAGCATGAACGTTTTCGGTTCTCTTGAATTGAACTTTCAGGATTTGTCAAACTTCACAAATGTTTACTCTTGAAAATCATAAAGCTACGATTATTTTGGAATGGAGGGGGTACATTTGAATATACATTGTACACGAGTATATATTAAAAAATATGCAACTTACCTCAGTTCATGCATGGTTCCAGATATAATCTCCTTGGTTGCAAAAAAAAGTTAGATATGCGTATGAATATATATAGCATGTTCAAACTCACAACATAGATCGATGCCCCCTTTTACATTTAATTTACAAATGCCATTATCTCGGGTTCAAATAGATGAGTGCACTTCCTATGAATTCGAATCTTCGAAACCCCTTTATGTTGAATTCGACATGTATTCTATTTCGTAGCTAGCAATTTGGAATGTATCCATGCAAGTGACAAATGTATAAAGTGCTTCACACTAACAACATGGAGTGCACTAATTAATTTTTACATATGAATTGCAAAAGCATCCATTGCCTGTATTTCAAACCGCTCTCACTCTATGGATCGATAATATGAAATAAACACATGCACATGCTATAATTCAATAGAGTATGGGTGTCTGATAGACCGATTTTCGTCCATACGCAATTTGCAAAATTCATGATCTCATCCAAGAATAATAATGCCATTTATATTTTAATTTAATGTGTAGATCCGCCTTTTACATGTAGATGCACTATGCCTCGGCCCGTTCTCACAAACGCGTTATATATCTCTCTATCTAACACATAAGTGCACACACTTTATATGCATCGGCATTTATCTTCCACACATGCTCACAATCTCTCTCAGGGTGTCGGGGTGTCTGACACACATGCTCTCTCTGTTTCTCTCTCTCTCTTTCTGACTACCATGTACCATTCTTTTCACTAATCTCATTTGGAAAATACTATTTCTCTCACATGCATATATACACACGCACGGTCTCTACTAGCCCTCTATATGCACATATATGTGCCTACGTGTCTCCCGCACGCACATTATCTTTAGGCCTCTCTCGCACACATTGCCCCCCCCCCCGCGACACACCTCTCTCTTAGTAGTTGGCAGATATGATTTCATCATATCATTTGGTAGGATATCCCTGGCTGTTAGGCTGGATGATAATACGAGGCAAAGTTTTACCCTAGTTCGGACCCTTGCAGTTGAAGAAAGAGCCTACTCCTAGTACTGTATATTTGTGATAGGGGTGTGTACAAAGTACACGTGAATACCGGGCATTGTGCGTGTGTATACTATCGATGAACTAGCCCCCAAGCTTCTACAACATACTGGGGACCTAGGGTTACAAATCATATATAGTCGGCTTATTACCAGTGGGGATAGACTCCTCCGCGACTCTAGTAGCTTCGTGTTGTACGGCGAGTCCTCCACATGGGTCTTCGTATAACGCGTCTCAGTCCAACCTATATGTGGCGCGGGATGGAACCGACCCATGAGTCTTCATGTTGACCCACCACAACTAGAAATGATGTGCCCACCACACCACACACGCAATCTGTCACTAAGAAAATAAGAATATACAATAGTACAATGGTATCTAGCTCATGATACGTCTCCATATTTTGTTAATGACACTGACGGACTTTGCATTTGATGCATGCTTTGTATTTTGTTGACAACACTTACGGTCATTGTATTTCAAGCGGAAGCACGGTATGGTCATTCGACTTCAGAATAAGCTCATCACGGTCACCACATACATTTTGTTGTGCTAACCAACATGTGGTTGGATGGTTAGGAGGACAGTGGTTTCTTGAGCCCACCAAGGTTAAAGTCCTGGTACTCGCATTTATCTTGTGTTAATTTCAGTATTTTCCGGTGATGTGCGTTCAGTGGGAGGAGACGTTCCACTCGACTACGAGGCACCTATGGTGACTTCGTAAAATTGCAAGATCATATATGCTGGCCCACTCTCTCGAAGGTGCTCATAGGGGTAGGGTTCGTGTGTGTGCGCTTACAGCGGTGAGTGCTTGCGCATATATATGAGCCCTTGCGTCTGTACTGTGTTAAACAAATACATGTCATGATTATACGGTCACTGGCTCACCCATACAACTCCGTATTTGTTGATGACACAATCAATTGACCAGTCAAACGTTCCACGCGGTGCAACTAGTGTTGCACCATTGGGGCGCGTAACCGTGGGGCCCACCTGTCTGCCCGTATATGAAAGAAAGAAATGGTAGTTTGAGTCTGTACCATGTTAATAAAAATAGGAGTACATTTTAGGGTGATCATACGATCACTGGCTCACCATACAGCTCTGTAATTTGTTGATAACATGATCAATTGACCAGTCAAACGGTCCACATTCAGCAGCGCACATTACCATAGGGCCCACCCGTTAGCGCGTATATGAAGGGCATAAATGGTAATAAATTAGTGGTCGGTGGGTATTCGAAATCGTGAGACCTCTGGTTGGCAGTCACCGGCGGTTGGGGGGGCGTTGATTGGGCGGTGGGGTGGGGATGGCCGGAGAAAAAGCTCGGCGCGGGGGGGGGGGGGGGGGGGGCTAGAGGGATGGCCGGTGCGGCGGCGGGCCGGCGGTGGGGAGTGGTTTCGAGGAGGGTGGGGCGGCGGGGTGGCGCGGGCCGGCCGCGGGCGGCGGGGACTGGCGGTTCGGCCGGTGGTGGCTGGCGGTTCAGGGGGTGGAGTTTGATGATAAACTGGAGGCCCTTGATTTCGGATCCAATGGATGGAAAATCTAATGACCAGAGATGAAAAAGTCAGTCGACTGACGTGGAGCTTCACCCCGCACGTACACATGCACGCACGCATGCAGGCGTGCAACACTGACACGTACACATAGCGTACACACGCACGCATGCTGGCGTGCAACACTGACACATACACATGCACTCACAAACACACGCACGTACGCACCCGTGCATACAACACTGAAACATACCCTTGCACGCACGCAACACTCGCACGCCTGTATGCACACAGCACACGACGCAAGACACACGCTCAACCTATACGTGCATGCACCCTTTGTTAAGGACATGGATTGTTACGAGTATTAATCAATCTTATCTGTGATAAGCAGAACATTGATGTTTGCAGCGGTCTTTATGAATCACGACGTATCGAATGGGCTATCAACATAGTAGAATTATCTACATGAAAAAGATGACGTCACACTCAACGAACAATCATCGATTTATGAAATGCCCGCTTCTGACCGCCCTCGCCCACCAAAGGTTCCTCTGCTATGCGCTGCCTGCGTTGGGTCACTGACATGCATGCCATGTACCCAAAGAGCCCACACGTCAGTGGAAGAACGGTGCGGTGTCCTATGTCAGAGTCGAGGGCGCCACTCGCTGCACGCCTGGCTGAACACGCCTCCTTGCCGCATTCAAAGGCCTCCATGAAACCCTCCCATGTGGAAGCCGAGAAACCCACTCTGGACACACGTCCGTTCATGACCGGGTCGGCACTGAATGCAACGCCGGCCGAGCTCCTCCCGTCCGCCGTCTATTTAATCCCCTATTTAAACGAGGCTAAACGCCGGCCAAGAATCGCACACCTCCGCCGCTCCCCTATCTCCTCCTTCACCATTTTGTTCACTCTTACAATGGCTTACAAAGAGTAGTTATTCTGCATCCAAGCCGGCTGGGTAGCCCGCCGGATACGAGCTATGCAGCTCGCTAATCCACCTCCCTCCCCTCACCCGACGGAGCCAGTTGCCGCCCCAAGCCAGCACGCGGTTCAGCAAATCGCCGCTCCAGGCCAGCTCGACGAGGAGCGGCGCACGGGCGTCGTTGCTGCCGTCCATGCCGCCGCCTCGTACCGCGTCTCCCATTTCTGTGACCGAGACTCCCGTGCTGGCGGCCAGCGCCTCCGCGTCCGCCGCCATCATCAAGGAGAAGTAGAACACGGGAGGCCGCCGCCACTTGGGTCCCATGAAGGCCGCCGCAGAGGCGACGCTAGCGTACACAATAGGTTTCTTGCCGGATCCTTTTGTTGCGAGGACCTTCGTCGACCCCGCATGGGCTCCACGGAAGAGGGGAATGTTAGGATGAACTCGAGCCAGTGCCGGCCATGGCGAAGTAGTGGCCGGTGATGAACACGAACTGGTGCCGGCCACCATCATCTTCGGCATCAGCCAATGATATCAATTGGGCAGTTGGGAAGCGAGCCATCCTTTGCGCTGAAGCATATACCTCCGGGACTCCCGGCAGTCCGGTGATCGTGTTGCTGGACATGAGGAACACAAATCGATCGGCGGGCGACCATTCAGGCCAGATATTATATACCTATGCTGTCCAGAACTAGCACCACGTAGTTCATTTGAATGTAATGAAATCCATCATGTTTGTATGAAAATCCGATATTTTATATGATTTCCGTCGTTGTTTATATGAAATATCAATTTGTCTACGTGTTTGCATGAATTTTGTCCGGTTGGTTGAGTTGCTGTCATAATGTGTGCGGCTACGGTTGGATGGCGTAATTTGCGGGTCACCGGTCAGTCTGTGAGCGGCTCGGGCGGCGTTGTGGGAAAAAACCACAACTCGTGCGAGCTCGTCTCCAACGTGCGTGCTGGAGGATGCATGACAACATGAGCACCCGAGCCATTCCTTGTTCATGGGTGGCAAAGGCACTGGTGGACAAAAGGGTCGCCAATATTTTGGCTACCCCGGGCAAGATCCAAACAACCCCTCCCAACAGATTCAAATCCCTCGTTCGCCGTGGAATTTTGCCATGTGTTGTTTTCATGGACTAGCAAGATGCCCGTGCATTGCACGAAACATCAAGATGCATTTTTTTACAAACTCCCGCATGCATGCAAGGGATAATTAATGTCCTCCTTTGCTAGTACCATGAGGCAAACATCATTAATATTGCATCAATTAGCGTTAGTGGCCTTGTATATCTGCAAATTGTAATTTTGATAGTGGCCCCTTGTATATAAAAATGGAGGGAGAAAGATGAGAGATAAGGTGAGGAGGAGTGGGGCATGCTGGTGACTGGTGGTCGGACTGGGCGGAGGCATGGGGATGGATGGCGCATTATGTCTAGGTTTGTATCTCTCTCACACACACCCACGTAGGTGGGGGACGTGCACGAAGAGAAGAGGTGCATGCACGGTGCACATACTCCCATCTCTTTCCCAACCACACCCGCGCGGGTACACGGTGGAGCTCATTTCTGTATGAAAAGGCAGCCCACGTGGTTATTTGACACGTGTACTGGTTGTCCACTTGGTGGAGGGAGGATGTCTACCACTGGTGAACAAACAAATTGCGACTTGACGTGTTATTATGTTAAAAAAAGAGGCAAACCATGTGGGGCCTACCTTAGAGGCAAGGCTATATACACTGGAGTACTTTTGATGTGTCCCGTCAACTCGCAGAACGAGGAGAAGCTTGCTTAGTACGCCGTCTCCCCCGCCCACGGGCGCGGTGGCTCGCAGGATGAGGTGAAGCTTGCTTACGAGTAGTAGTAGTAGTAGTACTACTGTACGCCTTACGCCCGCTCCCTCGCCCACGCGCGCGGTGCCTTGTAGCACGAGGAGAAAATTTTACTACTCCCTCCATTTAGTCCTCGTCCCTACTATGTACCTTGGTTAGAGAGATTATCATATTGTTTGGAATATATATGTTCTTTAGTACTCCCTCCATTTACTTATACAAGGCCACTATAAAAAAATACATTTTGCATCTATACAAGGCCACAAATAGTAATCGAGACAAAAGTTACTACTCCCTCCTTTCCAGTTTATGGCTCAATTTCAAAATCTCTCCAACCAAGGTAGACGGTGAGTAGTCGAATTAATTTCGTAGTTTGCACAAGTAATTAGTACGCTCGTTTTTCTCAAGAAGTTATGTTTATCGAGGCATTAATTAGAACGAATGCATGAATGACCACTAAATTTCCATGAACTTCTACATGCGTTGGTGAGTTTCCTCTTAATACTGCTTGCATGGGGTGATCTAACGCACATCGAAATCCAACATGTAATGGTACTACTACTAGTAGTAGAATTGAGACTTATCAAACGGAAAAACGAATGTTTTTTTAGATGAGCCCTATAAACCCTAGTGGGTACGTACTCCGTAGAAACAGATTTTTCCAAAACTAAGTCGCTCCCTTTCATGAATTATGTAGTATACTCCTCCGTCGACGCTCCCTTTCATGAATTCTGTACTTCCTGTCGCCGACATGTGGGACATATAGCAACCGGGTCGACGTGTCAAGAACCAAATAACAGTGCAGAACAACAGGGGGGACGCACCCCACTCATACCGGCCCAATAGTAGTAATGAGCAATGAGACGTCAAATCACAATGCCGCACCTTCCCAGATGGACGACGCAACCATTATTTCACACTTTGGTTCGGCATCATCTCAAACCACGTAGTATTGCTTCTGCCTCAAGAGGGACACCCGCATCGCCTTGGTACATCATGACATGTGGTACCGCATGACAGGCCATGCTCCCCCGCTGATCGCTCGGTAAAATCACCTCATTTTTACTATACTTCCTTCGTATCGGTTTACTACATGGCATGCACGTCGTTTTAGGTTGAGAATTTAACTGGCTATATATGTGATGAACAGTACTCTAGCCTTTTAAAAAATGTATACTTTTGTACAGTAGTAGTATCGATGGATTGCGCCATGGAGCAAAAATTGAAATTAAAAAAAGGTGGTACATGTAGAGAGCGCTCATCGCCAAATTATGCATATAGTACTATTAAAAAAGGTAGTACGTGCTTAATTGGGGTGCTAAATTCTATTAAAGAAATACTAGTAGTATGTACATACTGAAGAGTTAAAGTAACGAGAAGAAACATAACATAGTTCTGCTGGGGGCTCAGCACAACACACCCCTCGAATTAAACTAAGCACACCTGAAATTAAACTATGCAACTAATCCAGTAGACACTGCATTAGAACCACCATGAGCAATGATATTGACACCTTACTCACTCGGAGTCCTTGTCCACGTCCTCGACTTCGTCCTTGTCCCTCTTCCTCTTGGCCGATACTTCTTTGCTTGAACCGCACACTTGGCTCTTTCTCTTCATCCAACCCTTGTAGATATTGAAACAAAGGTAGCCATCCATTGCAGCGTAGTGGATGTGGTCTATATCTAGTACATTCCGCTGCCATGCATGACGATGAAACATGTAATGAGGTTTCTCCAGTTTACGGTATGAAGGATGAACCATGGCTCCTGCCAGGGTCAGCATTGAAGGCTGGCCACCGGAGGGCAGCAGGCGATTCTTCTGGAGGTCGAAGGGGTTGCCTACAACGAGGCCTATCTGACCCATGACTTCTTTGTCATTCGTAAAGTATACAGTAATGAAATTGACTAGGTTGCTCTCGAGGAAGTTTTTAAATCCAGGCATTCAACGTCGGCATGGCATATGTGGTCGGCCAATCATAAGTCATGCACGCAAACCTGGATCACAGCGGGCTTCTTCCTCTCTTTGTCCTTTAGACCCATCTCTCGTCCCAGGACTGTGGTGTACTCAACATCTAGCCCAGCGACCCACTCATCATCTGAGTTTTTGAACATGTGTCTGAAGCGAGAAAGGCATCCTTTCCCTGTCGCAGAAGAACGGGTGTAGATGACGTCGAACTCATCGCCCATGATGGTTCTAACCTTGTGCTCACCGCAAATCATGGAGATTTGGGACGCCATGGATTTGGGAGGAGGGTTAGGATTAGTGGAGCTGCCGTAAGGTGAAAGGACGGGACGACTAGGAGCGAACCGCCGTAGTATTACAGGACGTGCGGGGACAAGTAGGAGCAAACTGTGAGCGTGCGAATGACAGGGTAGTGGCTTTCCATTCTCCCATGATACGGGCTTCCGAGAGCCCTTGGATCTGAGATCGAATGGTTGCATGGCGTGATTCTAGACCTATGGGTGAATATCGTATCCTGGAGGGTTATTCTGCAAATTTTCAGCAACTTAGCATGCGACCGTTTGATCTCAGATCCAAGGGCTGCCAGCAGCATGTATAATGGTCGCGCCTACCACGACTGTCGCGTCGCTCACGCGGTCGCGCCCTTGGAGATTTAACACGGTGCGTTAGGCTATCTGATGTTGGCATGTCATACATAATCATCACTTAGTCACTCATACTACAACAAGGTTAGCTATAAGGTTGGCTATAAGTGTATTTTTTTACTTCTCTCTATCTCTTTCTTCGTACTCCCTCCGTCCCATAATATAAGAACGTTTTTGACACTAGTGTAGTGCCAAAAACGTTCTTATATTATGGGACACATGGAGTATATTTATTGCATTTTCCAAGGAGTGACCTCTTCCAATGAAATGTTGTGCTTATTAGTTTTTTGTTGCTAAGTTTGCTTCATTTAATTAGCTATAGACTCAAAATTGTCTTTTCACCTAGGTACACGTGCTTAGCACCGTTTCTTCCTTGGGTCACTAAACTAGTCTCTCTCTTCTTGATTAACTTTCGACATCAGACTTTATGCCTATGTGGCAAGCTTGGCACCTGTAGGAGCAAGTAAGTACAATAGTGCGCTTTACATGGTATTTTTGCATATGTGGAGGAAAGAGAGGCAAGCAAAAAGTGGAGAAGTGGGCTCTCATGCAAGAGCCAGCCTCTAGTACATGGTGGAGCATTGGGAGAGGCACCTGTATGGAGGTGGTCAAGAATCAGGAGACTCACGCCGGTCGTAGCACCGCAGTTAAAATGATAATGGCAAGTCAAATCACGGGGGCCCACCTGTCCAGCAGTAACTCGCTGTCAAATCACACAGCCCTATGTTTGCAGCAACCTACTCCCTCGTCTTCTCGCGTCTCTTTGGAACTGACTAGACAGAACTGCCCCGCCTACTGTGTAGGAAAAGCCCCGCCCTCGACTTCTAAATACAACTACATCCGCTTAAGAATCCAATGATATACTTTTTGTGACATAGTAACTCATATTTAGTTAGTCAAATGGATGACCTAGAACTACGTGCACGCCCTATAAACCGAGACGCCTAAAAATAAAAAACCAAGACAGAGAGGGTAGTTCAGCACGTATCTTTTTAGATCAATATAGTCGGGATTCACCAAGGAGCAAAACCAAGTGATAGGCTGCTCCTGTCGTGTTAGCGTAGCAACTCAAGCAGGGTCAATCCGCACATGAAATGGCAACACACTTAACAGGACCCCTTTGGCCGACATGTGGCTCATCCACCGTCTTGTTCCACGTGCAATGCACCAAATTACAGTTCGGAGTAGCGGTTGGAATTGGAGGCACCCCGGTCGTAGCGCCACAGTAGTAGAAAATGAGCGATGAGGGGTCAAATCACAAAGCCCCACCTTTCCCGCATTAAGCTGGACGGACGAAGCAACCATCATTTCACTCTAGGGTTCAAGAGCATAAAGAAAAGAGAAAACAATGATGCGTGCGGCAGCTACCTAGGGCACCCTAGGGTAGGGGTCTCCACTACAGATCCTTTTTTTGGAAAGCGCCTCCACTACAAATCGGCTTCTCCCTCGTCCTCTTGAAGGAAACCGATGATGAGTGCAGCGGTAGGGTTTGTAGGAGTACTACGGCGTGCGGGGCCATGTCGTAGTAAATGGGTTCGAGTCGACGCCTTAAATATGTGTGGGCTGCTTGGTTTTACGGGAACGAGGCAGCATTTTGGTTTTGGGGACCAGTGGAGATATAGTACGTACAAAAAATTGTGGACGTAGGTTCGACCGGAAGGCAATGATGCATGGGCCCTGCATTTTGGTATACCCGGGTCTGCGTGAAATTTTCTACTCTACTCAAAACTAGTAAAGTACACATGCATTGAACGCATGAGATTTCAAAACCAAATTATGAATAAATACACACTATAGCATGTAAAGCTTTGAGTCATATATGCATGATGTAGATGTTCGTTTAGTTCTTATAGTTCATCTCATTCAAAATCAATTAGTTTTATAAAAATGTTAAGATTCATAGGGTTGTGCATTGTAAAGCATAAAGTAAAAAACAAATAATGTCAATTCATTTAGAAAAAAATCAATTATGATACAGAAGATTCTAGAAGAAAGGAGAAGTGCTTGTGTTTTGAGGTTTGTGCATTATGCTTAAGTTCAACCATGGAGTCTTCTAAATTGTACATGTGGCAGATCTGGTGGAATGTTGATGATATCCAACGGCCAGTAGTGCTCAGATTTGCCATCTCTGCACTGTCGGATTAGCTTCATCCAGTGACCATCCTTCAAAGTTATTGGCACACTATATAGTTCTTGTGCCATAGTTGCATGTTTTGGAAAAAAGCTACTAGTGGGTTGTACTATCTATTGAGGAATAGAAGATGTATACATGGAAGTTGTAGGGAAAGAGATGACGGGGAGCATCTGAATTCCTATGAGTAGGGATTGGAAAAGAGATGTCATTTGGTTCACATCATAGGAACTTTTCTATTCAATCTAGAGATGACATGTATCTCAATTCCTATGAGGAGGGATTAGAAAAGAGATGTAATTTGGTTCATATCGTAGGAACTTTTCTATTGAATATATGCTAATGTTTATTATCGTTTGAAATTAAGGGAGTATAGGAATCCATTCATATGAACCAAGTGGCTCTAAAGCTATAGAAATGATATCATGTTTATTTCATTTGAAATGTGGAGTATATGAATCTATTCCTATGAACCAATTGGCTCTAAAGGAAAAAATCCTATAAAAATCATATCATATAGAGTTCCTATGATATTCCTCGACACCAAAGGATGGTTGAAATTACTGCAGGTGATACAATGGTCTTTCTTTGTAGACTCCTCCCCCATCTTTATCGTTACCTCTCAAAGATGAATGAAATGATATATACAGGGTATTCTACATGTGCAATTTGGTACACGAAAACTTGGTAAAAGTTTGCGAGGTTCGAATTTTCAATAAAACTATATGCACTGCATTTCAAAACGGAGGGAGCATAGGGCAGTTGCTAACACTCACGTGGAAGATTTGTGTGTAGGAGGAGTGGCTGTTCTGTTAAATGACATGGCAAAACTGACACTGTCGGATGCCGATCTAACGGTTCTTATGGCGTTCGTCAGGAAAAGGCTTGCGGCGAACGTTTGTTAGATAATGATTTACGGACACATGCATTGCATTGATACGTGCCCCCCGCTCTCTCACACACAAGCACCCTCACGAGTCACGACTCTCCCGAGTCCTCTCGCAGACTCGCACGTCGCACCCACCGTCTATCTGCAGGTAGACGTCACGCACATATGTGCTCTTCACACCCTACCCTCAGAACTTCTCAAAAACAAAAGACATCGCGCACATTTTATTTTAGCTCACACGTCACACACTTATACTATTACTCTTGTGGCGAACATTCTTTGGGCATAGTATATTGTACTCTCACGAAGAGAAGCGGTGCACACGCACTAGTTCTCTCACACCCACTCGTGGGTACACGTAGGAGCGCATTTTTTTGAAGCTGGTACAACAAAATCACTCCATTATATATAAGCAGGACCCTTCGCGCTTGCTTTACTAGGGTTCCTCTCGTTCACTCTATCATGCTCTCCAGATCTAAGCAAGACATAGGTGGCCACACTCTCTCTCAGCTCACGGCTGGTCACAAATCCGGCCGGACAACCTCGACCGGGGCAGGGGTGTATGTGCATCGTTCACGCTGTCGTCAGCGGCGAGGGAGGAGACCAACGGCTGCCCGCGCATCCCGATCGGTGGCCGTGCCATTCCCGCCGAGAGAGCACCGGCTCGGGAGGTCCTGCGACCCCTTCTTCCTCCCTGTGGTATTGTGGCCAAGATGCAGCCTCCCGACGCGTCTTTGCCACATGTCGACGACCCTCAGGTATATATTCCTTCAAAACGGAAAACCTTCCTTGCTCTATTGCCCCAGCTCCCTTCGTGTGGATCTTTTTCTACTTCCGTCCACTGTTCCAAAGCCACCTGGAATTTTACTATTATTAGAGGTAAAGCTAGTTCATACGGTCGACTCTAAGAGTTGGTTCAAACAGGGAAGAAAGTGGGAAAGGTGTAGCATGAATCTAGGACTCGGTTCTAAGAGGAAATGGGGGAAAGTAGTAGATACTGGCTACCCAACCGGTCTCTTGGTTGAAAAGACGAAGAAAGCATGGTGGATGGCGAAGGGTGGGGGGAAGTGGACCTATCTCTTGGTTGAAAAAGGAAAGAAAGTGACAGGTGTTGGGGGACAACGGAAATGAGAATGAGCAGGTCTAGATTTCATGTGCTCACATAGGAAAATGTCGCCGAGGAGATAAAAAATGGGACAAATGCAGACATGCTGCCTGAGTGTTTGCTGCTCTCGGCAGCCACATCTGCCTCACCACTTTATGCCCCTCCTGTCCCTACGCCCATATCGCTACCGTTAATGTAAAATCACATGAAGCATTAAGCAATGGCACCTAATGTCACTATAAGTAATGGTCTAGTGTCGTCGATAAATTGAAGCAATGCCACCACCATTTTATGAAGTGCTTCCATCTTGCTTTATTTCCCATGAATTGTGTTTTTGCAGTTACACTTAAATCTCACACCGCTAACATTGGTTCATCCCAGTGGAACTGCACAAATTTGATTGCACATTTACTGACCATGTGCTACTCTCATGACAGTAATACTAATGCTATTGTTCTGCATGTTAATCTAGTGGCATTGTTGATGTGTTGTGATGCTACTTACTTAAGGACTCTTCATACTGTCAATCTAGTGCATATTATAACACAATAGATTCTACTGTTAATCATACGCCACTGCAAATATCTGTCACTGTTTAAATAATCGTATTTCGTATTTGCGCAAACAGGGATGTCTGTCTCCATATCGTTTCGGGATGTCTATCTCCGTATCGTTTTTATCCGCGCAATCAAAAGCACATACCTCAGTTTTAGTAGAACTGCGCAAAATGAGATGGCTAGCCCTCGTTGCCGTCGTCTAACCTCCAGTCTTCAAGGTATTCCTACATTGGTAGTAACTAAGGTAGAATGACCAACGCAATCTAAAAGAAGCTGATTCGTATGTTTTACTTCCAGATTGCAATGCAGGGACGAGCGAAAACAACTACATCCTAGTCCGGAATGCACTTTCTACCAGTTCATCCATGGACCGAGGACTAGCTGGCATGGCTGCACGACGGTTTTTTGGACAGGTGCGCGGACAAGAGGCATTGTGGTCTACTTATTTCTGCTAATACCGGTGCTTAAATTTGTGGAATGCACAAGAATTTCACCTGGTCAGTACACTGCATGGTTTAGTTCAGCATTCCAGCTGAGACCACAATTATAATTGGTTATTCTAGAATGAGAGAACCTAACCCTGGATGGTGGCAACAAGAAAAAACCAGAGTGAACTCTAGGAAATTTAAGCCTGCCGGGAGGCCCTTTGCTCAGAGAAGCCTTGCTTGTTTTTTCCTGATTTGTAAACCTTCTCACAACTTTGTCTTTTGCTGTGAACTAGTATATGTTTGTTATGTTCTATGAATCATTATGTATAAAATTTCTTAACTTATGCTTTTCAAGTTTTTTATGAAGACGAGTTTAATGTGAGTGTTCCACAGGAGTGCTGGACTAGCGTGTGAACGTTTGGAATTTACATTGTGGCCTCAGTTAACTGCATGAACCACTGTAACAAGATACATAGTTGCTTATATGTCAGACATCAGATTGTTGATTTTTAACTGGTCAATAGCCTAGTGTTGAAGCGAGCTGAGCCAATGTGCCGTGTTTTGCACAACTGCTTACAAGTGGGGTAGCACTGAGGGAGTCCTGGATTAGGGGGTGTCCGGATAGCTAAACTATCACCTTTGGCCAGACTCCTGGACTATGAAGATACAAGATTGAAGACTTCGTCCCGTGTCCAGATGGGACTTTCCTTGGCGTGGAAGGCAAGCTTGGCGATACGGATATGTAGATCTCCTACCATTGTAACCGACTCTGTGTAACCCTAACCCTCTTCGATGCCTATATAAACCGGAGGGTTTTAGTCCGTAGGACGAACAACAATCATACCATAGGCTAGCTTCTAGGGTTTAGCCTCTCTGATCTCGTGGTAGATTCACTCTTGTAATACCCATATCATCAATATTAATCAAGCAGGAGTAGGGTTTTACCTCCATCGAGAGGGCCCGAACCTGGGTAAAAACATCGTGTCCCTTGTCTCCTGTTACCATCCGCCTAGACTCACAGTTTAGGACCCCCTACCCGAGATCCTCCGGTTTTGACACCGACATTGGTTCTTTCATTGAGAGTTCCTTTGTGTCGTCATCTTTAGGCCCAATGGCTCCTCCGATCATCAACAACAATGCGGTCCAGGGTGAGACTTTTCTCCCCGGACAGATCTTCGTATTCGGCGGTTTTGCACTGCGGGCCAATTCACTTGGCCATCTGGAGCAGATTGAAAGCTACGCCCCTAGCCATTAGGTCAGATTTGGAAGCTTGAACTATACGGCTGACGTCCGTGGAGACTTGATCTTCGACGGGTTCGAGCCACAGCCAAGCGCCCGCACTGTCACGATGGGCACGATCTAGCTCTGCCGCCGGACAGTGCCCTGGAGGCCGCACCAGTGTCCGCTTCGACCCTTAGCTCGGAGCCGACTGCGCCGACCGAGGACGGGTGGCTGGACACCGCCTCGGGGGCTGCGATCTTCACGGCGATTGAGCCGAACACCATCCCTGTCCTTTGCGAAGCTCATGACTTCGGTGTCGGCTCCTCCGGACTCCAAACCTTTCCGCGCCCCTGCCAATTGAATCCGATTGGGCGCCGATCATGGATTTCACTGCCGCGGACATCTTTCAGCACTCGCCCTTTGGCGACATCCTGAATTCGCTAAAGTCCCTCTCTTTATCAGGAGAGCCCTGACCGGATTATGGCCAGGAAGGTTGGGATGCGGACGACGAAGAAAGTCAAAGCCCACCCACCACCCACTTCGTAGCCACTGTCGATGATTTAACCGACATGCTCGACTTCGACTCCGAAGACATCGACGGTATGGATGACGATGCAGGAGATGACCAAGAACCAGCGCCTACAGGGCACTGGAAGGCCACCTCATCATACGACATATACATGGTGGACATCCCAAAAGATGGGAATGGCGATGGAACAACAGAGGATGACCCCTCCAAGAAACAGCCTAAGCGCCAACGTCAGCAGCGCCTCTCTAAATCCCGCCACAGCAAAAATGGTGATTCCAGCACGGGAGACAATAACACCCCGGAAAGTGCCAAAGACAACCCCCTCCAGGAGGATTCAGCGCAGGAGGATGGAGAAGCCAGCCCTCATGAGAGAGCGGCAGACAGAGAGGTAGAGGACGATAATTACATGCCTCCCTCCGAAGACGAGGCAAGCCTCGACGACGACGAATTTGTCATGCCTGAGGATCTCGTCGAACAGGAGCGTTTCAAATGCAGGCTTATGGCTACAGCAAGCAGCCTCAAGAAAAAGCAGCAACAGCTTAGAGCTGACCAAGACTTGCTAGCTGACAGATGGACTGAAGTCCTTGCGGCCGAAGAGTATGAACTCGAACGCCCCTCCAAGAGCTACCCAAAACGCAGGCTGCTACCCCGATTAGAGGAGGAAGCACCCAAACCTACATCACCAGCGCATGATGCGGCCGACCGGCCACCTCGTGGCCGCGATAGAGAGGCCTCTCGGCCCTCCACTCAAGCCGCACCCCGGCGTCTCTCAAAAAGTACCAAGGCACGGGGAAATGCGCCAGACCTGCGAGATATATTGGAGGACAAGGCAAGGCAAACAAGATCGATCTACGGATCGCGTGGGCGCCTCACTACACGTGACGATAACCGTCATGCCGGATACAGCAAATCCGGCCGAGCCGAACACAGCAGACAAAGCCCATTTGAGCTACGTCGTGATATAGCCCAGTATAGGGGCACCGCACACCCACTATGCTTCACAGATGAAGTAATGGATCATCAAATCCCCGAGGGTTTCAAACCCGTAAACATCGAATCATATGATGGCACAACAAATCCTGCGGTATGGATCGAGGACTACCTCCTTCATATCCACATGGCCGCGGTGATGATCTACACGCCATCAAATACCTCCCACTCAAGCTTAAAGGACCAGCTTGGCATTGGCTTAAGAGCTTGCCAGCGGAGTCAATCGGTTGTTGGGAAGACCTGGAAGCCGCATTCCTCGACAATTTCTAGGGCACTTATGTGCGACCACCAAACGCCGATGACCTAAGCCACATAATTCAGCAGCTAGAGGAATCGACCAGACAATTCTGGACACGGTTCCTAACCAAGAAAAATCAAATCATCGACTGTCCAAATGCAGAGGCCCTTGCAGCCTTCAAACATAACATCCGCGACGAGTGGCTTGCCCGGCACCTAGGACAAGAAAAGCCGAAATCCATGGCAGCCCTCACAACACTTATGACCCACTTTTGCGCGGGAGAGGACAGCTGGCTAGCTCGTAGTAACAATATGACCAAGAGCCCTGGTAATTCGGATACCAAGGACAACAACGGCAGGTCGCGTCGCAACAAGCACAAGCGCCGCATTAACGGTGATAATGCTGAGGATACGCCAGTCATGCCGGATTCAGAGGCTCTAAACCCGGTCAGCGGAAAAAGCCATTCAAAAGAAATACTCCGGGCCCGTCCAATTTGGACCGAGTACTCGATCGCTCGTGCCAGATACACGGCACCCCCGAAAAACCAGCCAACCACACCAATAGGGATTGTTGGGTGTTCAAGAAGGCAGGCAAGTTAAATGCCGAAAACAATGACAAGGGGCTGCATAGCGACGACGAGGAGGAGCCCCGGCCGCTGAACAATAGAGGACAGAAGGGCTTCCCCCTACAAGTGCGGACGGTGAACATGATATACGCAACCCACATACCCAAAAGGGAGCGGAAGCATGCACTAAGGGACGTGTATGCGATGGAGCCAGTCGCCCCAAAGTTCAATCTGTGGTCCTCTTGCCCGATCACTTTTGATCGAAGGGACCACCCCACTAGCATGCACCATGGCGGATTCGCCGCATTGGTTCTAGACCCAATCATTGATGGATTTCACCTCACTAGAGTCCCGATGGACGGCGGCAGCAGCCTGAACCTGCTTTATTAGGATACAGTGCACAAAATGGGCATAGACCCATCAAGAATTAAACCCACAAAGATGACCTTTAAAGGCGTCATACCAGGTGTAGAGGCCAATATACAGGCTCAGTTACACTTGAAGTGGTCTTCGGATCCACGGATAACTTCCGAAGCGAGGAGTTAATCTTCGACATAGTCCCGTTCCGCAGTGGCTATCACGCACTGCTCGGACGAACCGCATTTGCAAAGTTCAATGTGGTGCCGCACTATGCATACCTCAAGCTCAAGATGCCAGGCCCTCGAGAAGTCATTACGGTCAACGTAAACACCGAACGCTCTCTTCGACGGAGGAGCATACTGCGGCCCTCGCGCGCCCGGAGTAACCTACAACAAGACCGCCTGGCACGTCCCACGCACACGTAGCAATGTGGCCCCAACCCCAGCCCTCGCGAAATTGTGAAACCAGTACTACGCGTACATAATTACGCTCTGGAAATACCATGGGCATAGGGGGAGGGGCACGACCACGGCAGGCCCGGAATGCGGCTCAACCGCACCAGGGGCTCCCGATTGTGTCATTCTTTTTTCTCTTACTTTCTGGACTCCTTTCTCAAGAAGCCCTGCCCGGTAGTAGAATCACCGAACACACGATGCAACAGCCAGGGAAGCAGAAAGCTACGTCAAGTGTCCATGTGGTCTCTATAACGAGCGGTATACTTGTTTCACATATCATCCCGCAGTTCGTCCCTGGAGGGGGACATGTCAAATAGTCCCGTCCATTGCTTATCGCACTATTTGTATCGCTCTGCTTTTACCGCAGCCTTTTTGAAAAAACAATACATAGCTTCTGCCTATTATTGCATTCCTTTTTTTATCTATATGTTCACTTAAGAAATGTTGCACCCGTACACTTTGGTACGGCCAAATACACCAGGGGATTAAGTACCCCAAAATATGGTGTGATAAGTCCGAACACTTTCACAAGTGCGGCACCCCGAACTTATAGCATTATATGCATCGGCTGCGAATCATGTCTTGGGTCAATAGTTGGGTTTGCCCGGCTCCCATGTTTTGGTACCTTACGTTCCGTTATATCGGCTAAGGTAGCGCTGGGAGAACCACTGCGATTGTTCCCCCATTGAGCTGGGTTAAGCACCTCAGTGGAGAAAGCTAAAACTGACCGTCATAATAGGGCGAGAGCCGGTTGCTGCTCGAGAGGTTTTCGAGTCCCTAAAGACTTATGCCGCTTAGAGCAAGGAGTCGGCTTTGTCCGGCCCAAGCGTGGATAGCGCCCCGAACTCGGTCTTCCGAATACTAGGGGCTTCACCGAAATTTAAAATTATAGAATTCTATGGATAAGTGAGACTGTTCAAGCATTATAGTCCGGTTGCCTCGTTCGTTGCGTTGAGCGCCTCCCTCGAAGGACCCAAGAATGGGAAAAAGAGCGCTCAAGTTTATCCCAAACACCCCAGCACTCGTGGCATGGGGACAAAAGCCGATGACTCACCATCTTTCAAATTTAATAAACGGTCGCACAGAAGGTAATATTTTAAATCACAAGCGTTGCTTAGCGCATATGAACAAGTTTTCAGCGTACATGATAACAAATGCGAGTTTACTCAAAAATTACATCTTTGGAGCATTCACCCGCTATAAGGCGGGCACCCTTTAGGACGCCCTCATAATACATCTCGGGCTTGCAATACTCCTTGCCCGGCGGTGTTCTGTCCGTCACAAGCTTCTCAATGTCCATCTTGCCCCAGTGCACTTTAGCACGGGCAAGGGAACTACGGGCACCTTCGATGCAGACGGAGCGCTTGACGACTTCAATCCATGGACAGGCGTCCACCAGCCGCCTCACCAGCCCGAAGTAGCTCCCAGGCATGGCTTCCTTAGGCCATAGCCGAACTATGAGGCCCTTCATGGCCTGTTCGGCCACCTTATGGAGCTCGACCAGCTGCTTCAGCTGGTCGCTCAAGGGCATCGAGTGTCCGGCCTCAGCATACTGAGACCAGAACACCTTCTCCGTCGAGCTCCCCTCCTCGGTTCGGTAGAACGCGGCAACATCGGACACACTGCGGGGCAGATCTGCAAATGCTCCTGGAGAGCTCCGGATTCGGGTAAGTAACAAGTAATTCACTTTCACGTGCCTTCTTTGCATAAAGAATGCCTTACCCGCCGCTATCTTTTTCATTGCCTCAATTTCCTGGAGGGCTTTTTGGGCTTCGGCCTTAGCGGCTTTGGCACTCTCAAGGGCCGAGGTGAGCTCGGACTTTCGAGTATTTGAGTCACGCTCCAAACTCTCGTGTTTTTCCACGAGAGCCTGGAGCTCTTGCCGCACCTCCGCCACCCGTGCCTCCTGCTTCTCTCGCTCCGTGCGCTTCGCGGCTGCATTGCTTTCGGCCTTGGACACCGCTTCCTTTAGGGTCGCCACGTCGTTCATGGCCCCTGCAATACTCACGTTATTTCTGTCATTTTTTGCAACCACATCTTTTATATACTTCCATAAGGTATTACTTACCTTCCTTGTCCTCGATCTGCTTTTTGGCAAGGCCGAGCTCGTTCTCGGACCGCTCGAGGCTCTGCTTCAATGCATTGACCTCCGCAGTCAGTGCGGCAGAGGTCAGAAGTGCAGTCTGCATTCCCATATTGACATACTTGTGTTAGACTCCTGCGTACATCTTTTTAGATCCTCAGTTCGTCTTTTCTTTCCGAACACCAAACTGAGCATCAGGGGCTACTGTCTATGCGGTAATATTTTTACATATCTTCAATACATACCTCAAAGCCTGTTAGAAGGCTGGCACAGGCTTCAGTCAGCCCGCTTTTGGCGGACTGAACTTTCTGGATCACCACACTCATAACAGTGTGGTGCTCCTCTTTGATGGAGGTGCCGTTAAGCGCCTCCAGCAAATTATCCGGTGCCTCCGGTTGGACAGAGGTCACCGGTGTCGTAGTCTTGCCCTTCTTATGAAGGGGCCGCCTGTCGGACTCCGGAACCACTGAAGGTTCTAGTGCGGAGTCCGGTCCAGGGCCGGACTTAGAGCCCTTTGGGGTTTTATCCCCCTTGCGCCTGGAGTCCGGGAGGTTACCTTGCAGCGCCTCCTGGACCACCTCCTCCTAGCTGGGCCCCTTTTGGTACCCCACCTCGGTGTCATCCACAGCGCGAGGAGAGGAGGCAGCCGGAAGTGAGGTGCTATTCACGTCCGACAAATCCAGGGAGCCGCTCGTTGAAGCGTCGAGCCCGTCCTTGGGCGGGCTGCAGGGTTATATTCAGTGTTAGGAGATTCTGTACGACAAATGAAACGCCATGAGTTATTCTGGTATCCGGACACGTACGATGTCACCAGGGTCTTAGCCCTCGGTGGCCACTCCTCTTCGCCGTCGTCGGCGTTGGTGGAGTAGTCCGGAGGAAGGGTCATTACCTTCTTGGACCCTCCGGCATCCCCAGTCGGGGCGGCCTTCCTTTTCTTCTCTCCCCCCGCTGGGGGAGAGGCCTCTTTTTTCTCCTCCTCGTCTTCGTGGGAGGAGTCCGCCTTGGAGTCATCGGACGATGAGTCCGACAACACCTGGCGCCGGGAACTCTTTCAAGATCTCGTGGCCTTCTTCTTGGCCTTCTTCTCCGGCACCACGTGAGGTGCCGGAACCAGCAGCCCTGTTAATCGGGTGTCCGTTGGGTCTTCTGGCAAGGGAGCTGGACTGTTAATCTACCCGGACGTCTTTTGCTAGTCCTGTCAAAGGTAAGGGAGTTTAGATCACGCATAGAGTCAAACTATGAAAAACAAGTGTCCTGTAAAGGGTAAAATAGTTTACCTCGCTGGCTTGACGCCGCGAGCTGAATCCGCGATCTCCGGTAGCGGATGCGGGAACCTCGACGCCCTTGAACAGCAACTTCCAGGCATCTTCGTACGTAGTGTCGAAGAGCCTGCTCAAGGTTTGGTGCTCTGCCGGATCAAACTCCCACAAATTGAAGGCCCGTTGTTGGCATGGGAGGATCCGGCGGATGAGCATGACCTGGACTACGTTGACAAGCTTGAGCTTCTTGTTCACCAGGTTTTGGACGTAGGTTTGGAGTCCGGTCAGCTCTTCTAAATTACTCCATGTCAGGCCCTTCTCTTTCTAGGAGGTGAGCCGTGTGGGGATGCCAGATCGGAATTCGGGGGCTGGTGCCCATTCAGGGTCACGCGGCTCGGTGATGTAGAACCACCCGGATTGCCACCCTTTGATGGTTTCCACGAAGGAGCCCTCAAGCCATATAACGTTGGGCATCTTGCCCACCATGGCGCCTATGCACTCCGCCTGCTGGCCGCCCACTACCTTCGGCTTGACATTGAAGGCCTTCAGCCATAAGCCGAAGTGGGGTTTGATGCAGAGGAAGGCCTCGCACACGATGATAAACGCCGAGATGTTGAGGATGAAGTTCGGGGCCAGATCGTGGAAATCTAGGACGTAGTAGAACATGAGCCCCCGGACAAATGAGTGGAGTGGGAAGCCCAGTCCGCGGAGGAAATGGGGGAGGAACACCACCCTCTCATGGGGCCTAGGGGTGGGGGACGAGCTGCCCCTCGTCTGGAAGCCGGTGCGCAATGTCATTGTGCAAGTATCCGGCTTTCCTCAACTTTTTGATGTGCCCCTCCGTGACGGAGGAGGCCATCCACCTGCCTCCCGCTCCGGACATGGCTGGAGAAGGTTGAGGTGGGATGTGCGGACTTGGGCGCTGGAGCTCGAGTGCGCGAATATGGATGAGCAAAGGAGGAAGAAGGCGTAGGTAAAAAGGTGGATCCTTATCCCCTTATATGGGCGGACGAAGCTATGCGTCCCCACCAGCCTGGTAAAACTCGCTTATCTCCCAAGCGCCGTAATTAATGGCACGGTTGGGTTACCCACGCCCATATTGATGAGAATCCCGGAATAAGGGGACATGGTCTCTGCCTTGACAAGACGTGCCAAGGAAACCGCCTCGCTAAACGCGCTGAGGTGGGACAGTAAAAACGATTCGAATAGAGGCTTGGCCGTGGTGTGATGTCACGCCACGGAATACGTCAGCAGATTGAATTTGTGTAAACAATATTCTCTCTATGGTGGTATGTGGAACTTATTTTGCAGAGCCGGACACTATCCTTGTGTTCAAAATCTTCTATGAAGTATTCGGAGGAGGAACCCTCCTTGCAATGCCGAAGACAATATGTGCGTCGGACTCGTCGTCATTGAAGCCTGGTTCAGGGGCTACTGAGGGAGTCCTGGATTAGGGGGTGTCCGGATAGCCGAACTATCACCTTTGGCCGGACTCCTGGACTATGAAGATACAAGATTGAAGACTTCGTCCCGTGTCCGGATGGGACTTTCCTTGGCGTGGAAGGCAAGCTTGGCGATACGGATATGTAGATCTCCTACCATTGTAACCGACTCTGTGTAACCCTAACCCTCTTCGGTGCCTATATAAACCGGAGGGTTTTAGTCCGTAGGACGAACAACAATCATACCATAGGCTAGCTTCTAGGGTTTAGCCTCTCTGATCTCGTGGTAGATTTACTCTTGTACTACCCATATCATCAATATTAATCAAGCAGGAGTAGGGTTTTACCTCCATCGAGAGGGCCCAAACCTAGGTAAAAACATCGTGTCCCTTGTCTCCTGTTACCATCCTCCTAGACGCACGGTCCTGGTTATGCCGTGTTTTGCACAACTGCTTACAAGTGGGGTAGCACCAACAGTGTTTACAAGTACTTATGTATACGTCGGAGCACAGTTCTCGAACGAGTGCTCTATTTCATCAAAACACACACTGCTCGTATGATAAATCGTGACAACTTAAGTCTTACCATGCCATATTCATGAAAAAACTAGCGAGGACGCATCTATTTCGGCAACAATTATGATGGTTCTCACATGATTCACGGGCACACAAAAGTAGCAGCAGTTCCCATAGACTGATTCAAACAGAGTACTAGCCCCAGAGTGGTCGATAACAGGCAAGGTTCGGATAATTAGACACAATCCAAACTACTATTAAACACTAGCTGGGGTAACTATTTCATGCCTCGATCTATTTTGGTCTGGACACAAGATGGACCTTGCCATGAATATCATCGAGGACGTCCCGCAGCAGCTCAATTCTGTGAACCTTCATGAAGACAACCTTGTGGCCTTGCCACTAATAAACATGTTTGTGGAGCCATGCCACGTCATCTTCCTGCGTAAGCTTGACAAGAAAAGTATGCCTCACAAACGAAGGAGTAGATTTGAACTTCTTGTGCTTCAGTACACCCTGGACAACACGCCTGACAATAGTGAGGCTGGAAGACAACTCTTCATTAGTATAAGCGCAAATGGCTTCCAGGATCCAACAGCCTAAGAACTCTGTTTTCCCAGTGCGTATATTCAGGTCATCCGCCTCATAGCGAGTGACATGTACAACCACACAATCCTTGTCTGCATCAGGGCTGTAATTGAAACAGAAACAAATTCTGAATTACTTTTCAGTATAAGAAACACAGGTTCTTTAAACCACTATGTATGGCATGGCTTCGAAGCTAATAAAATTTTGCATTATTAATCACCACATACTTAGATGAAAAACCACAATCGCGATCGGCAAAGAAGAAAATCACCTTGGGCAGCTCAGCGGGGGGGGGGGGGGGACATCCTTGAAGGGGGAAAACTGCTCCTGCAGTGCCACAGGGGCTGTAACCTCAAACGGGGCGTTGACCATCTCAGTGGTGGCCGTGAGCGTATCTGGGGTCGGTTCGGTGGCTGCCTCCATCTTCTTGGAGCTCTCTGTCTTGTAGGGATCAGCCTCCCGCGTCTGCTCCAGTATCTTTGCCTGGTTCTCCTTGGTCCATCATGAAACTGCCGAATACTAGGAGACCACTGAAAGGAAAACACAATCGCAATGACAATGAAAGAAAAAATAGAGTGAGGATCAGTTAGTGCTTTGCAAAAGTTCTTTTTTCTTCTGAACGAAAATATACCAACATCACGGACCCGCTTACCTTCCCTTCATTGGGAGAGAAGAACAGTGGCAGATGCGAGTGTTGCCTTCCTTGAAGACGGTGAGGGAGGAGGGGATTCAGTGAAGAGTGAAATGATGGTTGATTCGTCCGTCAAACTTACACTGCGGGGAGGTGGGGTTTTGTGATACGATGGCTCGTTATTGTCGCGCTACGACCGGGGTGACTCTCCACCTGCATACTTGCCTTCTAATTTGGTGGATGGCATTTGGGCCCGTGTGCTGCATGGCCCGCATGTCGGTGAACAAAAGTATAACGACATTCAGTAGAGGGAGACGTTTCAATGACCTAGGAGGAGCCAGAAGCGGTACAGTGTCTCCACTGTACTAGTAGTAATTGTTTTTCTGGGTAGCTGTAGAGTGTCTCCACTATACTAGTAGTAATTGTTTCTCTCGGGCCAAGACAAAATAGCCCACCCACACTAGTAAATAGTAAAATCAATTCAAAAGCCCATATATTTACTGAATGAGAGGCGCTACCCACACCCAGCACACCGCCCCCAAAAAAACTGGGTGCTCTTCTTCCTCCTCGCTCCCACCCACCTCACGTCAGCTCGCTCCACTCGTACCCGCAAATTCCTCACCTCACTCCTACAGAAAACCCCAGCTCCCCTTCTTCCTCACTACTAAAGAAAACCCCCAACTCCCCTTCTTCTTCACTCACACTACAACTAGGCTCGTCATTCATTACTCTGCCCAAATCCGTGAGCGTGACGCGACGCCCTCGAGGAAAATGGAGTCGGCTGACCCCAGGGCCAAGAAGATGAGGCTCCCGCCAACGGCGACGCCTGTTGTAGATCCCGCACCCGACAGCATAGGGAGAAGCAGCGACCCCGCCCCCACCAAATCCCAGGAACCCGTAGAATATCAGGTGGACCGCATCAGCAATCTCCGGACACCATCCTTGGGGAGATCATCTCGCTTCTCCCCACCAAGGATTGTTGCCACACCCAAGTCCTCTCAATTCGGTGGCGCCCTCTATGGCGCGCCGTTCCCCTTAATCTAGACTGTCGTCAGCTATCTCTCTTCAATGATTTCGAAATCCCCAGAGCCATCATCTCCTCCCATCAGGGCTCCGTTCAAAGCCTCTGCATCCCGTCATGCTACCTGAGCAAGCATACCGTGCCCGGCACGGTGGACGCCTAGCTGAAATCCCCTGAATTCACAGAACTACAGCTGCTTGAGTTCTACTATTCCCCTGGAAATCACATACCACATACCGAATGCCATGAACTTGTGCCCTCAGCACCGATGTCCATCTCGCGGTTTTCCTCCTCTCTCCACACCGCCACCTTTGCGCTGTGCTACCTACCAGACAATCTGGTACAAAACCTTCGACTCCCATTTCTCAAGAAACTTTCACTTGTGCGGGTTCGTATATCGGAGGCCTCATTGCACAACATCATCCACTCCAGTTGCCCTGCCCTGGAGTGCTTGGTGCTTGTTTTCACAGTTAGAATCATTTGACTCCAAATAAAGTCGCCTAACCTTGTAAGAATTGGAATTTCTTTTGACGGAAGGCAGCTCATCATCCAAGATGCCCCTTCACTTCAAAGGTTGATCCTTGATTCTAGTTATTCACCGTTGCAAATAACCGTCCTCTCTGCGCCTAAACTGGAGACGTTGGGTGTAATACATGATCTCTATGCTCATTTCAATATGGTGTTTGGATCCACAGTTCTTCAGGTACTTTATATTATCATCTACACTTGTAACCATAAGCTCCATTTTAAATTTCTGTGCATAAGTTATATATCATCTTGGAGTACACATTTTCTACTAATATTATGTTCTATGCTCAATGAAGAGTTTCTCCATGGATGGCCTATCAATGGTGCTGGATTCTGTCAAGATCTTATATATCCAAATGAATAGTTTTGATCTGAACAAGATTATTGGCTTGCTGCAATGCTTTCCATGTCTGGAGAAGTTGTATATAAAGGTGATAATTTCACGCAAATTGGAAGCCAGCATATAGTGTACTAGAATTAACCGTTCAGCTGTTGGTCTTTCGACACTCTTTTTTAGACCTTAACTGTTTTCATTCTTCATGTCTATTTAGGCAACAGGACGGGGTAAGAACGTTATAACCAATCGGTGGATTCATAAGCATCGGGATTTTCTCACTTCTCATGAGATTCGATTGAAGACAATAACGCTAGAACGATATGTAGCCAACCGTGCAAACACTAGATTTGTCACATTAGGTTACTATTGTCCATCAGGCTTAAGTTTATCAGTAGCATGGTTTTGACGGATGGGTGAGTCGAAGAGCAAAAAAAGGAGTTTCAGGTGGGCAAAGGAGCTTCTGAACATGCCGGGCTTCTATTTACAACATATTGTGGTCATAATCCAGGATGTTCATTCTATGGACCTAACCGATCCATTTGACTGTAACTGCCGAAAACAGTGCTGGAGTTAGATGTTGTTGCCCTTTTCAACCTGGTTTTTTTTGTAAACCTAATGAACAATTAACCCTCATGCTTTTGTACAGTTTGTAAGCTGGAGTTAGATGTTCCCGCCCTTTTCAACTCGGCTGTGACTGTCATATTTTATTTGAAACAAGGCAAATGGCTTGCCATTCGTTTAATTTAGAGTGAAATATTGTAACAAATCCCAACCAAGGGAAATAACATCACTCTCGCCGGCTGCTTGAGCTCACTGTGCATTACAGAAGCCAAGTGATTAGCCCCCACCAGCACCCACAAACTTATTTCGAACTAGCACATCAAATGGGCTGTAAATTTTCATAGGAAAGGCTGCATGACCGTGACAGATTTGGATTCTGATATTTGGGACCCGCGAGGAAATAGCCTATCCAAGGTGGTGTCGACTTACTAGCCAGTCAACAAACGATTCTGCCTACCAGCCGTTGAATTGACATCCAACATCTGTCGTGTATCTTCTATCTCTTGTCATCTTCTTCCTCCAGCTGCCCAAACCAAACCACCCCGTTGGCTCCGCCTGCTCCGGCCTCCCATGGCTGGCTGCGCCTCTGCCGCCCTACCATACGTACCCTCCAACATTGGCCAGTTCCCCCTCTATTCCCCCACATGTCCTGTTATTCTCCAGCGACATCAGCCCCAACACGCACCCGCACCCGAACCAGTCAACCCTCGTACTCCCCTCCGCCTGCGACTGGACCGGCGCATCTTCCACGACTCATGTTCATTCCGTTCGAGGCCTCGCCGTCGTCCTCCGCCTTGCTGCCTTGGTTCGCTCACCGTTCGCGGTGCGCCGCCCTCTTGCGTTGTCAACGTCGTCAACAACTGAGAGGAACAAGGAGATGACTGTACATGGAGAGGATGACAATAGGGACCCACCAGCGTCATGGCAGTACGCAAGCAAGTGCCTCTATATTACTAGCCCAAAAATATGGTTCCTCCTAACGGTTGGACATCTGGGGCTCACGCCATTGTCAACATAGTCAATAAACGAGAGAATTACACTACGAGCGGCTGACACCAGGGACCCAGTAGGTCGCGCAATTTTTTTTAGGAACAAGCAGTTGTTATTTATACTAGTTTTAGCGATGGATCAGGGTAACAACGGGGCTGTGCGGGGGCTGTGGCCCGTCTAGCCAGGGTTTTATTTATGTTTACCACATCATGAGCCCAGTTGTGTTCCCTGCTAGGCTGCAAATCTTTCAAGACGAGGAGAGTTTCATTCGGTTTGCCCAGAAATGGGTTGTACATTTTTAAAACACATCAAACCGGGAATTAGTTTCAATTTTTTTTTCATTACAAGATTTTAAGTTCCATTGATTTTTATGCGTGGACAATTATTTGAATTTTATATTTATATAAATTATTTTTCAAAATAGTTTGAATGTGAATCGATATTTCTTGATTAACAATAGTTGACCACACCGAAATATGCAAAATTTCGTATACTTTTTAACTGTGGCCACAATATGGGGTGTAATGCTAACAAAAAGAAGATGGGTTCCAAAAAAATTCTTAAGAATTAGCAAATGGGTTGTACATTATTAGAAATAATGGCAGATGGGATGTATGCTGTTTTCCACAGATTTGAGGCTGACTTGTGTGCGTACTACAGGTTGACGCGTATGCTTTCATAAAAAAAAGGTTGACGCACACGCAACGCCCTGTCAACTTAGTCAACACACGAGAGTAGTGACTGTTGGATGTCCATCCAACGGCTGTCGTGCTTCTTCAATCTCTGCTCTTCATGCTCCAGCCGCTCAAACAAGTGCCGGCGGGACTACCTGCTCCTCCTCTCGCGGCCGGCTATGCTGCCGCGCAGGCCTCACGGCCCCACCGTACTCCCGTCGCTGGCCTAGCCATCCCTCTACTAACCCACACCTATTGTTATTCTCCGGGGACGGCAGACGAACTAGTAAACCCTCGTACTCCTCCATGTGGGAACAACTGCCGAGTATTCCCTAGCTCCGTGTCGTTCCCTTCCTAGGCCTCGCCTTCGTCCACCGCCCTGGTGCTCTCACATCGGAAGTGGACTGTACATGGAGAGGCTTACAGTTGGGTCCACAGCCGCACGCAAGGAAATGCCTCCTTATTACACGCAAATTAATGATTCCTCCGCCTGACAGCTAGGACCCATAGGAAGGGCCTCTGTATTTGACGAAAAAAACGTCCCCCCCGCTGACAGGTCGGACCCACCAGCTATATCTTCGCATGCAAGGAATGCCTCCTTATTATGCCCAAAAAAATGAATACACCCTGCTATCTGGGACCCACCATATTGTTGGGCTGACTTGTGGGCCTACTAAGTTGACGGGGACAGAGGGCTTTGTCAACTTAGTCAATACTCCAGTAACCGTATGATGTCCATTCAACGGCCATAGTGCTTCTTCAACCTATGGTCTTCTTGCTCCAGCCGCCCAAAGTAGCGCTGGTCGTGCCGCCTGCTCCTGCCTCTCGTGGCTGGCTGTGCTACCGCGAAGGCCTCACTGCCCCCATACTACTCCCACCACTGGCCAGGCCATCCCTCCACTCAACCACACCCCTTGTTATTCTGCGGCGACGGCAGCCTCACACCACAGCCAAACCAATGAACCCTCATACTCCTCTCCGCGTGGGCATCCACAGCCGCGTCTTCCCCGGCTCCGCGTCGTCCCCTTCCTAGGCCTCTCTGTCGTCCACCGCCGTGGTGCTCTCGGCACGGCATGGTCAATGTGGTCAACGACCGACTTCCATCGGAAGAGTACTGTACGTGGAGAGGCTGACTGCTGGGTCCACGGCAGCCGCAAGGAAGTGCCTCCTTATTATGCGGAAAATAATTATTCCTCCACCTGACAGTAGGGACCCACCGGACGGGCCACCAATATTTCACGAAAAAAACATGTCCCCCTGACTGCTGGGACCCACCGACGGGCCACCATATTTCGCGAAAAATACGTTCCCCCCATTGTCAGCTCGGACTCACCGGAAGTGCCACCTTATTACGCACAAAAAAAATGAATACTCCCCCTGCTAGCTGGGACCTACCTTGGTGGGAGGCTGACTTGTGGGCCTACTAAGTTGACGGGGATGGCGGGCTTTGTCAACTTAGTCAATATGAACAATTCTACCTCCAGTGACCAAACGATGTCCATCCAACGGCCGTAGTGCTTCTTCAACCTCTGATCTTCTTTTTCTAGCTGCCCAAAGCAGCGCTGGTCGTGCCGCATGCTCCTGACTCTCGTGGCCGGCTGTGCTGCCACAGAGGCCTCACCGCCCCTACTATTCTCACCGCTGGCCAGGCCTTGCAGCAACATCAGCCTCACACCACAGCAGAACCAGTGAACCCACGTACTCCTCTTCGCGCGGGCTTCCACTACCGCGTCTTCCCCGGATCTACATCATTCCCTTCCTAGGCCTCGCTGTCGTCCCTCGCCCTAGTGCTCTCCATGCAGCATGGTCAACGTGGTCAAGGAACGACTTCCATCGGAAGAGTACTGTACGTGGAGAGGCTAACAACTGGGTCCACGGTGGCCGCAAGGAAGTGTCTCCTTATTACACGCAAAATAATTATTCCTCCACCTGACAGCAGGGACCCACCGGACGGGCCACCATATTTCACAAAAGAAACTGACTATTGGGACCCACAGCTACACCTTTGCACACAAGGAAGTGCGTCCGGGCAAAAAGAAAAATGATTCGCCCACCTGACTGTTGGGACCCACCAGCTACATCTTCGCACGCAAGGAAGTACCTGACAGTCGGGACCCACCTGGTCCAAGCGTACGTAGCATTGTCATTCTGGTCGCGAATGTGTACGGACATACTGGTGGATGTAGAGGCACCCACGTGTCATAGTAGAGGCGTGCACGTAGCATGTACACATACGTACAGCGGCCAGTGTGCAAGAAAGAAAATATGGCCACGTATGTGTACATACGGGCGGGGTCTCGAACGCCTACTCGCGCATACGTACGACCAGGGCTCGTGTACATGGCTGGGTCGGAATGGAGAAACAGCGTCGTCGTCGTGTTCATGGGGAGCCAACCGCCTGGGTCAGAACGGAATGGATCGCCGTGTTCATCGGGAGGGCTTGGACGGAACAGGCGATGAAAACGAGGCCTGGCGTACCGCAGAACGGAGGAAACGGCCTTGTTTTCGATCGGCCACGTTCGAAACGGGATCCTGTTCATCGGGAGGGGTCTGGCGTACTGCAAAACGGAGGAAACGGACCTCCTATGGTCGAAACGGGGTCCTGTTGATTGGGAGGGGTGTGGCGTACCACAAAACGGACGAAATGGACTTGTGTTGGAGCGCTACGGTCGAAACGGGGGTCCTGTTCATCGGGAGGGGTGTGGCGTACCACAAAACGGGACTCCACGAGATACTATTCATCTTCACCGTCGACCTCCTCCAGCCTCCACGAGCTACTGTTCATTCACCGTCGACCTCCTCTAGCCTCCACCTGCGACTGTTCATCCACGGGCTCCTGTTCATCCAGCCTCCACCGCACGCTACTCCACCGGCTACTGTTCAACCACCCCTCTCCACGGGCTCCTATTCAACCACCCCTCCACGGGCTACTGTTCATTCACCCCTCCACTATCTACTGTTCATCCAGCCCTCCATAGGGTCGTCCTGTTCATCCAGCCCTCCACGGGGTCCTGTTCATCCAGCCCCAACCGGCTCGATCAATCGGGGTCCTATTCATCCAGAGGCAACGCCACGGGGTCCTGCACATCCACCCCCATCGCTCACTGTTCATCCAAACCCCCCTGCAACGCTCACTGTTCATCCAGCCCCCCTGCAACGCTCACTGTTCATCCAGAGGAAGCATCGATCAACTTCAGTTAGCAGCAGTAGTGAAGGAATCGCTCGATCGCTCGGGTTCAGTAGCGCGTAGCCTGCAGTGCAATCGCTCGGGTTCAGTTAGGCGACGCCTCGCTCGGGTTCAGTTAGAGCCCAATGCCTCGCACACACGTGCGTACGTGTACAACAGAAACGAGCATCGCTCAGCCTCCGACCACCCACCGTAACCAGGAACTCCCCGAAATTTTCCTCGCCGTCGCTTCTACCACGGTTTTTTCCATCATGGACGACCCAAAGAATGTCATGCAGCTGCGTCTTAGGCCCGCCCAGGATGAAAAACCCATTTTTTGTCATGATTTTTTGTCATAGAAGTAGGTGCCCACCACATCTATGATGATACCGGGTTTTGTCACAATTATCGTCATAGAAGTGTCATAAGTATGACAGGAAAAAATTTCATTCGGCCCAAAATGTCACGGATGTGTCTTTTTTTTGTAGTGTGGGTATGGAGTTTTAATTGGACACAGAGAAAGATAGGGGCTTATAGTGTTGCCTCCCAACCTTTTACCTCAAGGGTAATGTCAACAATAATATTTCATGCTAACTTACATCCAATTGGATATATATATATATATATCAGGATCTTTCCAACACAAGGTGCGCCAAAGGATAAAATGTAAAAATGAAAGGTGAAGATCACCATGACTCTTTCATAATGTATAAGAATAGAATAAAAGATTGCCCTTCGCAGAGGGAAGCAGAGGTTGTCATGTGCTTTTATGGTTGGATGCACGAAATCTTAATGCAAAAGAACGTCACTTTATATTGCCACTTGTGATGCGGACCTTTATTATGCAGTCCGTCGCTTTTAATACTTCCATATCACAAGATCGTATAAAGCTTATTTTCTCCACACTAATAAGTCATACATATTTAGAAAGCAATTTTTATTGCATGCAACATGACAACTTACTTGAAGGATCTTACTCAATCCATAGGTAGATATGGTGGACTCTCATGGCAAAACTGGGTTTAAGGATATTTGGAAGCACAAGTAGTATCTCTACTTGGTTCAAGGAATTTGGCTAGCATGAGAGGGAAAGGCAAGCTCAACATGTTGGATGATCCATGACAATATACTTTATTTTTAATATAAGAAAACGTAACCCATTACATTGTCTTCCTTGTCCAACGTCAACTCTTTAGCATGTCATATTTTAATGAGTGCTCACAATCATAAAAGATGTCCAAGATAGTATATTTATATGTGAGAACCTCTCTTTGTTTATTACTTCCTATTAATTGCAACGATGACCAAAACTATGTTTGCCAACCCTCAACAACTTTTATTCATCATACTCTTTATATGTAAAGTCAGTACTCTCCATAAGATAAATATGATATCTTTATTTCTTTTTATTCTTTTATTCCCTCAAGATCATAGCAAGATAGCAAAGCCCTTGACTCAACACTAATCTTTATTATATATAGCTCACGGACTCAATTACATAGAGGGATCATAAAGCAAAACTCAAAACTAAATCATACCAAAACTTTATTCTACTAGATCAAGATATTACTAAAAGGATCGAACTAAGAAAACGGTAAAGATAGGAGTGTGAGGGTGATACGATACTAGGGCATCTCCCCCAAGCTTGGCAGTTGACAAGGGGAGTGCCCATACTCATGTGTTTATGTCTCCTTCTTCGGAGGTGGTGGTGTGATATTCTTGGCGATGATGCCCCTCAAGATATGATTCTCCTCCTCGATCTTATTGACTTGCTGCTTGAGGTCCATTGTTTCCTTGTGGAGCTTACCCGCGACTGCTAAAGCTCCTTTCACCCATGGATGTTGCATAGCTGCTGGAGAACAAGTGACACTCTTTTTCATATTTTCATAAGAAAGAAATCTAACATTGGAAGGGATGACCGAGTTTGGAATAGCTGAGCTATGAAGTTCCCCCGTCGTGAATCAGGCTCGGAAATAATAGGTAACTTCTTGATCCTCCTCCATGGCATCTATCCTTTTCAAGTCGGCCTCCATCACCTCCTCCGTTGATGGCCCAAAGTGATAGGCATCGCTACTTGCTCCTGGACCTGGTGTCGGATGAGACACCCGACTCTCCCCGACTAACTCTTGAGAAGACATCTTGCTCTAAATTTGTTGCAGAAACAGCTCGAAACGAAAACAGAGGATATTTGCATGATACGGTGGTCAAAACCTCCCAGAGATTATATAATGAGTTTTTACTGACCGAAAGAAGTATCGTGCAAGAAAACGGTGTCCGAAGAGCACATGAGGTGCCTATGAGGTAGGGGGGCTCGCCCAGGGGGATAGGGTGCGCCCTCCACCCTTGTGGATGCCTTGTGTCCTTCCCGGACTACTTCTTATTTTCCTATTTTCTTAAATATTCCAAAACGGAGAAAAAATGCTATTAGAACTGTTTTGGAGTCAGTTTACTTACCGTACCACATACCTATTCCTTTTCCGAGCTTGAAACATTCTGGAAAGTGTCCCTTATGTATTCCTCTGGGGTTACGGTTTCGATAACATTAGTTTCAACATTTATTGGGTTACCTCAGATGTAATGTTTGATTCTTTGACCGTTCACCACCCTCGGACTTGTGCCTTTGAAGTTGTTGATTTTTATGGCACCAGAACGACAGACCTCCTCGATAACGTAAGGGCCTGCCCATTTAGAGAGAAGTTTTCCTGCAAAAAATCTTAAACGAGAGTTGTATAGCAAAACATAATCACCTACATTAAACTCACTCTTTTGTATCCTTTTGTCATGCCATCTTTTAACTTTTTCTTTAAACAGTTTGACATTCTCATAGGCTTGAGTTCTCCATTCATCAAGTGAGCTAATGTCAAACAACCTCTTCTCACCGGCAAGTTTGAAATCATAATTGAGCTCTTTAATGGCCCAATATGCCTTATGTTCAAGTTCGAGAGGTAAGTGACATGCTTTTCCATAAACCATTTTGTATGGAGACATACCCATAGGATTCTTATATGCAGTTCTATAAGCCCATAATGCATCATCAAGTTTCTTGGACCAATTCTTTCTAGATCCATTAACAGTCTTTTGCAAAATTAACTTGAGATCTCTATTGCTTAGTTCTACTTGGCCAATAGACTGTGGGTGATATCGAGATGCAATTCTATGATTAACATCATACTTAGCAACCATTTTATGGAAAGCACCATGAATAACATGTGAACCACCATCAGCCATTAAGTATCTGGGGACTCCGAACCTCGGAAAATAACTTCTTTAAGCATCTTAATAGAGGTTTTATGATCAACACTACTAGTTGGAATAGCTTCTACCCACTTAGTAACGTAATCAACAACAACTAGAATATGTGTATATCCATTAGAGGAAGGAAACGGTCCCATATAATCAAAGCCCCAAACATCAAATGGTTCAATAACAAGAGAATAATTCATAGGCATTTCTTGACGTCTACTAATATTACCAATTCTTTGACATTCATCGCAAGGCTAGACAAACTTATGGGCATCTTTGAAGAGAGTAGGCCAATAAAAACCGGATTGCAATACCTTGTGTGTAGTTCTATCTCCAGCGTGGTGTCCTCCATATGCCTCGGAGTGACACTTGTGTAGGATCTATTCCTATTCATGCTCAGGTACACAACGTCTAATAACACCATCTACTCCTTCTTTATAAAGGTGTGGGTCATCCCAGAAGTAATGTCTTAAATCATAGAAAAAAAATTTATTTTGTTGGTATGTGAAACTAGGTGGTATAAATTTAGCAACAATATAATTAGCATAATCAGCATACCATGGAGCGGTACGAGAAGCATTTATGACAGCTAATTGTTCATCAGGAAAGCTATCATCAATAGGTAGTGGGTCATCAAGAACATTCTCTAACCTAGACAAGTTGTCTGCAACGGGGTTCTCAGCTCCCTTTCTATCAATAATATGCAAATCAAATTTTTGTAGTAGGAGAACCCATCTAATAAGTCTAGGTTTAGCATCTTTCTTTTCCATAAGATATTTAATAGTAGCATGATCAGTGTGAACAGTTACTTTAGAATCAACGATATAAGGTCTAAACTCATCACAAGCAAACACAACTGCTAAAAATTGTTTTTCAGTAGTAGCATAATTTCTCTGGGCACTGTCTAGAGTTTTACTAGCATATTGAATAACATTTAGTTTCTTATCAACTCTTTGTCCTAGAACAGAACCTACAGCATAATAACTAGCATCACACATAATTTCAAAGGGTAAATTCCAATCAGGTGGCTGAACAATAGGTGCAGAAATCAAGGCTTTCTTAAGTATTTCAAATGCTTCTACACAATCATCATCGAAGACGAAAGGAATATCTTTTTGTAAGAGATTAGTCAGAGACCTAGAAATTTTAGAGAAGTCCTTAATGAACCTCCTATAAAAACCAGCATGACCAAGGAAACTTCTTATACCTTTAAATTCCTTGGGACACGGCATCTTTTCAATAGCATCAACCTTAGCTTTATCAACTTCAATACCTCTTTCAGAAATTTTATGCCCCAAGACAATGCCTTCATTCACCATAAAGTGGCACTTCTCCCAATTCAAGACAAGACTAGTATCTTCCCATCTCTGCAGAACTCGATCAAGGTTGCTCAAGCAATCATCAAAAGAGGATGGATAAATGGAGAAATCATCCATGAAAACCTCAACAATCTATTCACCAAAGTCAGAGAATATAGCCATCATGCATCTTTCAAAGGTAGCAGGTGCATTACAGAAACCAAAAGGCATACGTCTATAAGCAAAAGTACCGAAAGGGCAAGTAAAAGTGGTCTTTTCTTGATCCTCTGCTGACACAGGTAGTTGAGAGAAACCAGAGTAACCATCTAGAAAGCAAAAATGTGTATGTTTGGATAATCTTTCTAGCATTTGATCAATAAAAGGTAAAGGGTAATGATCCTCTTTAGTGGCTTTATTTAATTTGCGGAAATCAATTACCATCCTATAACATGTAACAATTCTTTGTGGGATCAATTCATCTTTATCATTAGGAACGACAGTAATATCTCCCTTCTTAGGGACACAATGGACATGACTTACCCACTGACTATCAGCAACGAGATAATTTATACCTGCCTCCAGGAGCTTTAGTATTTCCTTTCTTACCACTTCTTTCATCCTAGGATTTAACCGTCGTTGGTGATCAATAACTGGTTTGGCGTCTTTCTCCAATTTTATTTTGTGTTGGCATAGAGTGGGACTAATGCCCTTAAGATCATCAAGAGTATATTCAATAGCAGCACGGTGCTTTTTCAGAGTTTTCAATAATTTCTCCTCTTCCCGCTCTGAAAGGTTAGCACTAATAATAATAGGATATATATTCTTCTCATCAAGATAATCATATTTAAGAGTAGCAGGGAGTGGGTTAAGCTCAAACACGGGATCACCCTTGGGTGGTGGAGGATCCCCTAGAATTTCAACAGGCAAGTTGTGTTTCAAAATAGGTCCCTGTTTAAAGAATACTTCATCTATCTCCCTTCTTTCATTCATAAACATATCATTTTCATGGTCTAGCAAATATTGTTCTAAAGAATCATTAGGACGCACAACAATAGAAGCAAGACCAATAATTTCATCCTTACTAGGCAATTCTTTATCATGGGGTTGTCAACGAAATTTAGCAAAACTAAACTCATGAGACATATCCCCCAAACCAATAGTAACAACATCCTTTTTGCAGTCTATCTTAGCATTAACAGTATAACAAGAAGGGTCTACCAAATATAATGGGACAAAAGTCATCTTGTGGGGAACCAAGAACAAGAAAATCAGCAGGATATTTAACTTTCCCACACAAGACTTCAACATCTCTAACAATCCCAACTGGTGAAATAGTATCTCTATTGGCAAGCTTAATGGTAACATCAATTTGCTGTATCTCAGCAGGTGAAATATCATGCATAATTTCTTTGTATAAGGAATGAGGTATTGCACTAGCACTAGCACCCATATCACATAAGCCATGATAACAATGATCTCCTAGTTTAACAGAAATAACAGGCATGCCTACAACATGTCTATGTTTATTCTTAGTATCAGGTCTAGCAATTCTAGCAGCTTCATCACAGAAGTAAAGAACATGCCCATCAATATCATCAGCCAAGAGATCTTCAACCATAGCAATACTAGGTTCAACTTTAATTTTCTCAGGTGGTGTAGGTGTTTTAGTATTACTCTTACGAACCACAATTGAAGCTTTGGCATGATCCTTTATCCTAACAGGGAAAGGTGGTTTCTCAATATAGGTAGTAGGAACAACAGGATAATTATAAGTGATAGTCTTTTATTCAACTGTAATAGGTGCAACTACTTTTACTTCAATGGGAGGATTATATTTAAACCACTTCTCCTTAGGGAGGTCAACATGAGTAGCAAATGATTCACAGAAAGAAGCTACTATCTCAGAGTCAAGTCCATATTTAGTGCTAAATTCACGGAAGACATCGGTATCCATAAAAGATTTAACACAATCAAACTTAAGTGTCATACCTGACTCCTTACCTTCGTTGAGATCCCAATCTTCAGAGTTGCGTCTAATTCTTTCCAATAAATCCCATCTGAATTCAATAGTCTATATCATTAAAGAACCAGTACAAGAAGCATTGAGCATGGAGCGGATGTTGAGAGAAAGTCGAGCATAAATTTTTTGAATAATCATTTCTCTTTGAGAGATCATGATTGGAGAATGAATATAACATTGACTTAAGCCTCCCCCAAGCTTGAGCGATGCTTTCTCCTTTGCGAGGCCAAAATTATATATATAATTACGATCACGATGAACAAGATGCATAGGATAAAACTTCTGGTGAAATTCCAATTTCAATCGGTTGTAGTTCCATGATCCCATATCATCACATAGCCTGTACCATGTCAATGCCTCTCCCTTCAAAGATAAAGGGAAGAACTTCTTCTTGATAACATCGTCGGGCATACCTGCAAGCTTAAATAATCCACAAACTTCATCCACGTAGATTAGGTGTAAATCGAGATGCAATGTTCCATCTCCTGTAAAAGGATTAGCTAGCAATTTCTCTATCATACCTGAAGGAATTTCAAAGTAAACATTTTCATTAGGTTCAGTAGGTTGAGGAGCAACTCTTTGCTCTACGGGTCAGGGTGAAGATACCCCGAACAAGCCCCTCAAAGGATTATGTACGATAGTAACAAGTGACAGTAAATATCAGCACACTATATAAATTGTTCCTTACCAAGTTCCACTTACCAAAGGCACTTCACTCCCCGGCAATGGAACCAGAAAAGAGTCTTGATGAACCTCAAGTGTAGGGTATCTATCGTAGTCCTTTCGATAAGTAAGAGTGCCGAACCCAGCGAGGAGCAGAAGGAAATGACAAGCGGTTTTCAGTAAGATATTCTATGCAAGCACTAAAATTATCGGTAACAGATAGTTTTGTGATAAGGTAATTCGTAACGGGTAACAAGTAACAAAAGTAAATAAGGTGCAGAAAGGTGGCCCAATCCTTTTTGTAGCAAAGGACAAGCCTATACAAGTTCTTATATAGAGAAAAGCGCTCTCGAGGATACATGGGAATTATCGTCAAGCTAGTTTTCATCACGCTCATATGATTCGCGTTCGTTACTTTGATAATTTGATATGTGGGTGCACCGGTGCTTGGGTACTGCCCTTTCTTGGACAAGCATCCCACTTATGATTAACCACTATTGCAAGCATCCGCAACTACAAAAGAAGTATTAAGGTAAACCTAACCATAGCATGAAACATATGGATCCAAATCAGCCCCTTATGAAGCAACACATAAACTAGGGTTTAAGCTTCTGCCACTATAGCAACCCATCATCTACTTATTACTTCCCAATGCCTTCCTCTAGGCCCAAATAGTGGTGAAGTGTCATGTAGTCGACGTTCACATAACACCACTAGTGGAGAGACAACATACATCTCATCAAAATATAGAACGAATACCAAATTCACATGACTACTTATAGCAAGACTTCTCCCATGTCCTCAGGAACAAACGTAACTACTCATAAATCATATTCATGTTCATAATCAGAGGGGTATTAATATGAATTAAGGATCTGAACATATGATCTTCCACCAAATAAACCAACTAGCATCAACTACAAGGAGTAATCAACACTACTAGCAACCCACAGGTACCAATCTGAGGTTTTGGGACAAAGATTGGATACAAGAGCTGAATTAGGGTTTGAGAGGAGATGGTGCTGGTGAAGATGTTGATGGAGATTGACCCCCTCCCGACGAGAGGATCAATGGTGATGACGATGGTGATGATTTCCCCCTCCCGGAGGGATGTTTCCCCGGCAGAACAGCTCCGCCGGAGCCCTAGATTGGTTCCGCCAAGGTTCCGCCTCGTGGCGGCAGTGTTTCGTCCCGAAATCTTGCTTATGATTTTTTTCCTGGGTAAAAGACTTCATATAGTAGAAGATGGTCACTGGAAGGCTGCCAGGGGGACTGTCGGTGTCAAAACCGGCGGATCTCGGGTAGGGGGTCCCGAACTGTGCGTCTAAGGCTAATGGTAACATGAGGCGGGGAACACAATGTTTACCCAGGTTCAGGCCCTCTCTATGGAGGTAATACCCTACTTCCTGCTTGATCTTGACGAATATGAGTATTGCAAGAGTTGTTCTACCACGAGATCGTAATGGCTAAACGCTAGAAGTCTAGCCTATGAAGTTATGATTGTTGTGGCTGAACCATAGAAGTCTAAACCCTCCGGTTTCTATAGACACCGGGAGGGGCTAGGGCTGTACAAAGTCGGTTACAGAGAAAGGAATCTACATATCTGAATGGCCAAGCTTGCCTTCCACGCAAAGGAGAGTCCCATCTGGACACGGGACGAAGTCTTCTATCTTTTATCTTCATAGTCCAACAGTCTGGCCAAAGTATATAGTCCGACTGTCTGAGGACCCCTTAGTCCAGGACTCCCTCAGTAGCCCCTAAACCAGGCTTCAATGACGATGAGTCCGACGCGCAGATTGTCTTCGGCATTGCAAGGAGGGTTCGTTCTCCGAATACTCCAACATAGTCTTTCGAACATAGAAAACGTGTCCAGCTCTGCAAAACAAGTACCACACACAATCGTAGAGAGTATAATATTTCACGAGTCCAATCCGCTGACAACTTTTTGTAGCGTGACATCACGCCACTGCCTAGCCATTATTCGAACCATTTTTAGCATGCCGCTCCGTATTTCGAGGTGCGGTTTCACTGGCATGTCTTGTCAAAGCAGAGATCATGTCCCCTTATCACGGGATTCTTATCAATACGAGCATGGGTAACCCAACCTTGCCATCTACACGACGCTTGGGGAATAGGTGGATTTTAAGGTGAGGGGGAGGCGCATGACTTTTATTGTCTTTATAAGGGGATAAGGATTCATCCTCATTCACCCATGCCTTCCACTTCCTCAACCCATCCATTCTCGAGCTCCAGCGCCCAAGCTCTCGCCTTCTCTACCCAAAAAAGCACTCCAATCATGTCCGGATCCGGAGCTGGAGGCAAGTGGATGGCCTCCTCCATCAAGAAGGAGGACATCAAGAAGCTCCGGGAAGCCGGGTACCTGGCCAAGGACATCGCTCATCGACTTCCAGCCAAGGGACAGATCGTCCCCACCCCGAAGCCCCAGGAGAGGGTGGTGTTTCTCACCCATTTTGTTCGCTGGCAGGGATTCCCCCTCCACCCATTCGTCTGTGGACTGATGTTTTACTACGGGCTAGACTTCCATGACTTGTCCCCCAACTCCATCCTCAACATCTCAACATATATTGTCGTGTGCGAGGCCTTCCTCCGCATCCCACCTCACTTCGGCCAATGGCTGAAGACCTTCAACGTGAAGCCAAAGGTGGTGGGCGGCCAACAAGCGGAGTGCGGAGGCACCATGGTGGGCAAGATGCCAAATGTCACCTGGCCCGAAGGCTCCTTTGTGGATACTATAATGGGGTGGCAATCCAGGTGGTTCTACATCACCGAGCCACGTGGCACCAACTGATCAACGGCCCCCGAATTCCGATTTAGAGTCCCAGTGCGGCTCAACTCCTGGAAAGAGAAGGGCCTGGCCCGGGGCTCTATGGACGAGCTGACGAGGCTCCATACGTGTGTCCAGAACATGATAAGCAAGAGAATCATGATTGTCAACATGGTCTAGGTTATGCTCTTCCGCCGGATCCTTCCATGCCAGCGTCAGACTTGCAATTTGTGGGAGTTCGACCCGGCCAAGCACCAGACACTGCTGGAGCTCTTCGATACGACACATGAAGACATCTGGAAAGTGCTCTTCAAGGCCGGCGAGGTACCACCGCCCACGACCGAGGATCGTGGGCTTAGCTCAAAACGTCGGGCTAATCCGGTAAGTTCTTTCATGTTTTCAAGGTATATCCTTTACTGGCATATCTGAGGGAGGAATCTAAGCCTCCCTACAATTTTTCAGGCCTAGATAGAGATAGCGGAGAAGATTAACTGTCCGAATCCATTGCCCGAAGATCCAGAAACGCCTCTTCTGACGAAGATGCTGTTTCCGGCACCTTATGAGGTGCCAGAGAAGAAGGCCAAATAGAAGGCCCTGGGGACCAGAAGTGGTCTCCGTCGCAAGGGCACTTCGGACGTGACGTCCGAAGACGTCAAGACGCACTTCTCCACCGAAAACGACAAGGAAGAGGAGGAGGAGAAAGAAATCCACCCCCCCTCTCCTGGGGGGAGAAAGAAGAGGAAGGCATCCACACATGGGGAGGACGAGGCATCCAAGAAGGGAAAAACTTCCCTTCCGGACAACTCCGTAGCGGCCACCAACAGCGGCGGGGAGTGGGAGCCCAGGGTCAAGCCCCTAGCAACCTCGTAAGTGTTCGGACATAGTAATATATCTGACATTTTACTTTATTTTTTTAACATGCTGGATCATGCACTCGCAGCCCGGCCCAGTCCAACATCGTGTTGTCCTCCTCTTCGGAGGGATCACTGGACCCGTCGGTGATGAGCATCGAGTCCCTTCCGATGGCCTCCTCCGCCAAGGCTGCGGACAACACTGAGGTGTTGTCTCGAAGCATACCAGGCTAGGGAGAGGCTCAGGAGGCCTTCCCGGTGGTGCTGGCGGGTAAAACCCCGGTTGCCGAACACATGGGGGACAGGCCCGTATGGACACCGACGGTGGGGGCCGTAACCAATTCGGCCCCCAGCCGAATACCGCTCTAGAGACCCAAGTGGGTCCGAATTCAGGCAGGCCGCCTCTTTCCAATGAAGGGGGCGAGCCAACTCCACCGGTGACCTCTGTCCATCCAGAGGCACCGGATAGGCTGCTGGAAGGGCTGCAAGGCGCTTCCATCGTGGAAGAAAACACCGTACCCTTATGGGTACGGTGATTGAGAAGGTCCATTCTGTGAAAAGCGGACTGACCGAAGCCTGCACTAGCCTTTTAACAAGCTTTGAGATAAGCAACATAATTAGGAAAAGAATGTCACAGTATAGATAGTAGCCCCTAATACTCTGTCTGGTGTTCGAAAAGTAAAGCCGAACAGAGGATCAACCAATTTTTGCAGGAGTCTAACATAATATGTCTATGTGAATAAGCAGGCTTCGCTGCTGGCTGCTGCCGCTCATACTGCGGAAGTCTCCAGACTAAAGCAGAATCTGGAGCGGGCCGAGCAAGAGCTCTGCCTTGTGAAGAGCAGCTGGAGGAAAGCAAAGGTATGTATTTAACCTGTGCGTATATTTGGGAAGGATGAATGGTTCGTGTTGACTAAAGTGTCATAAACTTTATTAGGGGCCACAACTGAGGTGGCGCCCCTCAAGAAGTCGTTGGTCGAGGCCGACGACAAAGCGGCCAAGGAACGCGCGGCGTGCGAGAAGCAGGAGGCCCAGGTCAGTGAGGTCCAGCAAGAGCTCCAGGACACTGTCAAGAAGTACGAGTCCTTGGAGTGCGATTTTAAGACTCAAGAGTCAGAACTTGCCAAGGCCCGCCAGAGCGCACTAGACGCCCGAGCCGAAGCCGAGGGCGCCCTCCAAGAGATCCAGGCGGCCAAGAAAATTACAGCGGGTAAGGCTTTCATTATGCAAAGAAGATATGTGAAGGAAACATTCCTATTACTTACCCGGATTTGGAGCTCTCTAGGGGCATTTACGCATCTGCCGCACAGCATATCAGATGCTGCAGAATTTTATCGAGCTGAAGAAGGGTGCTCTACGGAGAAGTTGTTCTGGTCTCAATACCTTGGACCAGAACTTCTGGTGCCCTTTAGCGACCAGCTGAAACAGCTGGTCGAGTTGCATAAGGCCGTCGAACTAACCATGAAGGACTTAATAGTCCGGCTATGGCATGCCGAGCCCATGCCCAACAGCTACTTCAGACTCATCAAGCAGCTTGTGAGTGCCTGCCTGCGGCTTGAAGCCGTCAAGCGGTCGGTCTGTATCGAAGGTGCACGGATGGCCTTTGCCCGCGCCAAGGTGCACTGGGCGAAGATGGATGCCAAGAAGCTGATGACCGAGGGGCCGCCTGAGGGCAAGGAGCACCGCCGACCCGAGCTATATTTTGATAGTGTCCTGGAGGGATCCCGCCTTGTGGCGGAGCAATGTGCCAAAGATATCATATTCCTGTGAAAACATTCATGTTATCCTGTCTTGTAATATTAAATAGATCTCTTTATGTAATATAATGTCTGTTAGTTTAAAATTTTACCTCCTCTGCGGCCATTTATGAAAATCTGAGAGTTGGCCAGTCGTCGGCTTCTGCCCCCACGTAGATAGTACGAGGGTGTTCAGGATAAATCTAAACACTGTTTACTCCACTTTTTGGTCCTTAAAGGAGGTGTTTAGCGCAACGAACAAGGCAATCGGACTACATGGCTTTATCACCCTCACTTAGCCATAGGAGTTTGACAATGAAAATTTTGGTGCAACCCTTGGTATTCGGAAGGCCGAACTTGGGGCGCTATACACGCCTAATCAGGTAGAAACTGATTCCTTGCATAAAGCGGAACAAATCTCTAAGGATTTGAAAACCTCTCGAACACCTGACCAACTCTCGCTGCATCATGACAATCAGTTTTCGGCTTTCTCTACAGAGGTGTGATACGTCTCCAACGTATCTGTAATTTTTGAATGTTCCATGCTATTATATTACCCGTTTTGGATGTTTATGGGCTTTACTTTACACTTTTATATCATTTTTGGGACTAACCTACTAACCGGAGGCCCAACCCATATTGCTGTTTTTTTTGCCTATTTCAGTGTTTCGAAGAAAAGGAATATCAAACGGAGTCCAAACGGAATGAAACCTTCGGGAGCGTGAATTTTGGAACGACCATGATCCAGAGGACTTGGAGTGAAAGTCAAGAAACAATCGAGGAAGCCACGAGGGTGGAGGGCGCGCCCCCCTACTGGGCGTGCCCCCCTACTGGGCGTGCCCCCTATCTCGTGGGCCCCTCGGGAGTCCACCGACCTACTTTTTCCTCCTATATATGCCAACGTACCCTCAGAACATCAGAGGCGACCATGAAAAACTATTTCCACCACCGTAACCTTATGTATCCGCGAGATCCCATCTTGGAGCCTTCGTCGGTGCTCCGCCGGAGGGGGAATCGACTGAGGGAGTCCTGGATTAAGGGGTCCTCGGATAGCCGGACTATATACTTTGTTCGGATTGTTGGACTATGAAGATAGAAGATTGAAGACTTCGTCCCGTGTCCGGATGGGACTCTCCTTTGCATGGAAGGAAAGCATGGCAATTCATATATGTAGATCTCCTTCTCTGTAACTGACTCTGTGTAACCCTAGCCCCCTCCGGTGTCTATATAAACCGGAGGGTTTAGTCCGTAGGACAATAACAATCATAATCATAGGCTAGCTTCTAGGGTTTAGCCTCTACGATCTCGTGGTAGCTCAACTCTTGTAATGCTCATATCATCAAGATCAATCAAGCAAGAAGTAGGGTATTACCTCCATCGAGAGGGCCCGAACCTGGGTAAAACATCGTGTCCTCTGCCTCCTGTTACCATTAGCCTTAGACGCACAGTTCGGGACCCCCTACCCAAGATCCGCCGGTTTTGACACCGACATTGGTGCTTTCATTGAGAGTTCCACTGTGTTGTCGCAGTAAGGCTTGATGGCTCCTTCAACCATCTTCAACGATGTGGTCCAGGGGGAGGTTTTCCTTCCCGGATAGATCTTCGTATTCGGCAGCTTCGTACTGTGGGCCAACTCGCTTGGCCATCTGGAGTAGATTGATAGCTACGCCCCTAGCCATCAGGTCTGGTTTGGAAGCTTGAACTATACTGCCGACATCCGCGGAGACTTGATCTTCGACGGATTTGTCAGGACCCCGACTCAATGCCACATCGATCTAGCATGTAACACCTCATATCACTTTGCGGCCTCACGCACGGTATTCCCACGGGTGTCGCCTTACCTTAGCCCGGGACCGTTTGCGCCTTTTGGCACACGTATATGACAGTGTCGCTAGCATCCATATGATAAGGAGCCCGGGCTGACATGGCTAGTCGTAAACCCAAAGTGGCACAGACTTACAGGGACAGACATCCATGACCCAGCATCGAACGTGTCGGTCATCAGCGAGTGAAACCAGGCTGTAGCACTGGGCTAGCAGGACTCCGGTGAACCGGGCTGTAGCGTGCTAACAGGACTCCGGTATTCATCACGTGACATTTCCCCGAAGGGACAGACACAGGAACGAAGAAGGACACATGCCGGCCAGCCTAAGTGTTCCGGAGCAGTAGCAAGCTACCATGGCTCGGTGGAAACACTAGGAGACATTTCCCCGTAAGAGAGGCTACTAAAGATAAACAACTAGATGGTCAGATCCCACACATACCAAGCATTTCAATAACATACACACAATATGCTCGATATGTGCAAATACAACATGGCATCACAACATGACTCTACGACTCAAGTAATTTATTCAATAGGCTCCGAGGAGCGAGATATTACAAACAGGGGTCTCATGACCCAACAATCAGAGCATACAAGTCAAAGCACAAGCGGAAGCTATCATGTCTGAGTACAGACATCTATAAATGAAAAAGGCTGAGAAGCCTGACTATCTACCAGATCCTGCCGAGGGCACAAGATCGTAGCTGAGGTAACAAGCTAAACGTCGAAGTCCAAGCGGAACTACTAGTGAGACTGAAGTCTCTCTACAAAACATAAAATAGGCAAACGTGAGTACAAATGTACCCAGCAAGACTTACATCAGATCTATCTACATATGCATCATTGTCAACAAAGGGGGTGGTGGGGTTTAACTGCAGCAAGCCAGCTTTGACTCGGTGGCTATCCTGAACTACGACTGCAATGTAACTCTTTTGAGGTGGCGCACACGAGTCCACATATTCACCATATCAATACACCACTATGGATCCGCTCCCGTCTCCCTACGAGAACGCCATCCATAGCACTCACGCTTATCTTGCGTATTTTAGAGTATCCACTTTCACTTGTCTATGAACTGATATAAGCAACCCAGAAGTCCTTTTCCGCGGACACGGCTATTCGAATACATGATGTTAACCCTGCAGGGGTGTACTTCTTCATACATGTTTCCACCACTTAGCGTCTGCACACGACATGTGCTCGGCAGACTTCAAGCGAAAGCCGACGTGGGTGTAGACCACGACCTACCTAAACACTCAAGTCTCTAGTCCAGGTTTATCGCCTATTCGGGTTCCATCCATGAGGAGATCCGGCCGGAGTTTCGCTCACAGCCCCAAACGATGTGAACAGGGTTCCCGAGATACCAAACGGGCATCCGGTACACCGTGCCACGTACCTACCGCATCACAGCCCACCCCTACGGTCAGCGCTGTCCACGGCCTCTAGTAAGCTACAAACACCAGAAACTACTTGCAACTCCTGGACAGAGAGCTAGGGTGAATAAGAAGTCGAGCGGGGTCATATTTCAGGGCCCAATGTATGGTAGTAACTGAATCATGGATCACAAACACAGAACTCAGTTCCTGAGGACGGCTTCAATGAGACAACCCACCATGTACTCCTACATGGCCTCTCACCGCTACCTTTACCAAATCGTGTTCACACACTTAGCTCACACACAGTAGGACATGTTCACACACCTCTGATTCATCCCCGATGAATCAGACCTGACTCAACTCTAAGCAGTAGCAGGCATGACAAACAAGAATGAATGAGTAGGCACAACAGGGCTCAAACAACTCCTACTCATGCTAGTGGGTTTCATCTATTTACTGTGGCAATGACAGGTCATGCAAAGGATAAAGGGGTTCAACTACCGCAGCATGTAACAGTTGAATCGTTGTTGTCCTAATGCAGTAAAAGAGAGCAGGAGCGAGAGAGTAGGATTGTATCGGAATGAACAAGGGGGTTTTGCTTGCCTGGCACTTCTGAAGATAACATTGAGTCTTCATCAGTGTCAACGATCACATCATCGGTATCACGTCTATCGGGAGGGGACAAATACCGGCAACACAGAAGGGAACACAATCAATGCAATGCACAATATGATGCATGATCATGACATGGCAAGATGAATGTGTTTTGAGCTAATGCAACTAGCAACAGATTAAATGAAGTTGGTTTGAATACAAGATTCAAATTCAAACTCCATATGTGATTATTCAAATGCCATTTAATTGATTTGTGCTAAACAGCATCTATAAGTTGTTCTAACATGCATGAAAATGGTACAGATGGATTCCTTGAATTTTTCTGATAATTTTTCATATATAATTTATTTAATTTGGAGTTACGGTTGAATTTCTATGAATTTTAGAAGTTTTAGGCATTTTCTGAAATTTCCTGAATATTAATAAATCCAGTAATTGAATTAATGCGCCAGCCTGACGTCATCATGACGTCAGCAGGTCAACTGGGCGCCTCCAGGTCAAACCTGACGTGTGGGGGCCACACGTCAGTGACACAGGGCTGTTAGCTCACTGACAGGTGGGGTCAGGTCAACATCCACGTCATCATGGTCAACTCTGACGTGTGGGTCCACAGTGATTAGATAATATTAAACAGAAATTAAACTAGTGTTAGTTAGGGGCGTGGGCCCAGTAGTCAGTGAGAGGGGGGGGGTTAGTTAGTGGCATCATTAGCCACTAATTACGGTGCCACGTCGGCACGGCCGGAGTTAACCCGCCGGCGACCTAAACAACGACGGAGGCTCGCCGGACTTGAGCTACAGGCGGCGGCTGGACTCGCGGAGACCACCGGGGCGTAGCCCGTGCTCGTGCGCATCTAGGGGGGCCAACGGGAGGTGCGGGGGTGGCCGGGGTTCGCCGGAATGGAGCCCGAGGCGGCGGCCGGAGCTCGGGTGGGTGCGGGGTTAGTGCTGCGGCTTGCAAACCAGCTAGCTGTCACGCTAGCGTTGCTCCACGGGTCGTTGCGAGTGCAACGGACGCACGCGCGGGGCCATTTGGTCACCGGGGCTTCGCCGGCGATGAGTCCGTGCGGCGGAGCGTCTCGGCTCCGGTAGAGGGGGCGGCTAGAGCTCGAAATCGAACTTGGGGTTAGGGGGAAACGGAGCAGGGACTCACGGGGATCGTGCAGGGAGGGTCAGCGAGCTCGGGGGCGCGCCGGAGTGGCCGAATTCGACGGAGAACGGCGCCGAGGCCGAAGCTTGGGGATGATGACGATGTCAGCTGCTCGGGGCCCTTCTGGTCGCGTGAGACGTCGAGGAGGTCGAGGGAGGCACTGCGGAGCTCTGGGAGGCGTCGGGGAGGCGAGAGGGGGATGGTGGCCGCGGCGAACGGCGTCGGTGGCGACGGCTCCGTTCGGTCCGAGGTGCGGAGCGAGAGGGAGAGCAGGAGAAGGGGATGAGCACGGGAGGGAGTTGAGAGAGGCCTGAGGGAGCCGCGTGGCCTCTCCAGGGAGTAGCGGAGGCAAGCAGGGAGGCATGAGGTGGCCGAGGCGGCATCGGCGCTCGCCACCGAGCTGCTTCGGTGCGAGGGGAGGAAGAAGACAAAGGGGAGGAGGTGGCTGGGCCGGCCAGGTGGGGGAGCTGGGCCGGCTGGGCTGCACGGGTGAGGCCAAGTACTTCCTTCTCTCTCTCTCTTTTATTTCTATTCTGTTTTATATTTTTCTTCTGTTTTTGTTTTATTTAATTTATTTTGCCACTGTTTTGAATTTTAAAAACTAATTCAAACAATGCCAAAAACTCCTCTGAATATTTTATAGTGCTAGATGGACTTTTCCAAAAGCTTATAAAATATTTCAGGGGTATTTAAATTATATTCTAATTATATGAATATAATTCAAATTCAAATAGCTAATGATTTAAATTCAAAGTCCCAAAAATAAATCCTTAAAAATGTTCAATATTTTGGTTGGGACCAGAACCCTTACCAAAAATTATCAAACATTTATGAAGAGCCCCTTTTGAGCAATGAATGAGATTTCTAGGGTTTTTGCCCCTCTTTTATTTAGGGTTTTGAGGCTTCCAATATTCCTCAATTCAAGTTTCAAAAATATAGACATGATGCACACATGAAGCTAGCCTAGAGCAATGTCAGAAGCTAGGGATGTGACAACTCACCCCCACTAAACAAGAATCTCGTCTCGAGATTCAAGCGTAGAGTAGGATGAAGGGAAAACGCAAACTAGTACAATCTTCACGATCCAGGTTGCACTTCATAGGAACGTTGATTCGATCACCATCGTTGTCTTGAAGTCTTGCTCTGAGAACTCCAGCTAATCATGACAACGAGAGGAAAGGAAAAACCCTAAAAGAATCGTTCTTCTCGAAGGTCGAACAACTCAGGATTAACTCACGGAATGGAACATAGCAACATCTCTCGAGCTGAGAGACGAAGCACACCTCTAGAGAAATGGAGTGGAACAGATGACGAAGGTTCACTAGGTAGACAACGATTCCACACCTAAGAGGGTGGTAAACGATTGTCCACGTAGCGAGGAGTTAAGTTGCCATGATACCACGACGAAACATCCTGGAGGAGGGTGATTCGTAGATATATCCCCTTAAGTGGCAAAAAGAATTACTTTTGATTCAGAGATCATTGAAACTCTTTATACCAGCCTAAGGCAATTCTCGAGCGATCGTTTGGAGGGGGGCGGTAGAATGGCATACTCAGACTTGGATGATGTGGATTACCTTGTTGAAGACAACGCAATGGATGAATTTGCTTATCACCGGAGATGGAAGAGACCCATGGTAGAATGGCACATTGGCGGTGCAAGCTGGGAACAAAATGCAAATGCTGGGAATGATTCCAGTAACTGGGGAAGAACCCAACAATAGAGAGTGAATTCACTGTTTGAAAAGGTCATAGCATTGCCGAGGAAACTGAGAGGAATCCCAGTTAGAGCCGATGATAACACGTAGCGCTTGAGCGTGCCCTCAAGAACTTGAGCATTTCCACATTCATCAAGGTCTTACCAACATCCGTGTCAAGGGTCCGATAAACAACTTGCTACCATGATGAATGGTGATGGAGGATGCAGATGCAAAGGAAGATAACACTTTCTCAGATTTCACCTTAGCGAAGCCAAGGAAATAAAATCTGGATGATCGACCGAGAGACATTTAGCACTCCGCTTCTAATGTTCTCCTTGATGTGCTAGTGTAACCCATTCATAGATATGGTTGATATCTAGAACATCAAGTAAAAGGCCGGACTTCTGGAACACCAAAAATCCATAGGGGCAACTAGGAAGTAAATCCTACGAAGTCCTTATGGGAAGGTGGCCAACTGCTTCAATCAAGATACCACAATAATAGGTCCTTCGGCTGGGTGGTGCTGGCCACGACATCCACTTTACCGGTTATCGCGCGACCGATATTATAATTCTTGGGAAATATTCCAACCATCATATCTGCCTGAGATTCAGATCTGGTTGGTGTCAGGATATTCCAGACTCATCGAGTCTAGGAAGAAAAACAAAAGTTTGCAACACAAATCGACGAGATGACGTTGCGAGATTCTCGGGGAATGAACTACGATAGTAAGCTCCAAACATGAGCTGGTTCTGCTACAAACATGTGAACACGCTGTCCCAGACAAACATGATCACGTGGTAGTCTTATAATAAAACACTACCGAGTTCAGGTGGGGAACCATCAACGAGGATATCAAAATCCTTGCATAAGGCATGCTCTTAAGAAGGAACTTCTTCTCCTTGAACAAATCAATCAGTGGCTTGGTGTGCTAGGGACCCATATGGAATGAAGATGATCAGTCTAACAGACCACAGAATTCTTCGCACGTGCATGACCGACTTGGGATGATTCCAAAGCAGCAAAAAAACAAACTTTCTCGAATTCACGACGGCAACTTACATCAAGATGCACGTGAATCAAAGGAAGTCACTCCTTTCATCAAACAAGTACTTCATGAGCTAGCATGAAGAAAATGCTTTCAAAAGTTTCCAACACTAACTTAATGTTCAACAACATCATGGAGGAGATAAGGATGTTGTCAATGGGCTCAACAACAACTCATCGGAATTTCCATATCACTGGACTTCCACCATCGTGTGAACACGGTGATAGCATTGGTCAGACCCAAAGATATAATGGTGTATGCTCGAGGGATCAACCACGAGGAAGACAACACTACGAACATCGTTGGTTCTGACTTGATTTGACGATAGCCCACACTCAAATCAAAGGATTGATAAGACGATAGCTCCAGCAACTGATCACAGGGACCAATCGATGAAGATATCATCTTTCTTCAACACACACTACACAAGGATATCCTTTTGGAACGAACTAAGTCAGGCAAGCTTTTATCTTCCAACTCTCCAAGTTGTTGTCTAGCTTAACCAACTAGCTCAGGGTATCCAACACGGATTCTTGGAGAAGGGGTGGTTTACAGGAATAAACCAACTTGATCACAAACTCAACATAGCGGTCAGGTGACAACCTGGTAATACTTCTGAGAAGATATTCAGAAATCACGAACCACCGGTATGTTACTAAGCTCGAGAACAATCTTGCTTTTGAGGGCAAGACGACATGATCAAATGAGTGAGGACTTGAAATAATTCCTAACTCATTGGTCGAGGAGTGCACCAGAAAGATGGACAAGGTAGCACGATCAATCTTAGAGTGATGATTCAATAACCAACATGCTAAGAATGAAATTATTGTCCTTTAACTACCAAGCAACAAGGTTGCTAGGAGTATTGATTTCACACGCCATGATTCATTTGTCGGCATTCCGGTTACAATAACACAGGAACCGAGGAATGAACAATGATGACAAGAAGTATCACTACGTCAAAATTCATGAGAGTTGGTGCAGTTCTCATGACAATTCTGACATAAAGGGGGTAATACTCCAAGGTAGAACAGAACCAAAAGCTGGGCTGGCATTTTGATCTGCAGAGCACAATTGCTTTGACCCAATCCTAGATATGGAAGAGGTACTGGAGTTTGTTTCTCCTAGTCATTCTGCGATAGAATGGCTTGACGGACCACAAGAGTAATAGGCATCGATAAACGAACGCACGCATACTCTTGACTATCAATTGATAGACAAGGGTCAGAATGCAACTAAAGAGAACAACTCAAAGGAACATATGAATTTCTAAGTTGTGGATGCATGGATTAGCATGTCGAACGAAGTTCAACATATTTCTTTCGGATAACCCATGCAGAAAGGTAGAACTGGCAGAGCCACAATATATATTGAAGAACTCATCAAGAATAATCCTGTTGTGGTATTTCAGTTCAACGAGGAACTTCTGCCATAAGTAGTTCATGGTATTTGGAAGAGGAAGATACCACGGACTTCAAGGACTATCGCAAAGGCTACTAATAACCTAAAGGAACGAGCAAAACTATCAACATGAAGTAAGTAGAGTGAATCTCGGGTTCAAAACCCAGGGATAGAATACCTACTACTAAATGGCATCACGGGATGCTTTCGATAATGACGGCCAGAGTCATCACACCGGAACATAAATCATGGCTAGACTACTAGATGATCCCCTGAGACACCTAGGGTCATAATAGTAACTCCAACATAATGTCAAGGCAATAGAATACCTCAACTCAACAATTAGTGTGATTGAGCTGGCATAAAGGAACATCGAAACCAGAGGGAAAGGATTTTGCAAATTGCTTCAAACTATTTAGAAACCTGGGATGACTCGGACAGCATAACGGCTGTAAATGCTCAGAGAAGATTTGAGACATTCACAAAATGGTGGCATAACCACTCAGAAGCACGATATCAAGGTTTCGAGATCAACAATTAACATACGGAAGTAGTAGGAACTGGACTCAAGCTTAAATCGAACAACCTTATAAGTCTACGGACTAATAATACGTGATCCTGATAGAAAGAAGAGAAAGCCTAGTTTCCTAACCCCATAGGAAAGATAAGATGACTCAGATCAGAGGGGCATGAGGTATAACGAGTAAAAAGAGCCTTACGTTCCATCCCACAATCAATTCCCTTATATAACTAAAGAATTTCTAGACTCAACTTCGACCAGTTTGGCTTGGTAATCCTACAGGCAGTCAAGCTCTGATACCAACGCTGTCAGGACCCCGACTCAATGCCACATCGATCTAGCATGTAACACCTCATATCACTTTGCGGCCTCACGCACGGTATTCCCACGGGTGTCGCCTTACCTTAGCCCGGGACCGTTTGCGCCTTTTGGCACACGTATATGACAGTGTCGCTAGCATCCATATGATAAGGAGCCCGGGCTGACATGGCTAGTCGTAAACCCAAAGTGGCACAGACTTACAGGGACAGACATCCATGACCCAGCATCGAACGTGTCGGTCATCAGCGAGTGAAACCAGGCTGTAGCACTGGGCTAGCAGGACTCCGGTGAACCGGGCTGTAGCGGGCTAACAGGACTCCGGTATTCATCGCGTGACATTTCCCCGAAGGGACAGACACATGAACGAAGAAGGACACATGCCGGCCAGCCTAAGTGTTCCAGAGCAGTAGCAAGCTACCATGGCTCGGTGGAAACACTAGGAGACATTTCCCCGTAAGAGAGGCTACTAAAGATAAACAACTAGATGGTCAGATCCCACACATACCAAGCATTTCAATAACATACACACAATATGCTCGATATGTGCAAATACAACATGGCATCACAACATGACTCTACGACTCAAGTAATTTATTCAATAGGCTCCGAGGAGCGAGATATTACAAACAGGGGTCTCATGACCCAACAATCAGAGCATACAAGTCAAAGCACAAGCGGAAGCTATCATGTCTGAGTACAGACATCTATAAATGAAAAAGGCTGAGAAGCCTGACTATCTACCAGATCCTGCCGAGGGCACAAGATCGTAGCTGAGGTAACAAGCTAAACGTCGAAGTCCAAGCGGAACTACTAGTGAGACTGAAGTCTCTCTGCAAAACATAAAATAGGCAAACGTGAGTACAAATGTACCCAGCAAGACTTACATCAGATCTATCTACATATGCATCATTGTCAACAAAGGGGGTGGTGGGGTTTAACTGCAGCAAGCCAGCTTTGACTCGGTGGCTATCCTGAACTACGACTGCAATGTAACTCTTTTGAGGTGGCGCACACGAGTCCACATATTCACCATATCAATACACCACTATGGATCCGCTCCCGTCTCCCTACGAGAACGCCATCCATAGCACTCACGCTTATCTTGCGTATTTTAGAGTATCCACTTTCACTTGTCTATGAACTGATATAAGCAACCCAGAAGTCCTTTTCCGCGGACACGGCTATTCGAATACATGATGTTAACCCTGCAGGGGTGTACTTCTTCATACATGTTTCCACCACTTAGCGTCTGCACACGACATGTGCTCGGCAGACTTCAAGCGAAAGCCGACGTGGGTGTAGACCACGACCTACCTAAACACTCAAGTCTCTAGTCCAGGTTTATCGCCTATTCGGGTTCCATCCATGAGGAGATCCGGCCGGAGTTTCGCTCACAGCCCCAAACGATGTGAACAGGGTTCCCGAGATACCAAACGGGCATCCGGTACACCGTGCCACGTACCTACCGCATCACAGCCCACCCCTACGGTCAGCGCTGTCCACGGCCTCCAGTAAGCTACAAACACCAGAAACTACTTGCAACTCCTGGACAGAGAGCTAGGGTGAATAAGAAGTCGAGCGGGGTCATATTTCAGGGCCCAATGTATGGTAGTAACTGAATCATGGATCACAAACACAGAACTCAGTTCCTGAGGACGGCTTCAATGAGACAACCCACCATGTACTCCTACATGGCCTCTCATCGCTACCTTTACCAAATCGTGTTCACACACTTAGCTCACACACAGTAGGACATGTTCACACACCTCTGATTCATCCCCGATGAATCAGACCTGACTCAACTCTAAGCAGTAGCAGGCATGACAAACAAGCATGAATGAGTAGGCACAACAGGGCTCAAACAACTCCTACTCATGCTAGTGGGTTTCATCTATTTACTGTGGCAATGACAGGTCATGCAGAGGATAAAGGGGTTCAACTACCGCAGCATGTAACAGTTGAATCGTTGTTGTCCTAATGCAGTAAAAGAGAGCAGGAGCGAGAGAGTAGGATTGTATCGGCATGAACAAGGGGGTTTTGCTTGCCTGGCACTTCTGAAGATAACATTGAGTCTTCATCAGTGTCAACGATCACATCATCGGTATCACGTCTATCGGGAGGGGACAAATACCGGCAACACAGAAGGGAACACAATCAATGCAATGCACAATATGATGCATGATCATGACATGGCAAGATGAATGTGTTTTGAGCTAATGCAACTAGCAACAGATTAAATGAAGTTATTTTGAATACAAGATTCAAATTCAAACTCCATATGTGATTATTCAAATGCCATTTAATTGATTTGTGCTAAACAGCATCTATAAGTTGTTCTAACATGCATGAAAATGGTACAGATGGATTCCTTGAATTTTTCTGATAATTTTTCATATATAATTTATTTAATTTGGAGTTACGGTTGAATTTCTATGAATTTTAGAAGTTTTAGGCATTTTCTGAAATTTCCTGAATATTAATAAATCCAGTAATTGAATTAATGCGCCAGCCTGACGTCATCATGACGTCAGCAGGTCAACTGGGCGCCTCCAGGTCAAACCTGACGTGTGGGGGCGACACGTCAGTGACACAGGGCTGTTAGCTCACTGACAGGTGGGTCAGGTCAACATCCACGTCATCATGGTCAACTCTGACGTGTGGGTCCACAGTGATTAGATAATATTAAACAGAAATTAAACTAGTGTTAGTTAGGGGCGTGGGCCCAGTAGTCAGTGAGAGGGGGGGGGTTAGTTAGTGGCATCATTAGCCACTAATTACGGTGCCACGTTGGCACGGCCGGAGTTAACCCGCCGGCGACCTAAACAACGACGGAGGCTCGCCGGACTTGAGCTACAGGCGGCGGCTGGAATCGCGGAGACCACCGGGGCGTAGCCCGTGCTCGTGCGCATCTAGGGGGGCCAACGGGAGGTGCGGGGGTGGCCGGGGTTCGCCGGAATGGAGCCCGAGGCGGCGGCCGGAGCTCGGGTGGGTGCGGGGTTAGTGCTGCGGCTTGCAAACCAGCTAGCTGTCACGCTAGCGTTGCTCCACGGGTCGTTGCGAGTGCAATGGACGCACGCGCGGGGCCATTTGGTCACCGGGGCTTCGCCGGCGACGAGTCCGTGCGGCGGAGCGTCTCGGCTCCGGTAGAGGGGGCGGCTAGAGCTCGAAATCGAACTTGGGGTTAGGGGGAAACGGAGCAGGGACTCACGGGGATCGTGCAGGGAGGGTCAGCGAGCTCGGGGGCACGCCGGAGTGGCCGAATTCGACGGAGAACGGCGCCGGGGCCGAAGCTTGGGGATGATGACGATGGCGGCTGCTCGGGGCCCTTCTGGTCGCGTGAGACGTCGAGGAGGTCGAGGGAGGCACTGCGGAGCTCTGGGAGGCGTCAGGGAGGCGAGAGGGGGATGGTGGCCGCGGCGAACGGCGTCGGTGGCGACGGCTCCGTTCGGTCCGAGGTGCGGAGCGAGAGGGAGAGCAGCAGAAGGGGATGAGCACGGGAGGGAGTTGAGAGAGGCCTGAGGGAGCCGCGTGGCGTCTCCAGGGAGTAGCGGAGGCAAGCAGGGAGGCAGGAGGTGGCCGAGGCGGCATCGGCGCTCGCCACCGAGCTGCTTCGGTGCGAGGGGAGGAAGAAGACAAAGGGGAGGAGGTGGGCTGGGCCGGCCAGGTGGGGGAGCTGGGCCGGCTGGGCTGCACGGGTGAGGCCAAGTACTTCCTTCTCTCTCTCTCTTTTATTTCTATTCTGTTTTATATTTTTCTTCTGTTTTTGTTTTATTTAATTTATTTTGCCACTGTTTTGAATTTTAAAAACTAATTCAAACAATGCCAAAAACTCCTCTGAATATTTTATAGTGCTAGATGGACTTTTCCAAAAGCTTATAAAATATTTCAGGGGTATTTAAATTATATTCTAATTATATGAATATAATTCAAATTCAAATAGCTAATGATTTAAATTCAAAGTCCCAAAAATAAATCCTTAAAAATGTTCAATATTTTGGTTGGGACCAGAACCCTTACCAAAAATTATCAAACATTTATGAAGAGCCCTTTTTGAGCAATGAATGAGATTTCTAGGGTTTTTGCCCCTCTTTTATTTAGGGTTTTGAGGCTTCCAATATTCCTCAATTCAAGTTTCAAAAATATAGACATGATGCACACATGAAGCTAGCCTAGAGCAATGTCAGAAGCTAGGGATGTGACAGGATTCGAGCCCATGTCAGGCGCCAGACGGCCACGACGGGCATGACTTTGATCTGCCATCGGACACTATTCGGGAGATCGCGCCTGCGGCGTCGCCGGGAATCAATCCAGAGCAAATCGTGCCCTCCGAGGACGGGTGGATGGACCCCGCCATGGAGGTTGCGCACTCATCAGCGCTGGAGACGAACACTGATCCCACCTCTTGTGAGGGTGGAGTCATCGGACCCTCAGACTCATCTCTGGATACAGGATCCAAACCGCGTGCTTCCGTTCCTATCGAATCTGATTGGGCACCGGTCATGGAGTTCACCCCCGTGGATATTTTTCAGCACTTGCCCTTGGGTGACGTGCTGAACTCATTAAGATCTCTTTCCTCGTCGAGAGATTCTTGGCTGAACTATGTCCGGCTCGAGTGGGAAGCGAGCAACGAAGAAATTCGTTCCCCACCCACCACCCTCTTAATAGCCACTGTCGATGACCTAACTGACGTCCTGGACTTCAACTCTGAAGACATCGACGGTATGGATGACGATGCATGAGAAGAACAGGAACCACAGCCTATAGGGCGCTGGACAGCCACTTCATCATACGATATATATATATGGTGGATACCCCCAAAGAAAGCAATGGAAGTGAGCCTTGGCGACGAAGAATTCATGATGCCTGAGGATCCCGTCGAGCATGAGCGCTTCAAACGCCAGCTTATAGCCACTGCAAAAAGCCTGAAGAAAAAGCAGCAACAACTTCAAGCTGATCAAGATCTGCTAACTGACAGATGGACACAGGTCTTGGCTGCCGAGGAATATGGACGCGAGCGCCCTAGCAAAAGCTACCCAAAGCGCAGGTTGCTACCTCAACTCAAGGAGGAGGCTTTAAAGCCCACGCTACCAGCGCATGATGCGGATGGCCGACGACCCCGTGGCCGCGACAAAGTAGCGTACCAGCCCGAAGTCCAGACCACACCCGGGGCTACACGAAGGACCTGCGAGATGTATTGGAAAACAAAGTAGGACAGTCAAGATCGATCTACGGATCACGGGGCGCACCACAAGACATGACGATGACCGTCACACCGGATACAATAAACCAAAGTCCGGCCGGGCAGAATACAACATGCTAGATTCATTCGAACTACGTTGAGACGTAGCCCGGCATAGAGGCGCCGCACACCCCCTATGCTTCACTGATGAAGTCATGGATCACGAATTCCCAGAAGGGTTTAAACCCGTAAACATTGAATCATATGATGGCACAACATACCTCGTAGTATGGATCGAAGATTTTATCCTCCACATTCACGTGGCCCGCTGCGATGAATTACATGCCATAAAGTACCTACCACTTAAGCTCAAAGGACCGGCTCGACATTGGCTGAATAGCCTGCCAGCAAGCTCCATTGGCAGTTGGGAGGACTTGGAAGACGCATTCCTCGACAACTTCCAGGGCACTTATGTGCGCCCACTGTATGCTGATGACTTAAGCCACATAACCCAATAGCCCGGAGAGTCAGCCAGGAAATTCTGGACTCGGTTCCTAACTAAAAAGAACCAAATTGTCGACTGTCCGGATGCCGAAGCCTTAGCAACCTTCAAGCATAGCATTAGTGACGAATGGCTCGCCCGACACCTCGGCCAAGAGAAGCCAAAGTCCATGGCGGCCCTCACAACACTCATGACCCGCTTTTGCGCGAGCGAGGACAGCTGGCTGGCTCGTAGCAACATCACACCCAAAAACTCATGCGATTCAGACACCAGGGACAGCAACGGCAAGCCACGAGGAAATAGACATAAGCATCGCAACAATGGCGACAATGCCAAAGACACGACAGTCAATGCCAGATTCAGAGGCTTTAAATCTAAACAGCGGAAAAAGCCATTCAAAAGAAACAGTCCGGGCTCGTCCAGTTTGGACCACATACTTGATCGCTCATGTCAAATTCACGGCACCCCCGCTAAACCAGCCAACCACACCAACAGGGAATGCTTGGTGTTTAAATAGGCCGGCAAGTTAAATGCCGAAAACAAAGGATAAGGGGCTACACAGCGATGACGATGAGGAGCCCCAGCCGCCGAACACAGGAGGACAGAAGAAATTCCCTCCCCAGGTGAAAACTGTAAATATGATATACGCAACCCATATTCCCAAGCGGGAATGGAAGCGTGCAATAAGGGACGTCTATGCGATGGAGCCAGTCGCCCCAAAGTTCAACCCATGGTCCTCTTGTCCGATCACCTTCAATCGCAGGGACCATCCTACCAGTATCTGTCAAGGCAGTTCAGCCGCATTGGTCCTTGACCCCAGCATCGACGGATTCCATCTCACACGAGTCCTCATGGACGGTGGCAGCAGCCTAAACCTGCTCTATCAGGATACAGTGCGCAAAATGGGCATTGACCCCTCAAGGATCAAGTCCACAAAAACCACCTTCAAGGGTGTCATACCCGGTGTGGAGGCCTGTTGTACGGGCTCAATCACACTGGAAGTGGTCTTCGGATCTCCGGACAATTTCTGAAGCGAGGAGTTAATCTTTGAGATTGTCCCCTTCCACAGTGGCTATCATGCACTGCTTGAATGAACCGCATTCACCAAATTCAATGCGGTACCGCATTATGCATACCTCAAGCTCAAAATGCCAGGACCTCGCAGGGTTATTACAGTTAATGGAAACACAAAGCGCTCGCTCTGCATGGAGGAGCACACTGCGGCCCTCGCGGTGGAAGTACAAAACAACCTTCTTAGGCAAACAACCAATTCGGTGATAAAGAACCCGGATACCGTCAAGTGAGTCCGGAGTACTCCGCAACAGGATCATCCGGCACGTCTAGAGCTCGACTAGCAATTAGGCCTCGCCCTAGTCCCAGTCAAGTGGCGAAATTTGTGCCGTGTGTAAACAACTACACACTTAAAATACCCTAGGCATAGGCGGAGGCACGGCCATGACATGGTCCACAATGCGGTTCGACCGCCTCGGGACCCACGCTTGCACCCCTTTTTTCTTTCAGGTCCCTATCTTGAGGAGGCTCTTCCAAAAGACCGGCTATCGGACACATAGCGGGAAGGACACACGAGGAGGACAAGAAGCTTTGGCATACAAGGGAATCCTCAGGTGGTCTCTGATAACGATCGTTATACCTATTTTACATACCCGCATACCGCCCGCTCCTAGTTAGGATGTGTCAAACAGTCCTATTCTGCTTATCGCACTACCTGTATATGTACGCTTTGACGTATCATTTGAATAACAAGGGAAAATAGTATACAGCGTCAGCTTGCTATTACGTTTATTTACCCCTTTCCTTTACTACTTATTTATTAAACCCGTGCATTTTGGCACGACCAGTTTGCCAGGGGCTTCAGTACCCCACAACCTGGCAAGACAAGTCCGAACACTTTCGACAGTGCGACACCCCAAACTTATAGCACTATATGCATCAGCTCCGAATCATGTCTTGGATCAATAGTTTGGTTTGCACGGCTCCTATGTTTTGGTACCTTACATTCTGCTATATCCGCTAAGGTAGCACAGGGAGAACTACTGCGATTGTGACCCGGTTCTTCCGGATGAGCACCTCAGTAGAGAAAGCCAAAAACTGATTGTCATGATAAGGTGAGAGCTGGTCGCTATTCGAGAGGTCTCAAATCCTTAAAGATTTTTTCCACTTCAGGCGAGGAATCGGCCTCGTCTGATTTAGGCGTGTATAGCGCCCCGTGTCCGGCTTTCCGGATACTAGGGGCTTCGCCAAAATTTAAAATTGTAGATTTCTATGGCTAAGTGAGAGTAATAAAGCCGTATAGTCCGATTGCCTCATTCGTGGCACTAATGACCTCCTTAAAAGGACCAAAAATTTGGATAAAGAGTGTTTATATTTATCCCGAACACCCCAGTACTAGTTACATGGGGGCATAAGCCGACGACTGGGCAACTCTCAAGATTTTGTAAATGGACGCATAGAAGGTAATATTTTAAATTAACAAGCGCTATATAGCGCAAATGAACTGGTTTTCATATTACAGGATGGCATGAGTACATTCATTCAAGCAGCACATCCTTAGTGCATTCATCCGCCACAAGTCGGGCACCCTTAATGACATTGTCATAGTACTGTTTGGGGTGGCGATGCTCCTTGCCCTTTGGCGGCCCCTGTGTCACCAGCTTCTCGGCGTCCATCTTCCTGCAGTGCACTTCCGCACGGGCCAAGGCCCTGCGCGCACCCTCAATGCAGACGAACCACTTAACGACTTCCAGTCGTGGACATGCATTCACCATCCGCTTGACAAGGCTGAAGTAGTTGCTAGGCAGGGGCTCGCCAGGCCACAGCCAGACTATGAAGTCCTTCATGGCCAATTTGGCCGCTTTGTGAAGTTCGACCAGTTGCTTCAGCTAGTCGCTCAAGGGCATCGGATGCTTAGCCCCAATATACTAGGACCAAAACAGCTTATTCGTCGAGCTCCCCTCCTCAGCCCGGTAGAACTCTGCGGCATCAGAGATGCTACGCGGCAGATCTGCGAATGCTCCTGGAGAGCTCCGAATTCAGGTAAGTAAAAGGAAAGTCTCCTCCACATGCTTGCTTTCAATAATGAAAGCCTTACCCGCAGCTATCTTCTTGGCCGCCTCAATTTCCCGGAGGGCCTTCTGGGCTTCTACCTTGGCGTCTTGCGTGCTCTGACGGGCCTTCGCAAGCTCTGACTATTGCCTCTTGGAGTCACGCTCCAAGGACTCACATTTTTTGACGAAATCCTGGAGTTCTTGCTGGACCTCATCAACCCGAGCCTCTTGTTTTTCGCGCTCGGTGTGCTCCTTGGCCGCTTTGTTTTCGGCCTCGGACAACGCCTTCTTAAGGGCCGCCACTTCGGTCGTGGCCCCTAGTAAAATTCATCGTGCTTCTATTAGCATCAATGATTTTTCCTTTATATAACATTGAGACGGGGTATTACTTACCTTTGTTCTCCTCGAGCTGCCTCTTCACGAGGCCGAACTCTTCTTCGGCCCGTCCCAGGTTCTGCCTCAGTCCGGAGACCTCCGCAGTGGCAGCGGCGGCGGCCAGCAGCAACGCCTGCTTATTCACGTAGACATAATATGATTAGACTCCTGGGAGTAATATTTGATCCTCTGTTCGGCTTTTCTTCCCGAACACCAAACAGAGCATCAGGGGCTACTGTCTATACTGTGATACTTTCTCATAATCTAAACTACTTACCTCAAAAACAGTCAGGAGGTTGGCGCAGGCTTCGGTCAATCCGCTTTTGGCAGACTGAACCTTCACAATCACCGTACTCATAAGAGCACAGTGTCCTTCATCAAGGGAAGCTCTCTGAAGCGCTTCCACCAAGTTATCCGATGCCTCTGGATGGACAGAGGTCATCGGCACAGGCGGCTCGCCCCCCTTGGCGGGGGGTACTTGCCTGAATCCGGAACCACTGGAGGTTCCGGCGCAGTATCCAGCTGGGGGCCAAGCCTGTTGCGACCCCCCTCAACAGAATCTGTAGGGATCTTCCCCCCAGTGAGCCCGGCATCGGGGGTTTCACCCTAAGGCGCCTCCAGATCCATCTCTCCCTGGCCCGGTATCCTCTGAGACAACACTTCGATGTCGTCCGTGGGCCGGGGAGTGGAGGCCGTCGGGAGCGAATAGCTGTTCATCTCCGATGAGCTCAAGGACCCATCCGAGGAGGATGAGTCAATGTGGGCTTTGGACGGACTGCACAAACATATCTTGACATAATAAGAAGCCATAAAGCTAAAACATGCAAGAAGTATTATGGCATCCGAATACTTATGACTTCGCCAGGGGCTTGGCCCTGGGTAGCCACTCCTCCTCGCTGTAGGCGGCGGTTGTGGAGTGGTCCAGAGGGAGGGTCCTTCCCTTCTTGGACCCTTCGGCCTCCCCGGAAGGGGCGGCTGTCGGTGTCAAAACCGGCGGATCTCGGGTAGGGGGTCCCGAACTGTGCGTCTAGGCGGATGGTAACAGGAGACAAGGGACATGATGTTTTTACCCAGGTTCGGGCCCTCTCGATGGAGGTAAAACCCTACTCCTGCTTGATTGATATTGATGATATGGGTAGTACAAGAGTAGATCTACCACAAGATCAGAGAGGCTAAACCCTAGAAGCTAGCCTATGGTATTAGTGTTGTTCGTCCTACGGACTAAAACCCTCCGGTTTATATAGGCACTGAAGAGGGTTAGGGTTACACAGAGTCGGTTACAATGGTAGGAGATCTACATATCCGTATCGCCAAGCTTGCCTTCCACGCCAAGGAAAGTCCCATCCGGACACGGGATGAAGTCTTCAATTTTGTATCTTCTTAGTCCAGGAGTCCGGCCAACGGTAATAGTTCGGCTATCTGGACACCCCCTAATCCAGGACTCCCTCAGTAGCCCCTGAACCAGGCTTCAATGACGACGAGTCCGGCGCGCATATTGTCTTCGGCATTGCAAGGCGGGTTCCTCCTCCGAATACTTCATAGAAGATTTTGAACACAAGGATAGTGTCTGGCTCTGCAAAATAAGTTCCACATACCACCGTAGAGAGAATAATATTTACACAAATTCAATCTGCTGACGTATTCCGTGGAGTGACATCACACCACGGCCAAGCCTTTATTTGAATCGTTTTTACTGTCCCACCTCAGTGCGTTTAGCGAGGCGGTTTCCTTGGCACATCTTTTCAAAGCAGAGATCATGTCCCCTTATTCCGGGATTCTCATTAATACGGGCGTGGGTTACCCAATCGTGCTCGTTGGCACGTCTCCTCTATCGAAGGCGAGTCCCGAACGGTCACGGGGAAGGCTCTTGGTATTCAACCTCTTCATAAAGAGACCAAGGCTCCACTTTTTTCTTTCAATCTCAATCGAATCCGCCCCTCGCCTTGAGTTCCAACACCCAAAGCTCCAGATTCAGGCGCTTCGGACCTTCGATGATGTCCGGCTCCGACCTGCAAGGCCGGTGGGTGCCTTCCTCCATTACGGAAGAAGATGTGCTAAAGCTAAGAGATGCCAGGTATCTAACCGGCGAAATTTTGCATAGGCTGCCTGCCCAAGGGCAGGTTATTCCCACTCCCAAGCCTGGCGAAAGCGTGGTGTTCGCGTCTCACTTTCTTCGGGGGCTAGGCTTCCTGATGGACCCCTTCGTGAGGGGGCTCATGTTTTATTATGGGCTGGAATTTCATGACTTGGATCCGTAGTCCATCCTCCAGATCTCATCGTTCATTGTCATATGTGAAGCCTTCCTCCGCATTACCCCTCACTTCGGATTCTGGCTCAAGACCTTCAAGGTGGAGCCGAAGATGATCAAGGGGCAGCATGCAAAGTGCAGAGGGGTTGTTATAAGCAAGAATGCCGATCCTCCGTGGCCCGAGGGCTCTTTTCAAAAGGATCTCGGCCTATGGCAATGAGAGTGGTTTTATATCATAGTTCCCAGGGGCACCAAATGGGTGGCGCCACCTGCCTTCCGCTCGGGTCCTCCATCGCGGCCGGCGTCATGGGTCAATAAAGGACTTAACTGGGGGCCATCCAAGGACGTGCCCTTGCTTTAGGGCCACATTCAAGATCTCCTAGAGAGAGAGATCACTCTGGTCGTAGTAGCGCAGGTCATGCTGATTTGCCGCATCCTACCCTGCAAACGTCGCCCCCTCCGCCTGTGGGAATTTAACCCGGAGGGACCACAAGCTCTCCAACATTTTATGGGCGTGACGCCCGTGAAGATGTACAAGCTTCTCTTCGGATCACAAACGATGTGTCCGGACTTGACCGAGGACGCAGGTCTGAGCTGTAATCGCCCGGATACTCAAGTAAGTAGCCCTGTACCCGGACACGCTATCCCATATTTATCACGAACTTGCCTTTTAAAAGGGCTATTCCTTGAACAGGAGTGGATAGCGAAAGCAAAGTTAATCAGGTGTCCGGCCCCCCTCCCTGAGACCACGCCGGATCCCGTGTTAACCAGGATGCTAGAGGCTGCACCTTCGGAAGAAGGTGAAGGGGGGGAACAAGGAAGCTACCGCCTTCGCGAAGGAGGCTGTCAGGAAAGGAGGGATCGAGAATCCCTCCATCAAAGGGAAGAAGAGGACCACCTCTGAAGACCCAGAGACCATGGTCTCAAAGCGGGGGAAGAAATCTTCGTTAGAGGGTCCTGCGCCAAGAGATGCCTCGGCCGCTTTATGCCCCCAAGGGGGTCAGCCCTCCACCGAGCCGTAAGTAAAAGGGGAGTTTATTTTAAAATGAAGGATATCCCTGCCCTATTTCTGATGAAGATAACCGAAATATTACCTTGTAGTTCGGATCTCAGCCCTTCTCAACAGAGCTCATCTTCGGGGGATCTTCATCCGGAGATGATAGAGAGCGTATCTGGGGTCGGTTCGGTGGCTGCCTCCATCTTCTTGGAGCTCTCTGTCTTGTGGGGATCAGCGTCCCGCGTCTGCTCCAGTATCTTTGCCTGGTTCTCCTTGGTCCATCATGAAACTGACGAATACTAGGAGACCACTGAAAGGAAAACACAATCGCAATGATAATGAAACAAAAAATAGAGTGAGGATCAGTTAGTGCTTTGCAAAAGTTCTTTTTTTTCTGAATGAAAATATACCAACATCACGGACCCTCTTACCTTCCCTTCATTGGGAGAGAAGAACAGTGGCAGATGCGAGTGTTGCCTTCCTTGAAGACGGTGAGGGAGAAGGGGATTCAGTGAAGAGTGAAATGATGGTTGATTCGTCCGTCAAACTTACACTGCGGGGAGGTGGGGTTTTGTGATACGATGGCTCGTTATTGTCGCGCTACGACCGGGGTGACTCTCCACCTGGATACTTGCCTTCTAATTTGGTGGATGGCATTTGGGCCCGCGTGCTGCATGGCCCGCATGTCGGTGAACAAAAGTATAATGACATTCAGTAGAGGGAGATGTTTCAATGACCTAGGAGGAGCCAGAAGCGGTAGAGTGTCTCCACTGTACTAGTAGTAATTGTTTTTCTGGGTAGCTGTAGAGTGTATCCACTATACTAGTAGTAATTGTTTCTCTCGGGCCAAGACAAAACAGGCCATCCACACTAGTAAATAGTAAAATCAATCCAAAAGCCCATATATTTACTGAATGAGAGGCGCTACCCACACCCAGCACACCGCCCCCAAAAAAACTGGGTGCTCTTCTTCCTCCTCGGTCCCACCCACCTCACGTCAGCTTGCTCCACTCGTACCCCCAAATTCCTCACCTCACTCCTACAGAAATCCCCAGCTCCCCTTCTTCCTCACTACTAAAGAAAACCCCCAACTCCCCTTCTTCTTCACTCACACTACAACTAGGCTCGTCATTCATTACTATGCCCAAATCCGTGAGCGTGACGCGACACCCTCGAGGAAAATGGAGTCGCCTGACCCCAGGGCCAAGAAGATGAGGCTCCCGCCAACGGCGACACCTGTTGTAGATCCCGCACCCGGCAGCATAGGGAGAAGCAGCGACCCCGCCCCCACCAAATCCCAGGAACCCGTAGAATATCAGGTGGACCGCATCAGCAATCTCCGGACACCATCCTTGGGGAGATCATCTCGCTTCTCCCCACCAAGGATTGTTGCCACACCCAAGTCCTCTCAATTCGGTGGCGCCCTCTATGGCGCGCCGTGCCCCTTAATCTAGACTGTCGTCAGCTATCTCTCTTCAATGATTTTGAAATCCACAGAGCCATCATCTCCTCCCATCAGGGCTCCGTTCAAAGCCTCTGCATCCCGTCATGCTACCTGAGCAAGCATACCGTGCCCTGCATGGTGGACGCCTGGCTGAAATCCCCTGAATTCACAGAACTACAGCTGCTTGAGTTCTACTATTCCCCTGGAAATCACATACCACATACCGAATGCCATGAACTTGTGCCCTCAGCACCGATGTCCATCTCGCGGATTTCCTCCTCTCTCCACACCGCCACCTTTGCGCCGTGCTACCTACCAGACAATCTGGTACTAAACCTTCGACTCCCATTTCTCAAGAAACTTTCACTTGTGTGGGTTCGTATATCGGAGGCCTCATTGCACAACATCATCCACTCCAGTTGCCCTGCCCTGGAGTGCTTGGTGCTTGTTTTCACAGTTAGAATCATTTGACTCCAAATAAAGTCGCCTAACCTTGTAAGAATTGGAATTTCTTTTGACGGAAGGCAGCTCATCATCCAAGATGCCCCTTCACTTCAAAGGTTGATCCTTGATTCTAGTTATTCACCATTGCAAATAACCGTCCTCTCTGCGCCTAAACTGGAGACGTTGGGTGTAATACATGATCTCTATGCTCATTTCAATATGGTGTTTGGCTCCACAGTTCTTCAGGTACTTTATATTATCATCTACACTTGTAACCATAAGCTGCATTTTAAATTTCTGTGCATAAGTTATATATCATCTTGGAGTACACATTTGTCAGGACCCCGACTCAATGCCACATCGATCTAGCATGTATCACCTCATATCATTTTGCGGCCTCACGCACGGTATTCCCACGGGTGTCGCCTTACCTTTGCCCAGGACCGTTTGCGCCTTTTGGCACACGTATATGATAGTGTCGCTAGCATCCATATGATAAGGAGTCCGGGCTGACATGGCTAGTCGTAAACCCAAAGTGGCACAGACTTACAGGGACAGGCATCCATGACCCAGCATCGAACGTGTCGGTCATCAGCAAGTGGGTCCGGGCTGTAGCACTGGGCTAGCAGGACTCCGGTAAACTGGGCTGTAGCGGGCTAACAGGCCTCCGGTACTGAATGTGTGACATTTCCCCGAAGGGACAGACACAGGAATGAGGAAAGACACATGCCGGCCAGCCTAAGTGTTCCGGAGCAGTAGCAAGCTACCATGGCTCGGTGGAAACACTAGGAGACATTTCCCGGTAAGAGAGGCTACTAAGGATAAACAACTAGATAGTCAGATCGCACACATACCAAGCATTTCAATCATACACACAATATGCTCGATATGTGCAAATACAACAAGGCATCACAACCTGACTCTATGACACAAGTAAATATTCAATAGGCTCCGAGGAGCGAGATATTACAAACATGGGTCTTATGACCCAACAATAAGAGCATACAAGTCAAAGCACATGCGGAAGCTTAACATGTCTGAGTACAGACATCTATAAATGAAAAAGGCTGAGAAGCCTGACTATCTACCAATCCTACTGAGGCACAAGATCGTAGCTGAGGTAACAAGCTAAACGTCGAAGTCCACGCGGAACTACTAGCGAGACCGAAGTCTCTCTACAAAAACATAAAATAGGCAAACGTGAGTACAAATGTACCCAGCAAGACTTACATCAGAACTATCTACATATGCATCATTATCAACAAAGGGGTGGTGGGGTTTAACTGCAGCAAGCCAGCTTTGACTCGGTGGCTATCCTAAACTACGACTGCGAGTAACTCTTTTGAGGTGGCGCACACGAGTCCACATATTCACCAACCAATACACCACTATGGAACCGCTCCCGTCTCCCTACGAGAACGCCATCCATAGCACTCATGCTTATCTTGCGTATTTTAGAGTATCCACTTTCACTTGTCTATGAACTGATATAAGCAACCCAGAAGTCCTTTTCCGCGGACACGGCTATTCGAATAGATCATATTAACCCTGCAGGGGTGTACTTCTTCACACACGCTCTCACCACTTACCGCCGTTTACATGACATGTACTCGGCAACCTTCAAGCGGAAGCCCAACGTGGGTGTCGGCCACGGCCTGCCTAAACACTCAAGTCTCTAGTCCAGGTTTATCGCCTATTCGGGTTCCATCCATGAGGAGATCCGGCCGGAGTTTCGCTCACAGCCCCAAACGATGTGAACAGGGTTCCATGACACCAAACGGGTGCCCGGTTTACCCGGCCACGTGCCTACCGCATCACAGCCCACCCCTACGGTCAGCGCTGCGCACGGCCTCCAGCATACTACAAACACCAGAAACTACTTGCAACTCCTGGACAGAGGACAAGGGTGATTAAGAAGCCGAGAGGGTCCATTGGTTTCGGGCCCAATGCATGATAGTAGCTAAATCATGGATCACAAACACAGAACTCGGTTCCTGAGGACGGCTTCAATGAGACAACCCACCATGTACTCCTACATGGCCTCTCACCGCTACCTTTACCAAATCGTGTTCACACACTTAGCTCACACACAGTAGGACATGTTCACACACCTCTGATTCATCCCCGATGAATCAGACCTGACTCAACTCTAAGCAGTAGCAGGCATGACAAACAAGCATGAATGAGTAGGCACAACAGGGCTCAAACAACTCCTACTCATGCTAGTGGGTTTCATCTATTTACTGTGGCAATGACAGGTCATGCAAAGGATAAAGGGGTTCGGCTACCGCAGCAAGTAACAGATGAATCGGTGTTGTCCTAATGCAGTAAAAGAGAGCAGGAGCGAGAGAGTGGGATTTTATCGGAATGAACAAGGGGGTTTTGCTTGCCTGGCACGTCTGAAGATAACATTGAGTCTTCATCAGTGTCAATGATCACATCATCGGTATCACGTCTATCGAGAGGGGACAAGTACCGGCAACACAGAAGGGAACACAATCAATGCAATGCACAATATGATGCATGATCATGACATGGCAAAATGAATTTGTTTTGGGCTAATGCAACTAGCAACAGATTAAATGAAGTTGGTTTGAATACAAGATTCAAATTCAAACTCCATATGTGATTATTCAAATGCCATTTAATTGATTTGTGCTAAACAGCAGCTATAAGTTGTTCTAACATGCATGAAAATGGTACAGATGGATTCCTTGAATTTTTCTGATAATTTTTCATATATAAATTATTTAATTTGGAGCTACGGTTGAATTTCTATGATTTTTAGAAGTTTTTACAATTTTCTGGAATTTCCTGAATAATATAAATCCAGAAATGAATTATGGCGTCAGCACCACGTCACGGTGACGTCAGCAGGGTTAACTGGGCTGGCTCGGGTCAAACCTGACGTGTGGGGGCCACACGTCAGTGACACAGGACCTAATCCCGGTCAAACCCAGCGCTGACTTGGGTTTGACCAGGGGTGGGGCCCACAGTCAGTGGCCTAGGGGGTTGGTTAGTGCGTCATTAGTGGCTAATGACAGCGCCACGTCACTAGCCACCGGAGTTCGGCCGGCGGCAACCCGAAACGCGGCGGATGTTCACCGGGGATGCGCTACGGGCGGCGGCTGGACGCGCGAAGGCCACCAGAAGGTAGCCCGTACACGGCCGCACCTAGCTGGCTGCACGAGGGGCCGCGGGGTGGCCGGAGACGACGGCGGCGAGCACTTCCGCGGTGGCCGGAGTTCGGGCGCGAACGGTGGCGAAGCTACGGCGCACTAGAGGAGTAAACGAGGAGGGCTACGTGCTCCTGGGGGTTCACCGAGCACGGTGACGTGCTCAGGCGCGGGCTGCGGTGGCCCTGGCCACGGCGGCGCCATGGCCGGCGGCGATGGGGTTTCGGTCTTGGTGGATAACCTAGCTACGGCGCGCGAACGACGAAACAGAGAGGGGGAAACGGACGGAGAGCTCACGTAGACCCTATAGAGGTGGACGGCGAGCTTGAGGGAGGCCGGACGGGGACGAATTTGACGGTGGCGATCCGCGGTGGCCGAGGAGGGGAACGGCGAAGCTGGCCCCATCCAGGGCTTCCGGTGCCTTCCGTCTTGGTGAGGAGGAAGAGGGAGGACCGGCGGAGCTTTGGGAGGCGTCGGGGAGGCGAAGCGGTGGTTGTGGCCGCGGCGAACGGCGTCGGTGGCGACGGGTCCGTTCGGGCGAGTGAGGGAGAGAGGAAGCAGAGGAGGGGGGGGGAGAGTTCGGGAGAGTGAGGGAGTTCCAGAGGGGTGGCGTGGCACGCATGGAGGCGTCCGGGGTGTCGAGGTGGAGCGGCAAGCAGGAGGTGGCCGGGGCGTGCGCCGGCGTGCGTCGGCCACGCGCCTGTGCCTACTGGCGCAAGGAGGAAGGCGACAGGGGGGGAAGTGGAGATGGGCTGGGCCGTGCTGCTGGGCCAGGTGGGCTACCAGGTGAGAGCCAGGTAGTCCTTCTCTCTCTTTCTATTTCTGTTTTTATTTATCTATTTTGTTCTGTGTTGTTTTAGTTTAGTAAAATACTAAACCATTTTATAAAATCCTGAAAATAGTTATGTGGCTAGAGTTAAAATATACCAAACCACATAAAATGTTCCAGTAATTATTGGACATATATTATTTATATATGAAATATATATCCAATGCAAATAGCTATTTATTTAATTCAAAGGCCCAAAATAATTAACTCTGAGATACCAAAAATATTGTTTTGAGTTTTACCTCTTTGCAATATTTTCAGAGACTAAGAGGAACATTTCCTTGGACTTCTTTGAGGAGATTTTAATGTTGATCATTTTTAGAAGGTTTCTGAGGCTTTGAAAATTCCTCAATTCAAATTTCATTTGAATTAAAACATGATGCTCACATGAGGTCTAGCCTAGTGCATAACAGGACCAGGGGTGTGACAACATTTTCTACTAATATTATGTTCTATGCTCAATGAAGAGTTTCTCCATGGATGGCCTATCAATGGTGCTGGATTCTGTCAAGATCTTATATATCCAAATGAATAGTTTTGATCTGAACAAGATTATTGGCTTGCTGCAATGCTTTCCATGTCTGGAGAAGTTGTATATAAAGGTGATAATTTCACGCAAATTGGAAGCCCGCATATAGTGTACTAGAATTAACCGTTCAGCTGTTGGTCTTTCGACACTCTTTTTTTTAGACCTTAACTGTTTTCATTCTTCATGTCTATTTAGGCAACAGGACGGGGTAAGAACGTTATAACCAATCGGTGGATTCATAAGCATCGGGATTTTCTCACTTCTCATGAGATTCGATTGAAGACAATAACGCTAGAACGATATGTAGCCATCGTGCAAACATTAGATTTGTCACATTCTTCCTGCTAAATGCGAGGTTACTATTGTCCATCAGGCTTAAGTTTATCAGCAGCATGGTTTTGATGGATGGGTAAGTCGAAGAGCAAAAAAAGGAGTTTCAGGTGGGCAAAGGAGCTTCTGAACGTGCCGGGCTTCTATTTACAACATATTGTGGTCATAATGCAGGATGTTCATTCTATGGACCTGACCGATCCATTTGACTGTAACTGCCGAAAACAGTGCTGGAGTTAGATGTTGTTGCCCTTTTCAACCTGGTTTTTTTGTAAACCTGATGAACAATTAACCCTCATGCTTTTGTACAGTTTGTAAGCTGGAGTTAGATCTTCCCTCCCTTTTCAACTCGGTTGTGACTGTCATATTTTCTTTGAAACAAGGCAAATGGCTTGCCATTCGTTTAATTTAGAGTGAAATATTGTAACAAATCCCAACCAAGGGAAATAACATCACTCTTGCCGGCTGCTTGAGCTCACTGTGCATTACAGAAGCCAAGTGATTAGCCCCCACCAGCACCCACAAACTTATTTCGAACTAGCACATCAAATGGGCTATAAATTTTCATAGGAAAGGCTGCATGACCGTGACAGATTTGGATTCTGATATTTGGGACCCGCGAGGAAATAGCCTATCCAAGGTGGTGTCGACTTACTAGCCAGTCAACAAATGATTCTGCCTACCAGCCGTTGGATTGACATCCAACATCTGTCGTGTATCTTCTATCTCTTGTCATCTTCTTCCTCCAGCCGCCCAAACCAAACCACCCCGTTGGCTCCGCCTGCTCCGGCCTCCCATGGCTGGCTGCGCCTCCGCCGCCCTACCATACGTACCCTCCAACATTGGCCAGTCCCCCCCTCTATTCCCCCACACGTCCTGTTATTCTCCAGCAACATCAGCTCAACCACGCACCCGCACCCGAACCAGTCAACCCTCGTACTCCCTTCCGCCTGCGACTGGACCGGCGCATCTTCCACGGCTCATGTTCGTTCCGTCCGAGGCCTCGCCGTCGTCCTCCGCCTTGCTGCCTTGGTTCGCTCACCGTTCGCGGTGCGCCGCCCTCTTGCGTTATCAACGTCGTCAACAACCGAGAGGAACAAGGAGATGACTGTACATGGAGAGGATGACAATAGGGACCCACCAGCGTCATGGCAGTACGCAAGTAAGTGCCTCTATATTACAAGCCCAAAAATATGGTTCCTCCTAACGGTTGGACATCTGGGGCTCACGCCATTGTCAACATAGTCAATAAATGAGAGAATTACACTACGAGCGGCTGACACCAGGGACCCAGCAGGTCGCGCAGTTTTTTTTGAGGAACAAGCAGTTGTTATTTATACTAGTTTTAGCGACGGATCAGGGTAACAACGGGGCTGTGCGGGGGCTATGGCCCGTCTAGCCAGGGTTTTATTTATGTTTACCACATCATGAGCCTAGTTGTGTTCCCTGCTGGGCTGCAAATCTTTCAAGACGAGGAGAGTTTCATTCGGTTTGCCCAGAAATGGGTTGTACATTTTTAAAACAAATCAAACCGGGAATTAGTTTCAATTTTTTTTCATTACAAGATTTTAAGTTCCATTGATTTTTATGCGTGGAAAATTATTTGGATTTTATATTTATATAAATTATTTTTCAAAATAGTTTGAATGTGAATCGATATTTCTTGATTAACAATAGTTGACCACACCGAAATATGCAAAATTTCGTATACTTTTTAACTGTGGCCACAATATGGGGTGTAATGCTAACAAAAAGAAGATGGGTTCCAAAAAATTTCTTAAGAATTAGCAAATGGGTTGTACATTATTAGAAATAATGGCAGATGGGATGTATGCTGTTTTCCACAGATTTGAGGCTGACTTGTGTGCCTACTACAGGTTGACGCGTATGCTTTCATAAAAAAAAGGTTGACGCACACGCAACGCCCTATCAACTTAGTCAACACACGAGAGTAGTGACTGTTGGATGTCCATCCAACGGCTGTCGTGCTTCTTCAATCTCTGCTCTTCATGCTCCAGCCGCTCAAACAAGCGCCGGCGGGACTACCTGCTCCTCCTCTCGCGGCCGGCTATGCTGCCGCGCAGGCCTCACGGCCCCACCATACTCCCATCGCTGGCCTAGCCATCCCTCTACTAACCCACACCTATTGTTATTCTCCGGGGACGGCAGACGAACTAGTAAACCCTCGTACTCCTCCATGTGGGAAACAACTGCCGAGTATTCCCTAGCTCCATGTCGTTCCCTTCCTAGGCCTCGCTGTCGTCCACCGCCCTGGTGCTCTCACATCGGAAGTGGACTGTACGTGGAGAGGCTTAGAGTTGGGTGCACAGCCGCACGCAAGGAAATGCCTCCTTATTACACGCAAATTAATGATTTCTCCACCTGACATCTAGGACCCACAGGAAGGGCCTCTGTATTTGACGAAAAAACGTTCCTCCCGCTGACAGGTCGGACCCACCAGCTATATCTTCGCATGCAAGGAATGCCTCCTTATTATGCCCAAAAAAATGAATACACCCTGCTAGCTGGGACCCACCATATTGTTGGGCTGACTTGTGGGCCTACTAAGTTGACGGGGACAGAGGGCTTTGTCAACTTAGTCAATACTCCAGTAACTGTATGATGTCCATCCAACGGCCATAGTGCTTCTTCAACCTATGGTCTTCTTGCTCCAGCCGCCCAAAGCAGCGCCGGTCGTGCCGCCTGCTCCTGCCTCTCGTGGCTGGCTGTGCTACCGCGAAGGCCTCACTGCCCCCATACTGCTCCCACCACTGGCCAGGCCATCCCTCCACTCACCCACACCCCTTGTTATTCTGCGGCGACGGCAGCCTCACACCACAGCCAAACCAATGAACCCTCGTACTCCTCTCCGCGTGGGCATCCACAGCCGCGTCTTCCCCGGCTCCGCGTCGTCCCCTTCCTAGGCCTCGCCGTCGTCCACCGCCGTGGTGCTCTCGGCACGGCATGGTCAATGTGGTCAACGACCGACTTCCATCGGAAGAGTACTGTACGTGGAGAGGCTGACTGCTGGGTCCACGGCAGCCGCAAGGAAGTGCCTCCTTATTATGCGGAAAATAATTATTCCTCCACCTGACAGCAGGGACCCACCGGACGGGCCACCAATATTTCACGAAAAAAACATGTCCCCCTGACTGCTGGGACCCACCGACGGGCCACCATATTTCGCGAAAAATACGTTCCCCCCATTGTCAGCTCGGACTCACCGGAAGTGCCACCTTATTACGCACAAAAAAAATGAATACTCCCCCTGCTAGCTGGGACCTACCTTGGTGGGAGGCTGACTTGTGGGCCTACTAAGTTGACGGGGATGGCGGGCTTTGTCAACTTAGTCAATATGAACGATTCTACCTCTAGTGACCGTACGATGTCCATCCAACGGCCGTAGTGCTTCTTCAACCTCTGATCTTCTTTTTCTAGCTGCCCAAAGCAGCGCTGGTCGTGTCGCATGCTCCTGACTCTCATGGCCGGCTGTGCTGCCACGGAGGCCTCACCGCCCCTACTATTCCCACCGCTGGCCAGGCCCTGCAGCGACATCAGCCTCACACCGCAGCTGAACCAGTGAACCCACGTACTCCTCTTCGCGCGGGCTTCCACTACCGCGTCTTCCCCGTCTCTACATCATTCCCTTCCTAGGCCTCGCTGTCGTCCATCGCCCTAGTGCTCTCCACGCAGCATGGTCAACATGGTCAAGGAACGACTTCCATCGGAAGAGTACTGTACGTGGAGAGGCTGACAACTGGGTCCACGGTGGCCGCAAGGAAGTGCCTCCTTATTACGCGCAAAATAATTTTTCCTCCACCTGACAGCAGGGACCCACCAGACGGGCCACCATATTTCACAAAAAAAACTGACTGCTGGGACCCACCAGCTACACCTTTGCACGCAAGGAAGTGCGTCCAGGCAAAAAGAAAAACGATTCGCCCACCTGACTGTTGGGACCCACCAGGTACATCTTCGCACGCAAGGAAGTACCTGACAGTCGGGACCCACCTGGTCCAAGCGTACGTAGCGTTGTCATTCCGGTCTCGAACGTGTACGGACATACTGGTGGATGTAGAGGCGCCCACGTGTCGTAGTAGAGGCGTGCATGTAGCATGTACACGTACGTACAGCGACCAGTGTGCAAGAAAGAAAATACGGCCACGTATGTGTACATACAGGCGGGGTCTCGAACGTCTACTCGCGCATACGTATGACCAGGGCTCGTGTACATGGCTGGGTCGGAATGGAGAAACAGCGTCGTCGTCGTGTTCATGGGGAGCCAACCGCCTGGGTCAGAACGGAATGCATCGTCGTGTTCATCGGGAGGGCTTGGACGGAACAGGCGATGAAAACGAGGCCTGGCATACCGCAGAACGGAGGAGATGGCCTTGTTTTCGACCAGCCACGTTCGAAACGGGATCCTGTTCATCGGGAGGGGTCTGGCGTACTACAAAACGGAGGAAACAGACCTCCTACGGTCGAAACGGGGTCCTATTGATCGGGAGGGGTGTGGCGTACCGCAAAACGGACGAAATGGACTTGTGTTGGAGCGCTACGGTCGAAACGGGGGTCCTGTTCATCGGGAGGGGTGTGGCGTACCACAAAACGGGACTCCATGAGATACTATTCATCTTCACCGTCGACCTCCTCCAGCCTCCACGAGCTACTGTTCATCCACCGTCGACCTCCTCTAGCCTCCACCTGCGACTGTTCATCCACGGGCTCCTGTTCATTCAGCCTCCACCACATGCTACTCCACAGGCTACTGTTCAACCAACCCTCTCCATGGGCTCATATTCAACCACCCCTCCACGGGCTACTGTTCATTCACCCCTCCACTATATACTGTTCATCCAGCCCTCCATAGGGTCGTCCTGTTCATCCAGCCCTCCACGGGGTCCTGTTCATCCAGCCCCAATCGGCTCGATCAATCGGGGTCCTATTCATCCAGAGGCAACGCCACGGGGTCCTGTTCATCCACCCCCACCGCTCACTGTTCATCCAAACCCCCCTACAACGCTCACTGTTCGTCCAGCCCCCCTGCAACGCTCACTGTTCATCCAGAGGAAGCATCGATCAGCTTTAGTTAGCAGGAGTAGCGAAGGAATCGCTCGATTGCTCGGGTTCAGTAGCGCGTAGCGTGCAGTGCAATCGCTCGGGTTCAGTTAGGCGACGCCTCGCTCGGGTTCAGTTAGAGCCCAATGCCTCGCACACACGTGCGTACGTGTACAAGAGAAACGAGCATCGCTCGGCCTCCGACCACCCACCGTAACCAGGAACTCCCCGAAATTTTCCTCGCCCTTGCTTCTACCACGGTTTTTTCCATCATGGACGGCCCAAAGAATGTCATGCAGCTACGTCTCCGGCCCGCCCAGGATGAAAAACCCATTTTTTGTCATGGTTTTTTGTCATAGAAGTAGGTGCCCACCACATCTATGATGATACCGGGTTTTGTCACAATTATCGTCATAGAAGTGTCATAAGTATGACAGGAAAAAATTTCATTCGGCCCAAAATGTCACGGATGTGTCTTTTTTTTGTAGTGTGGGTATGGAGTTTTAATCGGACACAGAGAAAGATAGGGGCTTATAGTGTTGCCTCCCAACCTTTTACCTCAAGGGTAATGTCAACAATAATATTTCATGCTAACTTACATCCAATTGGATATATATCAGGATCTTTCCAACACAAGGTGCGCCAAAGGATAAAATGTAAAAATGAAAGGTGAAGATCACCATGACTCTTGCATAATGTATAAGAATAGAATAAAAGATAGGCCCTTCGCAGAAGGGAAGCAGAGGTTGTCATGTGCTTTTATGGTTGGATGCACGAAATCTTAATGCAAAAGAACGTCACTTTACATTGCCACTTGTGATGCGGACCTTTATTATGCAGTCCGTCGCTTTTAATACTTCCATATCACAAGATCGTATAAAGCTTATTTTCTCCACACTAATAAGTCATACATATTTAGAAAGCAATTTTTATTGCATGCAACATGACAACTTACTTGAAGTATCTTACTCAATCCATAGGTAGATATGGTGGACTCTCATGGCAAAACTGGGTTTAAGGATATTTGGAAGCACAAGTAGTATCTCTACTTGGTTCAAGGAATTTGGCTAGCATGAGAGGGAAAGGCAAGCTCAACATGTTGGATGATCCATGACGATATACTTTATTTTTAATATAAGAAAACGTAACCCATTACGTTGTCTTCCTTGTCCAACGTCAACTCTTTAGCATGTCATATTTTAATGAGTGCTCACAATCATAAAAGATGTCCAAGATAGTATATTTATATGTGAGAACCTCTCTTTCTTTATTACTTCCTATTAATTGCAACGATGACCAAAACTATGTTTGCCAACCCTCAACAACTTTTATTCATCATACTCTTTATATGTAAAGTCATTACTCTCCATAAGATCAATATGATATCTTTATTTCTTTTTATTCTTTTATTCCCTCAAGATCATAGCAAGATAGCAAAGCCCTTGACTCAACACTAATTTTTATTATATATAGCTCACGGACTTAATTACATAGAGGGATCATAAAGCAAAACTCAAAACTAAATCATACCAAAACTTTATTCTACTAGATCAAGATATTACTAAAAGGATCGAACTAAGAAAACGGTAAAGATAGGAGTGTGAGGGTGATACAATACTAGGGCATCTCCCCCAAGCTTGGCAGTTGACAAGGGGAGTGCCCATACTCATGTGTTTATGTCTCCTTCTTCGGAGGTGGTGGTGTGATATTCTTGGCGGTGATGCCCCTCAAGATATGATTCTCCTCCTCGATCTTATTGACTTGCTGCTTGAGGTCCATTGTTTCCTTCCGGAGCTTACCCGCGACTGAGCTCCTTTCACCCATGGATGTTGCATAGCTGCTGGAGAACAAGTGACACTCTTTTTCATATTTTCATAAGAAAGAAATCTAACATTGGAAGGGATGACCGAGTTTAGAATAGCTGAGCTATGAAGTTCCCCCGTCGTGAATCAGGCTCAGAAATAAGAGGTAACTTCTTGATCCTCCTCCATGGCATCTATCCTTTTCAAGTCGGCCTCCATCGCCTCCTCCGTTGATGGCCCAAAGTGATAGGCATCGCTACTTGCTCCTAGACCCGGTGTCAGATGAGACACCCGACTCTCCCCGACTAACTCTTGAGAAGACATCTTGCTCTAAATTTGTTGCAGAAATAGCTCGAAACGAAAACAGAGGATATTTGCATGATACGGTGGTCAAAACCTCCCGGAGATTATATAATGATTTTTTACCGACCGAAAGAAGTATCGTGCAAGAAAACGGTGTCCGAAGAGCACATGAGGTGCCTACGAGGTAGGGGGGCTCGCCCAGGGGGATACGGTGCACCCTCCACCCTTGTGGATGCCTCGTGTCCTTCCCGGACTACTTCTTATTTTCCTATTTTCTTAAATATTCCAAAACGGAGAAAAAATGCTATTAGAACTATTTTGGAGTCAGTTTACTTACCGTACCACATACCTATTCCTTTTCCGAGCCTGAAACGTTCTGGAAAGTGTCCCTTATGTATTCCTCTGGGGTTACGGTTTCGATAACATTAGTTTCAACATTTATTGGGTTACCTGAGATGTAATGTTTGATTATTTGACCGTTCACCACCCTCGGACTTGTGCCTTTGAAGTTGTTGATTTTTATGGCACCAGAACGACAGACCTCCTCGATAACGTAAGGGCCTGCCCATTTAGAGAGAAGTTTTCCTGCAAAAAATCTTAAACGAGAGTTGTATAGCAAAACATAATCACCTACATTAAGCTCACTCTTTTGTATCCTTTTGTCATGCCATCTTTTAACTTTTTCTTTAAACAGTTTGGCATTCTCATAGGCTTGAGTTCTCCATTCATCAAGTGAGCTAATGTCAAACAACCTCTTCTCACCGGCAAGTTTGAAATCATAATTGAGCTCTTTAATGGCCCAATATGCCTTATGTTCAAGTTCGAGAGGTAAGTGACATGCTTTTCCATAAACCATTTTGTATGGAGACTGTCGGGGGCGATGCTGATTCCCGCCAACACCTATGGGGACAGGGCCCCTTTCGGTTCGGTGGGGGGGCGGAGAGCGCACAAAGAGCGGATCAAGGCAGTGCACGCGGGGGGGATTTTTACCCAGCTTCGGGCCGCACGGATGCGTAAAACCCTACTGGTGCTTGTTTGCGTATATTGGATTCTTGCTCAGGAGCGATGGACGCTGCCAGACTGAGCGTGAGAGTGTTTCTCTAAACTCCCGAATCGCGGAACCCTCTCTGAACTCCTGAATCGCGGAACCCTCTCTACGTTGCGCTAGGGCCTCCTTTTATACTTTCAAGGGGTCACCCACAGGTGGCAACGTAGACTAGAAGGGTAAAAGTGGAAAAGGATGTGGTAGGTGCAACTACCGCTACTGTGCATACAGTGCACCCTACCTAACTCTGACGGCAGGGGACAAGGGCATTAAATGCCTGTCTGAGTCTCCTAAACAGTGCAAAGGGTGACCGTTAGGAGTGCCACCGTTTGCCACGATGGGCTTCTCTTCATCTCTCCTTGCCGTGGCTGTCGTCTTGTCGCGTCCGGAAGCTTGTCGCTCGCCGGATCTTGCCGGGACGCAGGGCGCGTCGCGGCAAGCTTTCTTGGTATGCCTCGAGTGGTCTTCCCGGCAAGCTCCTCTTGCCGGGGTCTTGTCTCTTCCCGGCAAGATCCTCTTGCCGGGGCCTTGGCTGGCCTTCCCAGCAAGCTCCTCTTGCCGGGGCCTTGGTTGGCCTTCCCGGCAAGCTCCTCTTGCCGGGGCCTTGGTTTGAGTACTTTGTTCTTGAATGGTCTTCAAGGGAACCACGGAGGGTCCTGGCGGTCACCCGGCAAGCCTTGCCGCGGGGCGCTACAACTGCCCATGCACGAGTTTGGGGTAATAGGGTACCCCTACTCTAGTACACCGACAGGAGCCCCCGGGCCTGGGCTATACACGGTGCCGAGCGCTGTTGGGCCAGGCCCAAAACAGTGCACGGGCACGCGCGGCCTAGGTCACGCCGAACCTAACTCCGCTCTCACCGCGCACGCCCAGAACGGCACGCGTCAGACGCGGCGTCGTGGGAGAGATTGCGGGAGGCATGCGTGGGGCTAAGCCGAAACGTCCGCCCCATCCCTCTTTATAAGCAGGGGGAACAGGGGCATTTCCTCCATCTTCGCCAACTGCTGTTGCAATCTCAGAAACCTCCGCCGCCCTCTTCCGCTTCTAAAGTCGAAAGAGAGCAGCGCTCCGCTCCCGTCGCCGCCGCCACCAGCGTCGTCGATCTCCCCCACCGCCTCCGCCATGCCTTCGAAGCCCGGGAAGGGGAAGGCCACGAAGGCCGCGATCGCGAAGGCTGTGAAGTCGACCGAAGCGCAGCGGCTTGAGGCGCTGCGGAAGGAGCGGGCCACTTCCCCCCCCCCCCCCCCGAGCTCTCCGCGGAGGAGCTGAGGGAGTGGTACTATCTCTTCTGGTCGACGGAGACGCGGGCGCATCCGCGCACAAAGGTACTCTCCGCCGTCGCCTCGCGAGCAGCTCCAGCTAACGGATATCATTTCTTCGCCGTGTTCTTCTACTGCGGGCTCTGCCCGCCATTCTCTGATTTCTTCTGTGATATCATGAACACCTATGGGCTCCACCTCCTTGATTTTACCCCCAACGCCGTTCTGACCATGGCAGTTTTCGCCCATCTATGCGAAAACTTTGTCGGAGTCCACCCCAACGTAGCTCTCTTCCGCCATTTCTTTATGCCTCGTGTCGAGAGAGGGGAACCTCTTGCCGGCGGGATCGCCTGGATCTCGCGGGCCGGCAAGAAGGAGACCTATCTGGAGGGGGAGCTCCATAGCAAGTGGGACGAGTGGAGAGCTGATTGGTGCTAGGTTGTAGAAGAGAGCCCGCAGCCGTTCACCGCCTTGCGCCAAGCCCCAGCAGTGCGTGGCAACGACTGGAGTGCTCTGTCCGCGGACGACGACAAGCTGACGATCGCCACCACTCGGATCTTGCGTCTCAGGCTTTCCGGGCTGACTGTAGGAGCTGTCGGCGCGGATTTCCTTCGCCGGCGCATCGCCCCTCTGCAAGCGAGGGGGAGACCTGCCTGGGAATTTAGAGGTCCGGCAGATATAATGAGGTTGCGCCCAGGCCTCAACTTCAATTTCACCGTTATAGAGTTGGACGGGATGCTTAAGGAGATATTCAAGCATGACCCACAGCATCCCGAGTGGTTCAGGTTGCCGGCAGGCGTCGTTCCGTTGTGCAACAACTCCTCGCGCGACCGCATCTGCGCAATGATGCTGTTGTGTGACTCACACGGGATCGCTCCAACTTGGCAAGAGCCCGCCGGCGACGTCGTGCAGCAGTTCTTCGACAGCCTAGTGGAGGTGGCGGTCAATGCTGACGAGAAGAAACTCCTCACCCGTGACACCACTGAGCAAGAGATGGAGCGCATCGCCACCAGGGCGGAAGAGGCGGCGGCAGCTACGGCCGCGGGTGAATTCGAGTTCACCGTTGAGGAAGCGGACGCGGCGTTGGCGATGAGCATTGCCGAACGGGAGCAGCCCGAAGAGGAAGAAGAGCTCGCCGCGCCCGACGCCGAGTCGAACGAGCCCGCCGAGGGTACGAGCGGCCCGCCACCTTCGGGGAGCTTATCGGGAGCAGAACCCGGAACACAGCCCCCAGTGCAGCCAAGAAGGCGCCTCAGCAGGATCGGGGAGGCAGCAGGGCGGCAAGCTGGTCAACAGCCACAGCGCCGCACGACGCGCTCCACCGCGGCAGGTACGGTTGACGCGGGTGCGCCTCCCGCCGCAGTGGCAACTGGGGCGGGGTCATCTCGGGCTGGCGCCGCAGTTCTCGCCAAGCGGCCAAGGGATCCCACCCCTCCACCTCGTCGCACCGGAGGTGGGCCGGACTTCGACCTCTCCGCGCTTAGCTCCGACGAGGAAGAGGAAGAGGAGTAAGATTCCCTTGCTTGTTCTTGTAGCTCTTCAACTTGTTGATCTTGTCTTGCATCGAATCTGATTCACCCTGGTCTCTCCTTTTCAGGACTCTGGCCCAGAGGGCGGCGAAGAGGGCCAAGGCTCAAGTGGTGGTCATCGAGGATGAGCCCACTGCGACGACAGGAGGCGCGCCCGAGACCACCTTGCCAGACCCAACCATCACTTCGCAGAGCAGCCCCCAGCGCGGCCTCCAACGTAAGCATATGATTTACTTTCTGCTCCTGGGTGCGCGTGCTTGCCTTTTTCCTTTATTGACATCTGATCGTTGGTTTGGTTGTGCAGGAGCAGAACAGCTTGATCAGGAGGGCGTGGTGATCTCCTCCGACTCGTCGTCTGCTTCGACTACGCCGCCAAGGGCGGACCCCCCGGCAAGGGAGCGTCCTCCGGTAAGGGAGGAGCCTCCGGCAAGGGAGGAGTCTCCGGCAAGGGACAGTGCTAACGATCCGCCGGCGGTGGAGGTCACGACGGCAGATCCTAGCACAGGTAGCCCTTTTTGCCCGAAACTTCCCTTGTAGTCTTCTGCTGATTTCTCTTCTCGTACACTTGTTTGATTTCTCCTTCTTCTTTGGTTGTCAGACCCGCCCTCCACGGATCCGATGGAGACCGAGGCGGGCGGCGAAGAAGACGCGCGCGGCAATACTGATGATGCCGCGGCCAACGAAGAAGGAGCCGGCACTAACGTGCCCGCCGGCGAAGAGGCCGCCAAGACTGCTGTCGAAGAAGCTGGCGGGGGATCTGGCGATCGCACTGACGGCCCTGAGGCCGCAGGAGCCTCGGGCGCTGCACCGACCGCCGATCCCTCCGCCGCTGCCGCAGCGTCAGGCTTTGAGGAGCCCCAGTCCGGCGCCTATCTGAAGGCTGGCGAGGGCATCTTCATCAAGCTCCCTTGGACGTCGAGCTCCAGGGCGCCGGTGGAAGGAGAAGCTCTGGATGGGGAGGTGCTTGCCTCCGCCGGGTTGTCGATCGTCGACTCGCCGAGAAGCAGCAGCGGCGAGCCTGAGGAGGAGCGGTTGCTACGGAGGTTGCTGGCGCTCTACCGCGCCCGCCAGGTTAAGTTGGAGTCCCGGAAAGTGCTTGTCGCGAGGGCAGGCGTGGACATAGAGAAGCGTGCGGAGGAGCTCCGGGGTCTTCGTCAAGAAACTCTCCGGGCCTTGGCGGAGGAGCGGGAGCAGCTTGCCGAGGAACGGAAGGCCTTCCTCCTCGAGAAGGCCGAAGCTGAAGAGCAGCAGCGGCTCACCGGCGAGAAGCTGTACGCGCGAGAAGGCGAGCTGACTCAGCGGAAAGTGAACCTCGACAGCCACGAGGAGGAGCTTGCCGCGCGCGAATGGGCACTTGGCGGAACGCTCCAAGAGGCAAAGGATAAGGCTGCGGCCGCCAAGGCCGCCAAGAAAGAATTGGAGGCAAAGGTGGCATAGCTAGAAACTGATATGAAGCTTGGTGGCGAAGAGCTTGCCGCCCTCAAGCTAGAGCGCGAGAAGGACGCCCTTGCCCACGGTGAGCTGCAGGGCCGACTCGCCGAGAGGGGCAAGGAATTGAGCGCCGCCAAGGATTCCAACGCCGATCTGACGCTGAAGCAGGCCACCTTGACGGAGACGTTGGACAGCGCCAGGAAATGGGAGGCGGACCTGAAGAAGGACATCGAAGCCAACGAGGCGCTGCTGGCGAGGGCTGCCGAAACCCAGAATCTTCTCAGAGATACTGTGGAGCTCTGGACGGAGGGCCTCGTGGACATTGCTGCAACCGTCGAAGAGGAGCTGGTGCAATTGCGGGTGGAAGGCTTCGGGTACTCCTCCGACAAGAACCTCCAACCCAGCGCCAAGCTCACTCTGTTCTTCAAAGGCGTGACGGCAGCGCTCCAGCAACTCCGGGAACGGATCCCAAAGTAGTTGGCCGACGAGTCACGCTCGATTTGTGCCGGAGTTCTGGAGAAGGTGCTGGTGAAGGTGGCCTTCCGCAATCCGGGCCTTAACCTCACAAATGTCCTTAGGAAGCTGCCGGCGGACGCTGATCTTGGCGCACTTAAGGCCCTCGTCGCACCCATCGTCGACAGGGTGAACGAGGTCAAAAGGGTTGACGGCGGTCGCGTAGATTAGGCCGTCCGTTTTCTTCTTTTCTTGTTGCTGCCAGTCATGTCATGGGAACACTTTATTAGAGGCGCGACAAGTTATTTTTGTAACATAACTCTATCTTAGGCAACAAATAGATGTGTTACTTCCTTTACTTGACTCTTGGCTTTGTATGGTCCTGCCCTACGCTTTCTAGGGAAACTTGCCGGTGCAGGCACCCTTGCCGCGAGCGCCGAGTGCGGAACTTCAGCAGCCTGCTGGCGGGGTCACTACCGACAAGCAACCTTGTCGCAACTAGTTGCAGCTCGCTTAAGTTGTTGAGCGGACTCAAAACAAAGTAAGGGCGCTAGCGGCTCACTTAAGTTGCTGAGCGGACTCGAAGCAAAGTAAGGGCGCTAGCAGCTCACTTAAGTTGTTGAGCGGACTCGAAATGAAGTAAGGGCGCAGCTAGCTGTGAATTGGTTCCTCCGCGCACAGGTTTTCCATACAAAGCACGGTCGTTCAAGGAAAATAACTCAAAAACTGATTGCTCAAGCTTTAGCAACTTAGCTTTTCTGTCGCCTGCTTCCCGGCAAGGAGAAACTTATTTCTTTTTTTTTTGAATGGCCTGGCCCACACACCATTATCTTCTCATTCCCTCCCCGGTAAAACTTGTGGGCGAGGGAACCTTCCTTCTTTCGAGAAAGAGACAGAGAAATAAAGTAATGACATGGAGCCTTGGGCTCGTTATCGCTTACCGGGGTCTGGTGCTGCACAAAGTGTCAGATAATATATGCGAAAAAGGATTATAGCATAAGGAAACTGACAAGATGTGCGGGGCACATGAACTTTACTAGTGCACGGGGTCTGCGCCCGGCTCTGTACAAAGGATTACATGCAATAGCGGCAAGACTTGTACGGAAAGGTGGTTGCCGGACGGGGTCCGACAACCGCGCCTTACGGGTAAAACTTACGAAGATGCTCGATGTTCCAGGAGTTGCTCAGCGGAATGCCATCTTCGGTCTCAAGGCGGACAGGGCCGGGCCTAGTGACTCGTTTTACCCGATAAGGGCCTTCCCACCTCGGCGTCAACTTGTTGGAATTCTTGGCCGACTGAACGCGCCGAAGAACAAGGTCGCCTTCCTCGAAACTCCTGGCATTGACTCTGCGGCTATGGTAGCGGCGCAGAGCTTGCTGGTAGCGAGCGGCTCGCACAGCAGCCTGGAGACGGTCTTCCTCAAGGAGCAGCGCGTCATCTTGCTGCAGCTGCTCTTGCTCGAGCTCATCATAAGCGAGCACTCGAGGTGACCCGTATACGAGTTCCGTGGGGAGAACTGCCTCCGCTCCATAGACTAGAGCGAAGGGTGTCTGGCCAGTGGCTCGATTTGGCGTCGTCCTGATCGACCAAAGAACCACCAGCAGCTCCTCGATCCAGTTTCTTCCGCACTTGTGCAGCCTGTCGAAAGTTCTGGTCTTGAGGCCTCGCAGCACTTTAGCGTTTGCCCTCTCCACTTGACCGTTGCTTCTCGGATGAGCAACAGAAGCGAAGCAGACCTTGGCGCCAAGATCTTGGATGTACTGCATGAAGGTGCGGCTCGTAAACTGCGTGCCGTTGTCGGTGATGATCCTGTTCGGGATCCCGAAACGGCAAACAATCGACCTGAAGAACTTGACTGCTGACTGTGCTGTCACCTTCCTCACTGGTTCCACTTCCGGCCACTTTGTGAACTTGTCGATTGCAACGTACAAGAACTCAAAGCCCCCGACAGGTCGGGGGAAGGGGCCAAGGATGTCGAGCCCCCAGACCGAAAATGGCTAGGATAAAGGGATCGTCTGGAGAGCTTGAGCTGGCCCGTGTATCTGTTTGGAATGGAACTGGCATGCTTCACACTTGGTTACTTGTGCAGTTGCATCCTGGAGGGCTGTCGGCCAGAAGAAGACTTGTCGGAATGCTTTGCCGACAAGTGCTCTTGCGCCAATGTGGTGACCACATATGCCTCCATGTATCTCTGCCAACAGCTGTTGTCCATCTTCCCGGCGAATGCACTTCAATTTCACACCGTTCAGTCTTATTCTGTACAGTGTGCTGTCGACAAACTTGTACATACTTGACTGCCGGGCTACTTTTTCAGCTTCTTCTTGCTCTTCGGGAAGCTCTCCTTTCTGAAGGAAACGGACAATCGGCTGCGCCCATGCTGGAGCTTGCGGCTCGACAACAAGGACTAAAGGCATATCTGTTGCTGTGGGAACATCCGCTTCTACGGCAAGAACCTGCGGTACTGCCGGAGCGCGATATTCCCCGGGAGCGTTTGCTTCGACGGAACAAACCATAAGGTTTGCCGGAGCAGACTGCCCCACAGCATCCTTGGTGTTGATCTTGGGGACTTTCTTGGCGGCGGCTTCGGGAAGCTCTGCCGGAAAGTAGTCGTCAGAAACCAACTTTCTCTTCTTATTCTGCCCAGTTGATGGTGTTACGGATGGTTGAGTCAGCTTGAGCACAAAGATCCACGGTTCCACAGGCAACTTTAGTGCAGCGCATTTCGACAGGCCATCAGCAATGTCATTCTGAGCTCTTGGGATATGCTCCATTTGTAGGCCGTCAAAACGCTCTTCTAGCTTCCTCACTTCATCAACATATGCTTCCATCAACGGGCTCTGGTAGTTCTTGTTCACTTGGCGGACGACAAGCTATGAGTCGCCCCTGACAATGAGCCTCTTGATCCCATGGTCGGCTGCGATTCTGAGACCGGCAAGCAATCCTTCATACTCTGCAGTATTGTTGGTTGCTTGCTCTTTGGGAAAGTGCATCTGGACTATGTACTTGAGGTGCTCTCCGGTGGGTGCGATAAGCAGCACGCCAGCACCGGCGCCTTGCAGCGAGAAGGCACCATCAAAGTAAATCAGCCACTCCTTGCTTGTGTCCTTGACGGGGATGCTCGTGTCTGGAATTTCTTCATCTGGAGTTTGCGTCCACTCTGCTATGAACTCTGCCAGTGCCCTGCTTTGGATTGTTGCAGTGCTCTCAAACTTGAGGCCAAAGCTTGACAGTTCCAAAGCCCACTCGACAACCCTGCCTGTTGCTTCTGGATTCTGCAGTATCCTTTTCAGCAGAAAGCGAGTGACAACTGTGATCTCGTGTGCCTGGAAGTAATGGTGCAGCTTTCTCGAGGCCATGAGAAGGCCGAAAAGCAACTTTTGCACACCAGAGTACCTCGACCTAGCCCCCTGGAGTAGGGAGTTGACAAAGTAAACTGGGTGCTGCACCATCTTCTTCTCAACGTCCTTGCATATCTGCGCAGATCCATCTTTGTCGGGACCAGAGCTTGCCGGACCGGAGCTTGCCGGACCGGAGCCTGTCTGAGAAGCCCCCTGCTTGTCGCTGGATTTACTTGCCGCGGTTGCTGGTTCATCGTCTGCCTCCCTCTCCGCTACTAACGCAGCACTAACCACTTGATTGGTTGCCGCTAGGTACAGCAGCAACTTTTCTTGTGGCTTAGGTGCGACAATTATTGGAGTGGAGGTCAGGTACTTCTTCAAGACCTGCAGCGCAGCCTCTGCTTCCGGAGTCCATTTCATTGGACCTGCCTTTTTCAATATTTTGAAAAATGGCAGGGCACGCTCAGCAGACTTAGAGATAAACCTGCTGAGAGCAGCCACGCAACCGGCAAGCCTTCGCACATCCTTGACGCGCTTCGGTGCTTCAATCTGCTCGATGGCCTTAATCTTGTCGGGGTTGGCTTCAATTCCCCGCTGAGACACAAAGAACCCGAGAAGCTTGCCGGAAGGGACTCCAAACACGCACTTCTCGGGGTTGAGCTTAAGGTTGATCTTGCGCAGATTTGCAAAAGTTTCTTCTAAATCTCGGATCAGGGTAGCCTTGTCCTTGCTCTTGACCACTATATCATCCATGTAGGCTTCCACATTTCTGTGTATCTGTGGCTCAAAACCGACATGGACTACTCTTGCAAATGTTGAACCAGCATTCTTCAACCCAAAGGGCATCCGTACAAAACAGTATGTGCCACAAGGGGTGATAAATGCGGTTTTCTCCTCATCCTCTTCTGCCATGAAGATCTGATGGTATCCTAAATACGCATCAAGAAATGAAAGCAAATCACATCCAGCTCTGGAGTCAACAATCTGGTCAATGCGCGGCAAGGGAAATGGATCTTTGGGACAAGCTTTATTGACATCAGTGAAGTCTATACAAAGCCTCCATTTCCCGTTCGCCTTGCGCACGACTACAGGATTGGCCAACCACGTGGGATGGAGCACCCCTCTAACAAGGCCCGCTGCTTCCAATTTCTTGATTTCTTCTGCAATGAACTCTTGGCGCTCCACCGCTTGCTTCCTGATTCTCTGCTTGACGGGCCGCGCATGAGGACAGACGGCAAGGTGGTGCTCGATTACTTTCCTGGGAACACCGGGGATATTAGACGGTTGCCATGCAAACACGTCGACATTCGCCCGCAGGAAAGCAACGAGCACGCTTTCCTATTTGGGGTCGAGCGTGGCACTGATGGTGAAGGTACCACCAGTGCCGTCCTCCTTGGCGGGCACCTTCTTGGTCTCGGGTGGAGCTGCCATCGTCTTCTTGTACTTGCCGGTGGAGCTCGACGGTGCGTCCTCGACAGTAGCGCAGCACTCCGAAGAGGTGCGCTTGCCGGAGTGGGCATCAGAGCTCTTGCCGGACCTGGCTTTCTTCTTCCCCCCGGGAGCTTCAGTGGCAAGCGTGTGGTGATCGGCTGCGGCTGCTGCTTCGCGGTAGATCTTGTCGGTGCAGATAAGGGCATCCTTCTTGTCGCCGGGGACAGAGATGACACTTATCGGGCCTGGCATTTTGAGCACATTGTATGCATAGTGAGAGGCTGCCATAAACTTGGCGAGCGTAGGACGGCCAAGGATCCCATTGTAGGGCAATGGAAAATCGGCAACGTCAAATGTGACCCTCTCAGTTCTGAAATTCAGCTCGCTGCCAAACGTGACCGGCAGCGCGATCTTCCCTTTCGGCTTGCTCCTTCCCGGGTTGATTCCTTGGAATGTGCCAGTCTCTTCGAGCTCGCTGTCGGGGATCTGGAGTTTGTGAAGGACCGCGGAGGAGATGAGATTCAAGCCGGCCCCGCCGTCGACTAGCATCTTTGTGACCTTGAGGTTGCGGATAGTTGGTGAGACCAACATCGGCAAGCACCCGGCCGTAGTTACGCGATCAGGGTGATCCCCAATGTCGAAGATGATAGGCGTGCTGGACCATTTCAGGGGCTTGCGTTACTCTATGGATGGCTCTGCTGCATTCACTTCCCGCATCCACTGTTTGAGCTGGCGGTGCGAAGTATGCAGAGAGGCGCCACCGTCGACGCATCGGACCTCTGTGGCTTTCTGAAATTCTTGCTCATCGGCCTCATCATCATCCACGTCTTCGTCATCGTCATCATCTTCATCCTTGTCGCGGCCGCGGGGGGGTCTGTCTCCTTGCCGCTGCTTGGCCTTGCCGCGGCGTCCCCCCCGGCCGGGGCGCTTCTTGCCGGATTCACCAGTTCTGTCCTGGGCCTTCTCTTTGTCGCGTCGCTCATATTCAGCCTTCTGCTGCTCAGCAAGCTGTTCGACCTTCTTGCAGTTCTGGAGATCGTGACCCTTGGTGCGGTGAATCTTGCAATACTGCCTGCCGGAGCTATCCTGCTTGTCGGCGGCCGCCACAGGATGGGCCTCCTTGTCGGAGCCGCCAGCCTTAGCTTCCTTGGCGCCACCTCCGTTGCTGGTCTGCTCGACAGCTAGCACTTCCTTACCCTTATTCCTTCTGTAGTTCCGTCGCCGGCCTTTCCTCGCCGGGGCGGCATCCTCACTGTCAGATCCTCCTGCTCCTGTACTCTCCCCGGGGAGCCTCCTCCCCTCTTCAGCGCGTGCACACTTGTCAGCCAGGGCGTAAAGCTCACTAACGTCTCTAATCTTACACATCGCCATCTCCTTCCTCATCCTTTGATTTCGCACGTTCTGATGGAACGCGCTAATGATCGCGGCGGGGTGGACGTCTGGGATGTTGTGCTGTACACGGCTGAATCTTTGAATGTACTTGCACAGTGGCTCTCCTTCCTTCTGGGCGAGCAGATGAAGATCGCTCTCTTGGCCATGTGGCTTGTGGCCGCCTATAAAGGCGCCGACAAACTGATGGCACAGATCAGCCCAGGAAGATATGGAGTTGTTCGGCAAGTGCATGAGCCAGGATCTGACATTAGGCTTGAGCACCAGCGGGAAGTAGTTGGCAAGGATCTTGTCATCTCGTCCCCCGGCAGCTTGCACTGCAATGGTGTAGATGCTGAGGAACTCCGACGGATGCGTCTTGCCGTCGTACTTCTCCGGTACGTCTGGCTTGAAATTCTTTGTGCTGGGCCACTGGACTTGCCGCAGCTCACGGGTGAACGCAGGACATCCTACCGCGTATGGTAAATCGCCTGGTTCCCCTGGCGCATGCATGTCAACAGAGAGCCCAGCACGCTTGTCGGATTGACGTCGCGCTTCTCTTCGGCGCTCGATGCGGGTCCGAGCGTCTTCTTTTTGTCGTTCATGGAGAACTTGGCACTGGTCGCGACGAGCTCGTGGGTCCGACGACGCGGTGGATCCGCTGTTGGGGTGGTCCCGGCGAGCCGGCGATTTTGGCCTTCGTAGTGAAGAGTGCATGGAAGTCGCACCTCCCTCAGTCTTGTTGCCATCGGCCCGCGTCTGGCAGTCCTGCCGCGGCAGCGAGGTGCTTGGTCGCCGCGTAGTGTCGCCGTTAGCGAAGCCGATGAGGCTCTGGATAGTGGCCCTCCATTCGTCGGTCTTGTCCGCCGTCGGAGGATAGTCCAGGAGCAGCTGGGCCCGTGCCAAGGCTTCTGCTAGGGTGGCGGGCGGCAGAGGTGAGCGGTGCAAGGAGAGGGGCGTGCTCAGACTCCTAACCAAGTTAGAAGGAGCAGCGTCCCGTCCCGGCGACCGTACCTAGCTGGGGCCAGCATGCTGGCGTGCATGCTAGTCTTGAACGCCGCGTGAACCACCAGCTTGATCTTGGGTCAGCGGGCGTATGGCGCTGCGAATGCTATGACGCTGCTGGTCCCGCGCCTCTTGAGAGGGACGCGGTGCGCGCATGGACGCCGAGGTCTGTGCCGCCTTGTCCTTGGACTTGGCAGCACTATGGGCAGCCTCATCGACGCCCATTCCTCCGCCGGCGTCCACTCCACCACCCGTTTGCTCCGGAGGCGGTGGAAGCGACGCGGACGGAACAGCTGCCTCCGAATTCTTCTTCTTCGGTGGCATGTCTACGAAGATGATGAAGATCTAGCTTGCGTGCACGCCGGATCGGGTTCGCACGATCTCGACGCCCCCTACCTGGCGCGCCAGAGATGTCGGGGGCAATGCTGATTCCCGCCAACACCTATGGGGACAGGGCCCCTTTCGGTTCGGTGGTGGGCGGAGAGCGCACAAAGAGCGGATCGAGGCAGTGCACGCGGGGGGGATTTTTACCCAGCTTCGGGCCGCACGGATGCGTAAAACCCTACTGCTGCTTGTTTGCGTATATTGGATTCTTGCTCAGGAGCGATGGACGCTGCCAGACTGAGCATGAGAGTGTTCCTCTGAACTCCTGAATCGCGGAACCCTCTCTGAACTCCTGAATCGCGGAACCCTCTCTACGTTGCGCTAGGGCCTCCTTTTATACTTTCAAGGGGTCACCCACAGGTGGCAACATAGACTAGAAGGGTAAAAGTGGAAAAGGATGTGGTAGGTGCAACTACCGCTACTGTGGATACAGTGCACCCTACCTAACTCTGACGGCAGGGGACAAGGGCATTAAATGCCTGTCTGAGTCTCCTAAACAGTGCAAAGGGTGACCGTTAGGAGTGCCACCGTTTGCCACAATGGGCTTCTCTTCATCTCTGCTTGCCACCACGTACCCCTGGCTGCACGGCCTCCCGCCACGTGTGCTAGGGAGAGTCCCAGAGCGACACGTTAGCAGGTGAGCTGGAGCACGGGCACAAAGTGGGGGTTTCCCGCGGCAATATCCTTGCCGTGGCTGTCATCTTGTCGCGTCCGGAAGCTTGTCGCTCGCCGGATCTTGCCGGGACGCAGGGCGCGTCGCGGCAAGCTTTCTTGGTATGCCTCGAGTGGTCTTCCCGGCAAGCTCCTCGTGCCGGGGTCTTGTCTCTTCCCGGCAAGATCCTCTTGCCGGGGCCTTGGCTGGCCTTCCCAGCAAGCTCCTCTTGCCGGGGACTTGGTTGGCCTTCCCGGCAAGATCCTCTTGCCGGGGCCTTGGTTTGAGTACTTTGTTCTTGAATGGTCTTCAAGGGAACCACGGAGGGTCCTGGTGGTCACCCGGCAAGCCTTGCCACGGGGTGCTGCAACCGCCCGTGCACGAGTTCGGGGTAATAGGGTACCCCTACTCTAGTACACCGACAGAGACATACCCATAGGATTCTTATATGCAGTTCTATAAGCCCATAATGCATCATCAAGTTTCTTGGACCAATTCTTTCTAGATCTATTAACAGTCTTTTGCAAAATTAACTTGAGATCTCTACTACTCAGTTCTACTTGGCCAATAGACTGTGGGTGATATCCAGATGCAATTCTATGATTAACATCGTACTTAGCAACCATTTTATGGAAAGCACCATGAATAAAATGTGAAGCACCATCAGCCATTAAGTATCTGGGGACTCCAAACCTCGGAAAATAACTTCTTTAAGCATCTTAATAGAGGTTTTATGATCAACACTACTAGTTGGAATAGCTTCTACCCACTTAGTAACGTAATCAACAACAACTAGAATATGTGTATATCCATTAGAGGAAGGAAACGGTCCCATATAATCAAAGCCCCAAACATCAAATGGTTCAATAACAAGAGAATAATTCATAGGCATTTCTTGACATCTACTAATATTACCAATTCTTTGACATTCATCGCAAGGCAAGACAAACTTATGGGCATCTTTGAAGAGAGTAAGCCAATAAAAACCGGATTGCAATACCTTGTGTGCAGTTCTATCTCCAGCGTGGTGTCCTCCATATGCCTCGGAGTGACACTTGTGTAGGATCTATTCCTATTCATGCTTAGGTACACAACGTCTAATAACACCATCTACTCCTTCTTTATAAAGGTGTGGGTCATCCCAGAAGTAATGTCTTAAATCATAGAAAAAAATTTATTTTGCTGGTATGTGAAACTAGGTGGTATAAATTTAGCAACAATATAATTAGCATAATTAGCATACCATGGAGCGGTACGAGAAGCATTTATGACAGCTAATTGTTCATCAGGAAAGCTATCATCAATAGGTAGTGGGTCATCAAGAACATTCTCTAACCTAGACAAGTTGTCTGCAACGGGGTTCTCAGCTCCCTTTCTATGAATAATATGCAAATCAAATTTTTGTAGTAGGAGAACCCATCTAATAAGTCTAGGTTTAGCATCTTTCTTTTCCATAAGATATTTAATAGTAGCATGATCAGTGTGAACAGTTACTTTAGAATCAACAATATAAGGTCTAAACTCATCACAAGCAAACACAACTGCTAAAAATTGTTTTTCAGTAGTAGCATAATTTCTCTGGGCACTATCTAGAGTTTTACTAGCATATTGAATAACATTTAGTTTCTTATCAACTCTTTGTCCTAGAACAGCACCTACAGCATAATCACTAGCATCACACATAATTTCAAAGGGTAAATTCCAATCAGGTGGCTGAACAATAGGTGCAGAAATCAAGGCTTTCTTAAGTATTTCAAATGCTTCTACACAATCATCATCGAAGATGAAAGGAATATCTTTTTGTAAGAGATTAGTCAGAGACCTAGAAATTTTAGAGAAGTCCTTAATGAACCTCCTATAAAAACCAGCATGACCAAGGAAACTTCTTATACCTTTAAAGTCCTTGGGACACGTCATCTTTTCAATAGCATCAACCTTAGCTTTATCAACTTCAATACCTCTTTTAGAAATTTTATGCCCCAAGACAATGCCTTCATTCACCATAAAGTGGCACTTCTCCCAATTCAAGACAAGACTAGTATCTTCCCATCTCTGCAGAACTCGATCAAGGTTGCTCAAGCAATCATCAAAAGAGGATGGATAAATGGAGAAATCATCCATGAAAACCTCAACAATCTATTCACCAAAGTCAGAGAATATAGCCATCATGCATCTTTCAAAGGTAGCAGGTGCATTACAGAAACCAAAAGGCATACGTCTATAAGCAAAAGTACCGAAAGGGCAAGTAAAAGTGGTCTTTTCTTGATCCTCTGCTGACACAGGTAGTTGGGAGAAACCAGAGTAACCATCTAGAAAGCAAAAATGTGTATGTTTGGATAATCTTTCTAGCATTTGATCAATAAAAGGTAAAGGGTAATGATCCTTTTTAGTGGCTTTTTTTAATTTGCGGAAATCAATTACCATCCTATAACCTGTAACAATTCTTTGTGGGATCAATTCATCTTTATCATTAGGAACGACAGTAATACCTCCCTTCTTAGGGACACAATGGACAGGACTTACCCACTGACTATCAGCAACGAGATAATTTATACCTGCCTCCAGGAGCTTTAGTATTTCCTTTCTTACCACTTCTTTCATCCTAGGATTTAACCGTCGTTGGTGATCAATAACTGGTTTGGCGTCTTTCTCCAATTTTATTTTGTGTTGGCATAGAGTGGGACTAATGCCCTTAAGATCATCAAGAGTATATTCAATAACAGCACGGTGCTTCTTCGGAGTTTTCAATAATTTCTCCTCTTCCCGCTCTGAAAGGTTAGCACTAATAATAATAGGATATATATTCTTCTCATCAAGATAAGCATATTTAAGAGTACCAGGGAGTGGTTTAAGCTCAAACACGGGATCACCCTTGGGTGGTGGAGGATCCCCTAGAATTTCAACAGGCAAGTTGTGTTTCAAAATAGGTCCCTGTTTAAAGAATACTTCATCTATCTCCCTTCTTTCATTCATAAATATATCATTTTCATGGTCTAGCAAATATTGTTCTAAAGAATCATTAGGACGCACAGCAATAGAAGCAAGACCAATAATTTCATCCTTACTAGGCAATTCTTTATCATGGGGTTGTCAACGAAATTTAGCAAAACTAAACTCATGAGACATATCCCCCAAAGCAATAGTAACAACATCCTTTTTGCAGTCTATCTTAGCATTAACAGTATAACAAGAAGGGTCTACCAAATATAATGGGACAAAAGTCATATTGTGGGGAACCAAGAACAAGAAAATCAGCAGGATATTTAACTTTCCCACACAAGACTTCAACATCTCTAACAATCCCAACTGGTGAAATAGTATCTCTATTGGCAAGCTTAATGGTAACATCAATTTCCTGTATCTCAGCAGGTGAAATATCATGCATAATTTCTTTGTATAAGGAATGAGGTATTGCACTAGCACTAGCACCCATATCACATAAGCCATGATAACAATGATCTCCTAGTTTAACAGAAATAACAGGCATGCCTACAACAGGTCTATGTTTATTCTTAGTATCAGGTCTAGCAATTCTAGCATCTTCATCACAGAAGTAAATAACATGCCCATCAATATCATCAGCCAAGAGATCTTCAACCATAGCAATACTAGGTTCAACTTTAATTTTCTCAGGTGGTGTAGGTGTTTTAGTATTACTCTTACGAACCACAATTGAAGCTTTAGCATGATCCTTTATCCTAAGAGGGAAAGGTGGTTTCTCAATATAGGTAGTAGGAACAACAGGATAATTATAAGTGATAGTCTTTTCTTCAACTGTAATAGGTGCAACTACTTTTACTTCAATGGGAGGATTATATTTAAACCACTTCTCCTTAGGGAGGTCAACATGAGTAGCAAATGATTCACAGAAAGAAGCTACTATCTCAGAGTCAAGTCCATATTTAGTGCTAAATTCACGGAAGACATCGGTATCCATAAAAGATTTAACACAATCAAACTTAGGTGTCATACCTGACTCCTTACCTTCGTTGAGATCCCAATCTTCAGAGTTGCGTCTAATTGTTTCCAATAAATCCCATCTGAGTTCAATAGTCTTCATCGTTAAAGAACCAGTACAAGAAGCATCGAGCATGGAGTGGATGTTGAGAGAAAGTCGAGCATAAATTTTTTGAATAATCATTTCTCTTGAGAGATCATGATTGGAGAATGAATATAACATTGACTTAAGCCTCCCCCAAGCTTGAGCGATGCTTTCTCCTTCGCGAGGCCAAAAATTATATATATAATTACGATCACGATGAACAAGATGCATAGGATAAAACTTCTGGTGAAATTCCAATTTCAATCGGTTGTAGTTCCATGATCCCATATCATCACATAGCCTATACCATGTCAATGCCTCTCCCTTCAAAGATAAAGGGAAGACCTTCTTCTTGATAACATCATCGGGCATACCTGCAAGCTTAAATAATCCACAAACTTCATCCACGTAGATTAGGTGTAAATCGGGATGCAATGTTCCATCTCCTGTAAAAGGATTAGCTAGCAATTTCTCTATCATACCTGAAGGAATTTCAAAGTAAACATTTTCAGTAGGTTCAGTAGGTTGAGGAGAAACTCTTTGCTCTACGGGTCAGGGTGAAGATACCCCGAACAAGCCCCTCAAAGGATTATGTTCGATAGTAACAAGTGACAGTAAATTTCAGCACACTATATAAATTGTTCCTTACCAAGTTCCACTTACCAAAGGCGCTTCACTCCCCGGCAATGGAACCAGAAAAGAGTCTTGATGAACCTCAAGTGTAGGGGATCTATCGTAGTCCTTTCGATAAGTAAGAGTGTCGAACCCAACGAGGAGCAGAAGGAAATGACAAGCGGTTTTCAGTAAGATATTCTCTGCAAGCACTGAAATTATCGGTAACAGATAGTTTTGTGATAAGGTAATTCGTAATGGGTAACAAGTAACAAAAGTAAATAAGGTGCAGAAAGGTGGCCCAATCCTTTTTGTAGCAAATGACAAGCCTATACAAGTTCTTATATAGAGAAAAGCGCTCTCGAGGATACATGGGAATTATCGTCAAGCTAGTTTTCATCACGCTCATATGATTCGCGTTCGTTACTTTGATAATTTGATTTGTGGGTGGACCGGTGCTTGGGTACTGCCCTTTCTTGGACAAGCATCCCACTAATGATTAACCCCTATTGCAAGCATCCGCAACTACAAAAGAAGTATGAAGGTAAACCAAACCATAGCATGAAACATATGGATCCAAATCAGCCCCTTACGAAGCAACACATAAACTAGGGTTTAAGCTTCTGCCACTATAGCAACCCATCATCAACTTATTACTTCCCAATGCTTTCCTCTAGGCCCAAATAGTGGTGAAGTGTCATGTAGTCGACGTTCACATAACACCACTAGAGGAGAGACAACATACATCTCATCAAAATATCGAACGAATACCAAATTCACATGACTACTTATAGCAAGACTTCTCCCATGTCCTCAGGAACAAACGTATCTACTCATAAATCATATTCATGTTCATAATCAGAGGGGTATTAATATGAATTAAGGATCTGAACATATGATCTTCCAGCAAATAAACCAACTAGCATCAACTACAAGGAGTAATCAACACTACTAGCAACTCACAGGTACCAATCTGAGGTTTTGGGACAAAGATTGGATACAAGAGCTGAACTAGGGTTTGAGAGGAGATGGTGCTGGTGAACATGTTGATGGAGATTGACCCCCTCCCGATGAGAGGATCAATGGTGATGACGATGGTGATGATTTCCCCCTCCCGGAGGGATGTTTCCCCGGCAGAACAGCTCCGCCGGAGCCCTAGATTGGTTCCGCCAAGGTTCCGCCTCGTGGCGGCAGTGTTTCATCCCGAAATCTTGCTTATGATTTTTTTCCTGGGTAAAAGACTTCATATAGTAGAAGATGGTCACTGGAAGGCTGCCAGGGGGACTGTCGGTGTCAAAACCGGCGGATCTCGGGTAGGGGGTCCCGAACTGTGCGTCAAAGGCTAATGGTAACATGAGGCGGGGAACACAATGTTTACCCAGGTTCGGGCCCTCTCTATGGAGGTAATACCCTACTTCCTGCTTGATCTTGATGAATATGAGTATTGCAAGAGTTGTTCTACCTCGAGATCGTAATGGCTAAACGCTAGAAGTCTAGCCTATGAAGTTATGATTGTTGTGGCTGAACCCTAGAAGTCTAAACCCTCCGGTTTCTATAGACACCAGGAGGGGCTAGGGCTGTACAAAGTCAGTTACAGAGAAAGGAATCTACATATCTGAATGGCCAAGCTTGCCTTCCACGCAAAGGAGAGTCCCATCCGGACACGGGACAAAGTCTTCTATCTTGTATCTTCATAGTCCAACAGTCTGGCCAAAGTATATAGTCCAACTGTCCGAGGACCCCTTAGTCCAGGACTCCCTCAGTAGCCCCTAAACCAGGCTTCAATGACAATGAGTCCGGCGCGCAGATTGTCTTCGGCATTGCAAGGTGGGTTCGTTCTCCGAATACTCCAACATAGTCTTTCGAACATAGAAAACGTGTCCAGCTCTGCAAAACAAGTACCACACACAATCGTAGAGAGTATAATATTTCACGAGTCCAATCCGCTGACAACTTTTTGTAGCGTGACATCACGCCACTGCCTAGCCATTATTCGAACCGTTTTTAGCATGCCGCTCCGTATTTCGAGGTGCGGTTTCACTGGCATGTCTTGTCAAAGCAGAGATCATGTCCCCTTATCACAGGATTCTCATCAATACGGGCATGGGTAACCCAACCATGCCATCTACACGACGCTCAGGGAATAGGTGGATTTTAAGGTGAGGGGGAGGCGCATGACTTTTACTGTCTTTATAAGGGGATAAGGATTCATCCTCATTCACCCATGCCTTCCACTTCCTCAACCCATCCATTCTCGAGCTCCAGCGCCCAAGCTCTCGCCTTCTCTACCCAAAAAAGCACTCCAATCATGTCCGGATCCGGAGCCGGAGGCAAGTGGATGGCCTCCTCCGTCAAGAAGGAGGACATCAAGAAGCTCCGGGAGGCCGGGTACCTGGCCAAGGACATCGCTCATCGACTTCCAGCCAAGGGACAGATCGTCCCCACCCCGAAGCCCCAGGAGAGGGTGGTGTTTCTCACCCATTTTGTCCGCTGGCAGGGATTCCCCCTCCACCCATTCGTCTGTGGACTGATGTTTTACTATGGGCTAGACTTCCATGACTTGTCCCCCAACTCCATCCTCAACATCTCGACATATATTGTCGTGTGCGAGGCCTTCCTCCGCATCCCACCTCACTTCGGCCAATGGCTGAAGACCTTCAACGTGAAGCCAAAGGTGGTGAGCGGCCAACAAGCGGAGTGCGGAGGCACCATGGTGGGCAAGATGCCAAATGTCACCTGGCCCGAAGGCTCCTTTGTGGAGACTATAATGGGGTGGCAATCCAGGTGGTTCTACATCACTGAGCCACGTGGCACCAACTGAGCAGCGGCCCCCGAATTCCGATTCAGAGTCCCAGTGCGGCTCACCTCCTGGCAAGAGAAGGGCCTGTCCCGGGGCTCTACGGACGAGCTGACAAGGCTCCAGACGTGTGTCCAGAACATGATAAGCAAGAGAATCAAGCTTGTCAACATGGTCCAGTTTATGCTCTTCCGCCGGATCCTTCCGTGCCAGCGCCGGACTTGCAATTTGTGGGAGTTCGACCCGGCCAAGCACCAGACACTGCTGGAGCTCTTCGGTACGACACATGAAGACATCTGGAAGGTGCTCTTCAAGGCCGGCGAGGTACCACCGCCCACGACCGAGGATCGTGGGCTTAGCTCAAAACGTTGGGCTAATCCGATAAGTTCTTTCATGTTTTCAAGGTATATCCTTTACTGGCATATCTGAGGGAGGAATCTAAGCCTCCCTACCAATTTTTCAGGCCTAGATAGAGATAGCGGAGAAGATTAACTGTCCGGCTCCGTTGCCCGAAGATCCAGAAATGCCTCTTCTGACGAAGATGATGTTTCCGGCACCTTATGAGGTGCCGGAGAAGAAGGCCAAAAAGAAGGCCCTGGGGACCAGAAGTGGTCTTTGTCGCAAGGGCACTTCGGACGTGATGTCCGAAGACGTCGAGACGCACTTCTCGATCGAAAACGACAAGGAAGAGGAGGAGGAGAAAGAAATCTATCCCCCCTCTACTGGGGGGAGAAAGAAGAGGAAGGCCTCCACACATGGGGAGGACGAGGCATCCAAGAAGGGAAAAACTTCCCTTCCGGACAACTCCGTAGCGGCCACCAACAGCGGTAGGGAGTGGGAGCCCAGGGTCAAGCCCCTAGCCAACTCGTAAGTGTTCGGACACAGTAATATATCTGACATTTTACTTTATTTTTTAACATGCTAGATCATGCACTCGCAGCCCGGCCCAGTCCAACATCGTGTTGTCCTCCTCTTCGGAGGGATCACTGGACCCGTCGGCGATGAACATCGAGTCCCTTCCGATGGCCTCCTCCCCCAAGGCTGCGGACAACACCGAGGTGTTGTCTCGAAGCATACCAGGCTAGGGAGAGGCTCAGGAGGCCTTCCCGGTGGTGCTGGAGGGTAAAACCCCGGTTGCCGAACACATGGGGGACAGGCCCGTATGAACACCGACGGTGGGGGCCATAACCAATTCGGCCCCCAGCCGAATACCGCTCCAGAGACCCAAGTGGGTCCGAATTCAGGCAGGCCGCCTCTTTCCAATGAAGGGGGCGAGCCAACTCCACTGGTGACCTCTGTCCATCCAGAGGCACCGGATAGGCTGCTGGAAGGGCTGCAAGGCGCTTCCATTGTGGAAGAAAACACCGTACCCTTATGGGTACGGTGATTGAGAAGGTCCATTCTGTGAAAAGTGGACTGACCAAAGCCTGCACTAGCCTTTTAACAGGCTTTGAGATAAGCAACATAATTAGGAAAAGAATGTCACAGTATAGATAGTAGCCCCTAATACTCTGTCTGGTGTTCGGAAAGTAAAGCCGAACAGAGGATCAACCAATTTTTGCAGGAGTCTAACATAATATGTCTATGTGAATAAGCAGGCTTCGCTGCTGGCTGCTGCCACTCATACTGCGGAAGTCTCCAGACTAAAGCAGAATCTGGAGCGGGCCAAGCAAGAGATCTGCCTTGTGAAGAGCAGCTGGAGGAAAGCAAAGGTATGTATTTAACCTGTGCGTATATTTGGGAAGGATGAATGGTTCGTGTTGACTAAAGTGTCATAAACTTTATTAGGGGCCACAACTGAGGTGGCGCCCCTCAAGAAGTCGTTGGTCGAGGCCGACGACAAAGCGGCCAAGGAACGCGCCACGTGCGAGAAGCAGGAGGCCCAGGTCAGTGAGGTCCTGCAAGAGCTCCAGGACGCTGTCAAGAAGTACGAGTCCTTGGAGCGCGATTTTAAGACTCAAGAGTCAGAACTTGCCAAGGCCCGCCAAAGCGCACTAGACGCCCGAACCGAAGCCGAGGGCGCCCTCCAAGAGATCCAGGCGGCCAAGAAAATTACAGCGGGTAAGGCTTTCATTATGCAAAGCAGATATGTGAAGGAAACATTCCTATTACTTACCCGGATTTGGAGCTCTCCAGGGGCATTTACGCATCTGCCGCACATTGTATCAGATGCTGTAGAATTTTATCGAGCTGAAGAAGGGAGCTTTACGGAGAAGCTGTTCTGGTCTCAATACCTTGGACCAGAACTTCTGGTGCCCTTTAGCGACCAGCTGAAACAGCTGGTCGAGCTGCATAAGGCGGCCGAACTAACCATGAAGGACTTAATAGTCTGGCTATGGCATGCCGAGCCCATGCCCAACAGCTACTTCAGACTCATCAAGAAGCTTGTGAGTGCCTGCCTGCGCCTTGAAGCCGTTAAGCGGTCGGTCTGTATCGAAGGCGCACGGATGGCCTTTGCCCGCGCTAAGGTGCACTGGGCGAAGATGGATGCCAAGAAGCTGATGACCGAGGGGCCGCCTGAGGGCAAGGAGCACCGCCGACCCGAGCTATATTTTGATAGTGTCCTGGAGGGATCCCGCCTTGTGGCAGAGCAATGTGCCAAAGATATCATATTCCTGTGAAAACATTCATGTTATGCTGTCTTGTAATATTAAACAGATCTCTTTATGTAATATAATGTCTGTTAGTTTAAAATTTTACCTCCTCTGCGGCCATTTATGAAAATCTGAGAGTTGGCCAGTCGTCGGCTTCTGCCCCCATGTAGATAGTATGAGGGTGTTCAGGATAAATCTAAACACTCTTTACTCCACTTTTTGGTCCTTAAAGGAGGTGTTTAGCGCAACGAACAAGGCAATCAGACTACACAGCTTTATCACCCTCACTTAGCCATAGGAGTTTGACAATGAAAATTTTGGTGCAACCCCTGGTATTCGGAAGGCCGAACTTGGGGCGCTATACACGCCTAATCGGGTAGAAACCGATTCCTCGCATAAAGCGGAACAAATCTCTAAGGATTTGAAAACCTCTCGAACAGCTGACCAACTCTCGCTGCATCATGACAATCAGTTTTTGGCTTTCTCTACAGAGATGTGATACGTCTCCAACGTATCTATAATTTTTGAATGTTCCATGCTATTATATTACCCGTTTTGGATGTTTATGGTCTTTACTTTACACTTTTATATCATTTTTGGGACTAACCTACTAACCGGAGGCCCAGCCCGTATTGCTGTTTTTTTGCCTATTTCAGTGTTTCGAAGAAAAGGAGTATCAAACGGAGTCCAAACGGAATGAAACCTTAGGGAGCGTAAATTTTGGAACGAACATGATCCGGAGGACTTGGAGTGAAAGTCAAGAAACAATCGAGGAAGCCACGAGGGTGGAGGGCGCGCCCCGTATTGGGCGTGCCCCCCTACTGGGCGTGCCCCCCTATCTCGTGGGCCCCTCGGGAGTCCACCGACCTACTTCTTCCTCCTATATATGCCCACGTACCCTCAGAACATCAGAGGCGACCATGAAAAACTATTTCCACCACCGTAACCTTATGTATCCGCGAGATCCCATCCTGGAGCCTTCGCCGGTGCTCCGCCGGAGGGGGAATCGACTGAGGGAGTACTGGATTAAGGGGTCCTCGGACAGCCGGACTATATACTTTGTTCGGACTCTTGGACTATGAAGATAGAAGATTGAAGACTTCGTCCCGTGTCCGGATGGGACTCTCCTTTGCGTGGAAGGCAAGCATGGAAATTCGTATATGTAGATCTCCTTCTCTGTAACCGACTCTGTGTAACCCTAGCCCCCTCCAGTGTCTATATAAACCGGAGGGTTTAGTCCGTAGGACAACAACAATCATAATCATAGGCTAGCTTCTAGGGTTCAGCCTCTACGATCTCGTGGTAGCTTAACTCTTGTAATACTCATATCATCAAGATCAATCAAGCAGGAAGTAGGGTATTACCTCCATCGAGAGGGCCCGAACCTGGGTATATGTAGATCTCCTTCTCTGTAACCGACTCTGTGTAACCCTAGCCCCCTCCAGTGTCTATATAAACCGGAGGGTTTAGTCCGTAGGACAACAACAATCATAATCATAGGCTAGCTTCTAGGGTTCAGCCTCTACGATCTCGTGGTAGCTCAACTCTTGTAATACTCATATCATCAAGATCAATCAAGCAGGAAGTAGGGTATTACCTCCATCGAGAGGGCCCGAACCTGGGTAAAACATCGTGTCCTCTGCCTCCTGTTACCATTAGCCTTAGACGCACAGTTCGGGACCCCCTACCCAAGATCTGCCGGTTTTGACACCGACATTGGTGCTTTCATTGAGAGTTCCACTGTGTTGTCGCAGTAAGGCTTGATGGCTCCTTCAACCATCTTCAACGATGTGGTCCAGGGGGAGGTTTTCCTTCCCGGATAGATCTTTGTATTTGGCAGCTTCGTACTGCTGGCCAACTCGCTTGGCCATCTGGAGTAGATTGATAGCTACGCCCCTAGCCATCAGGTCTGGTTTGGAAGCTTGAACTATACTGCCGACATCCACGGAGACTTGATCTTCGACGGATTCGAGCCCATGTCAGGCGCGCCAGACGGCCACGACGGGCATGACTTTGATCTGCCATCGGACACTATTCGGGAGATCGTGCCTGCGGCGGCGCCGGGAATCAATCTGGAGTAGATCGTGCCCTCCGAGGACGGGTGGATGGACCCCGCCACGGAGGTTGCGCACTCATCGGCGCTGGAGACGAACACTGATTCCACCTCCTGTGAGGGTGGAGTCATTGGACTCTCAGACTCATCTCCGGATACAGGATCCAAACCGCGTGCGTCCGTTCCTATCGAATCTGATTGGGCACCGGTCATGGAGTTCACCCCCGTGGATATTTTTCAGCACTTGCCCTTGGGTGACGTGCTGAACTCATTAAGATCTCTTTCCCCGTCGAGAGATTCTTGGCTGAACTATGTCCGGCTCGAGTGGGAAGTGAGCGACGAAGAAATTCATTCCCCACCCACCACCCTCTTAACAGCCACTGTCGATGACCTAACTGACGTGCTGGACTTCAACTCTGAAGACATCAACGGTATGGATGACGATGCATGAGAAGAACAGGAACCACAACCTATAGGGCGCTGGACAGCCACTTCATCATACGATATATATATGGTGGATTCCCCCAAAGAAAGCAATGGCAATGAGGCAACGGACGATAACCCCTTGGAGAAGCAATCTAAGCACCGGCGTCATAGGCGGCGCTCCAAGCACCGCCATAGTTAAAATAGCGATACTGGCACAAGATATAACAATCCAGATGGTGCCGAAGACGAAAACAATCCTGCCCAGCCAGGCTTTGAGCAGGCCGAGCAAGAGGATGGGCAAGCTAGCCCTAAGGAACAGGCGACAGATGGAGAATCAGAGGATGATAATTACATGCCTCTCTCCAAAGATGAAGTGAGCCTTGGTGACGAAGAATTCATCGTGCCTGCGGATCCCGTCGAGCAGGAGCGCTTCAAACGCCAGCTTATAGCCACTACAAAAAGCCTGAAGAAAAAGCAGCAACAACTTCAAGCTGATCAAGATCTGCTAACTGACAGATGGACCCAGGTCTTGGCTGCCGAGGAATACGGACACGAGCGCCCTAGCAAAAGCTACCCAAAGCGCATGTTGCTACCTCAACTCAAGGAGGAGGCTGTAAAGCCCACGCTACCAGCGCATGATGCGGATGACCGGCCACCCCGTGGCCGCGACAAAGCGGCGTACCAGCCCGAAGTCCAGATCGCACCCTGTCGCCAATCAAATGATAATACTAAGGCCCAGGGCTACACGAAGGACCTGCGAGATGTATTGGAAAACAAAGTAGGACAGTCAAGATCGATCTACGGATCACGGGGGCGCACCACAAGACATGACGATGACCGTCACACCGGATACAATAAACCAAAGTCCGGCCGAGCAGAATACAACAGGCTAGATTCATTCGAACTACGTTGGGACGTAGCCCGGCATAGAGGCGCCGCACACCCCCTATGCTTCACTGATGAAGTCATGGATCACGAATTCCCAGAAGGGTTTAAACCCGTAAACATTGAATCATATGATGGCACAACAGACCCCGTAGTATGGATCGAAGATTTTCTCCTCCACGTTCACATGGCCCAGTGCGATGAATTACATGCCATAAAGTACCTACCACTTAAGCTCAAAGGACCAGTTCGACATTGGCTGAATAGCCTGCCAGCAAGCTCCATTGGCAGTTGGGAGGACTTGGAAGACGCATTCCTCGACAACTTCCAGGGCACTTATGTGCGACCACCGTATGCTGATGACTTAAGCCACATAACCCAATAGCCCGGAGAGTCAGCCAGGAAATTCTGGACTCGGTTCCTAACTAAAAAGAACCAAATTGTCGACTGTCCGGATGCCGAAGCCTTAGCAACCTTCAAGCATAGCATCAGTGACGAATGGCTCGCCCGACACCTCGGCCAAGAGAATCCAAAGTCCATGGCGGCCCTCACAACACTCATGACCCGCTTTTGCGCGAGCGAGGACAGCTGGCTGGCTCGTAGCAACATCACACCCAAAAACTAATGCGATTCAGACACCAGGGACAGCAACGGCAAGCCACGAGGAAATAGACATAAGCGTCGCAACAATGGCGACAATGCCGAAGACATGACAGTCAATGCCAGATTCAGAGGCTTTAAATCTGAACAGCGGAAAAAGCCATTCAAAAGAAACAGTTCGGGCTAGTCCAGTTTGGACCACATACTTGATCGCTCATGTCAAATTCACGGCACCCCCGATAAACCAGCCAACCACACCAACAGGGAATGCTTGGTGTTTAAACAGGCCGGCAAGTTAAATGCCGAAAACAAAGGAAAAGGGGCTACATAGCGATGACGATGAGGAGCCCCGGCCGCCGAATACAGGAGGACAGAAGAAATTCCCTCCCCAGGTGAAAACTGTAAATATGATATACACAACCCATATTCCCAAGGGGGAACGGAAGCGTGCAATAAGGGACGTCTATGCGATGGAGCCAGTCGCCCCAAAGTTCAACCCATGGTCCTCTTGTCCGATCACCTTCAATCGCAGGGACCATCCTACAAGTATCTGTCAAGGCAGTTCAGCCGCATTGGTCCTTGACCCCATCATCGACGGATTCCATCTCACACGAGTCCTCATGGACGGTGGCAGCAGCCTAAACCTGCTCTATCAGGATACAGTGTGCAAAATGGGCATTGACCCCTCAAGGATCAAGTCCACAAAAACCACCTTCAAGGGTGTCATACCCGGTGTGGAGGCCTGTTGTACGGGCTCAATCACACTGGAAGTGGTCTTCGGATCTCCGGACAATTTCTGAAGCGAGGAGTTAATCTTTGAGATTGTCCCCTTCCACAGTGGCTATCATGCACTGCTCGAATGAACCGCATTCGCCAAATTCAATGCGGTACCGCATTATGCATACCTCAAGCTCAAAATGCCAGGACCTCGAAGTGTTATTACAGTTAATGGAAACACAGAGCGCTCGCTCTGCATGGAGGAGCACACTGCGGCCCTCGCGGCGGAAGTACAAAACAGCCTTCTTAGGCAAACAACCAATTCAGCGATAAAGAACCCGGATACCGTCAAGTGAGTCCGGAGTACTCCACAACAGGATCATCCGGCACATCTAGAGCTCGACTAGCAATTAGGCCTCTCCCTAGTCCCAGTCAAGTGGCGAAATTTGTCCGCGTGTAAACAACTACACACTTAAAATACCCTAGGCAAGAGGCACGGCCATGACATGGTCCACAATGCGGTTCGACCGCCCCGAGACCCACGCTTGCACCCCTTTTTTCTTTCAGGTCCCTATCTTCAGGAGGATCTTCCAAAAGACCGGCTATCGCACACATAGCGGGAAGGACACACGAGGAGGACAAGAAGCTTTGGCATACAAGGGAATCCTTAGGTGGTCTCTGATAATGATCGTTATACCTGTTTTACATACCCGCATACCGCCCGCTCCTGGTCAGGATGTGTCAAACAGTCCTATTCTGCTTATCGCACTACCTGTATATGTACGCTTTGACGTATCATTTGAATAACAAGGGAAAATAGTATACAGCGTCAGCTTGCTATTACGTTTATTTACCCCTTTCCTTTACTACTTATTTATTAAAACCGTGCATTTTGGCACGACCAGTTTGCCAGGGGCTTCAGTACCCCACAACCTGGCAAGACAAGTCCGAACACTTTCGACAGTGCGGCACCCCAAACTTATAGCACTATATGCATCAGCTCTGAATCATGTCTTGGATCAATAGTTGGGTTTGCACGGCTCCTATGTTTTGGTACCTTACGTTCTGCTATATCAGCTAAGGTAGCACAGCGAGAACTACTGCGATTGTGACCCGATTCTTCCGGATGAGCACCTCAGTAGAGAAAGCCGAAAACTGACTGTCATGATAAGGCGAGAGCTGGTCGCTATTCGAGAGGTCTCAAATCCTTAAAGATTTTTTCCACTTCAGGCGAGGAATCGGCCTCGTCTGATTTAGGCGTGTATAGTGCCCCGTGTCCGGCTTTCCGGATACTAGGGGCTTCGCCAAAATTTAAAATTGTAGATTTCTATGGCTAAGTGAGAGTGATAAAGCCGTATAGTCTGATTGCCTCGTTCGTGGCACTAATGACCTCCTTAAAAGGACCAAAAATTTGGATAAAGAGTGTTTATATTTATCCCGAACACCCCAGTACTAGTTACATGGGGGCATAAGCCGACGACTGGCCAACTCTCAAGATTTTGTAAACGGATGCACAGAAGGTAATATTTTAAATTAAGAAGCGCTATATAGCGCAAATGAACTGGTTTTCATATTACAGGATGGCATGAGTACATTCATTCAAGCAGCACATCCTTACTGCATTCATCCGCCACAAGGCGGGCACCCTTAATGACATTGTCATAGTACTGTTCGGGGTGGCAATGCTCCTTGCCCTTTGACGGCCCCTGTGTCACCAGCTTCTCGGCGTCCATCTTCCCCCAGTGCACTTTCGCACGGGCCAAGGCCCTGCGCGGACCCTCAATGCAGACGAACCGCTTAATGACTTCCAGCCGTGGACAGGCATTCACCATCCGCTTGACAAGGCCGAAGTAGCTGCTAGGCAGGGGCTCGCCAGGCCACAGCCGGACTATGAAGTCCTTCATGGCCAGTTTGGCCGCTTTGTGAAGTTCGACCAGTTGCTTCAGCTGGTCGCTCAAGGGCATCGGATGCTTAGCCCCAATATACTAGGACCAAAACAGCTTATTCGTCGAGCTCCCCTCCTCAGCCCGGTAGAACTCTGCGGCATCAGAGATGCTACGCGGCAGATCTGCGAATGCTCCTGGAGAGCTCCGAATTCAGGTAAGTAAAAGGAAAGTCTCCTCCACATGCTTGCTTTCAATAATGAAAGCCTTACTCGCAGCTATCTTCTTGGCCGCCTCAATTTCCCGGAGGGCCTTCTAGGCTTCTACCTTGGTGCCTTGCGTGCTCTGACGGGCCTTCGCAAGCTCCGACTATTGCCTCTTGGAGTCACGCTCCAAGGACTCGCATTTTTTGACGAAATCCTGGAGCTCTTGCTGGACCTCATCAACCCGAGCCTCTTGTTTTTCGTGCTCGGTGCGCTCCTTGGCCGCTTTGTTTTTAGCCTCGAACAGCGCCTTCTTAAGGGCCACCACTTCGGTCGTGGCCCCTAGTAAAATTCATCGTGCTTCTATTAGCATCAATGATTTTTCCTTTATATAACATTGAGACGGGGTATTACTTACCTTTGTTCTCCTCGAGCTGCCTCTTCATGAGGCCGAACACTTCTTCGGCCCGTCCCAGGTTCTGCCTCAGTCCGGAGACCTCCGCAGTGGCAGCGGCGGCGACCAGCAGCGACGCCTGCTTATTCACGTAGACATAATATGATTAGACTCCTGGGAGTAATATTTGATCCTCTGTTCGGCTTTTCTTCCCGAACACCAAACAGAGCATCAGAGGCTACTGTCTATACTGTGATACTTTCTCATAATCTAAACTACTTACCTCAAAGCCAGTCAGGAGGTTGGCGCAGGCTTCGGTCAATCCGCTTTTGGCAGACTGAACCTTGACAATCACCGTACTCATAAGAGCACGGTGTCCTTCATCAAGGGAAGTGCTCTGAAGCGCTTCCACCAAGTTATCCGATGCCTCTGGATGGACAGAGGTCATCTGCACAGGCGGCTCGCCCCCCTTGGCAGGGGGGTACCTGCCTGAATCCGGAACCACTGGAGGTTCTAGCGCAGTATCCGGCTGGGGGCAAGCCTGTTGCGACCCCCCTCAACAGAATCTGTAGCGATCTTCCCCCCAGTGAGCCCGGCATCGGGGGTTTCACCCTGAGGCGCCTCCAGATCCATCTCTCCCTGGCCCGGTATCCTCTGAGACAACACTTCAGTGTCGTCCGTGGGCCGGGGAGTGGAGGCCGTCGGGAGCGAATAGCTGTTCATCTCCGACTGGCTCAAGGACCCATCCGAGGAGGATGAGTCAATGTGGGCTTTGGACGGACTGCACAAACATATCTTGACATAATAAGAAGCCATAAAGCTAAAACATGCAAGAAGTATTATGGCATCCGAATACTTACGACTTCGCCAGGGGTTGGCCTGGGTAGCCACTCCTCCTCGCTGTAGGCGGCGGTTGTGGAGTGGTCCGGAGGGAGGGTCCTTCCCTTCTTGGACCCTTCGGCCTCCCCGGAAGGGGCGGTTGTCGGTGTCAAAACCAGCGGATCTCGGGTAGGGGGTCCCGAACTGTGCGTCTAGGCGGATGGTAACAGGAGACAAGGGACACGATGTTTTACCCAGGTTCGGGCCCTCTCGATGGAGGTAAAACCCTACTCCTGCTTGATTGATATTGATGATATGGGTAGTACAAGAGTAGATCTACCACAAGATTAGAGAGGCTAAACCCTAGAAGCTAGCCTATGGTATGAGTGTTGTTCGTCCTACGTACTAAAACCCTCCGGTTTATATAGGCACCAAAGAGGGTTAGGGTTACACAGAGTCAGTTACAATGGTAGGAGATCTACATATCCGTATCGCCAAGCTTGCCTTCCACGCCAAGGAAAGTCCCATCCGGACACGGGACAAAGTCTTAAATTTTGTATCTTCTTAGTCCAGGAGTCCGGCCAAAGGTAATAGTTCGGCTATCCGGACACCCCCTAATCCAGGACTCCCTCAGTAGCCCCTGAACTAGGCTTCAATGACGACGAGTCCGACGCGCATATTGTCTTCGGCATTGCAAGGCGGGTTCCTCCTCAGAATACTTCATAGAAGATTTTGAACACAAGGATAGTGTCCGTCTCTTCAAAATAAGTTCCACATACCACCGTAGAGAGAATAATATTTACACAAATTCAATCTGCTGACGTATTCCGTGGCATGACATCACACCATGGCCAAGCCTTTATTTGAATCGTTTTTACTATCCCACCTCAGTGCGTTTAGCGAGGCAGTTTCCTTGGCACGTCTTGTCAAAGCAGAGATCGTGTCCCCTTATTCCGGGATTCTCATCAATACGGGCGTGGGTTACCCAATCGTGCTCGTTGGCACGTCTCCTCTATCGAAGGCGAGTCCCGAACGGTCACGGGGAAGGCTCTTGGTATTCAACCTCTTTATAAAGAGACCAAGGCTCCACTTTTTTCTTTCAATCTCAATCGAATCCGCCCCTCGCCTCGAGTTCCAACACCCAAAGCTCCAGATTCAGGCGCTTCGGACCTTCGATGATGTCCGGCTCCGACCTGCAAGGCCGGTGGGTGCCTTCCTCCATTACGGAAGAAGACGTGCTAAAGCTAAGATATGCCAGGTATCTAACCGGCGAAATTTCCCATAGGCTGCCTGCCCAAGGGCAGGTTATTCCCACTCCCAAGCCTGGCGAAAGCGTGGTGTTCGTGTCTCACTTTCTTCGGGGGCTAGGCTTCCCGATGGACCCCTTCGTGAGGGGGCTCATGTTTTATTATGGTCTGGAATTTCATGACTTGGATCCGGAGTCCATCCTCCAGATCTCATCGTTCATTGTCATATGTGAAGCCTTCCTCCGCATTACCCCTCACTTCGGATTCTGGCTCAAGACCTTCAAGGTGGAGCCGAAGATGATCAAGGGGCAGCATGCAAAGTGCGGAGGGGTTGTTATAAGCAAGAATGCCGATGCTCCATGGCCCGAGGGCTCTTTTCAAAAGGATCTCGGCCTATGGCAATGAGAGTGGTTTTATATCACAGTTCCCAGGGGCACCAAATGGGTGGCGCCACCTGCCTTCCGCTCGGGTCCTCCACCGCGGCCGGCGTCATGGGTCAATAAAGGACTTAACTGGGGGCCATCCAAGGATGTGCCCTTGCTTTAGGGCCACATTCAAGATCTCCTAGAGAGAGAGATCACTCTGGTCATAGTAGCGTAGGTCATGCTGATTTGCCGCATCCTGCCCTGCAAACGTCGCCCCCTCCGCCTGTGGGAATTTAACCCGGAGGGACCACGAGCTCTCCAACATTTTATGGGCACGACGCCCATGGAGATGTACAAGCTTCTCTTCAGATCACAAACGATGTGTCCGGACTTGACCGAGGACACAGGTCTGAGCTGTAATCGCCCGGATACTCAAGTAAGGAGCCCTGTACCCAGACACGCTATCCCATATTTATCACGAACTTGCCTTTTAAAAGGGCTATTCCTTGAACAGGAGTGGATAGCGAAAGCAAAGTTAATCAGGTGTCCGGCCCCCCTCCCTGAGACCACGTCGGATCCCGTGTTAACCAGGATGCTAGAGGCTGCACCTTCAGAAGAAGGTGAAGGGGGGGAACAAGGAAGCTACCGCCTCCGCGAAGGAGGCTGTCAGGAAAGGAGGGATCGAGAATCCCTCCATCCAAGGGAAGAAGAGGACCACCTCTGAAGACCCGGAGACCATGGTCTCAAAGCGAGGGAAGAAATCTTCGTCAGAGGGTCCTGCGTCGAGAGATGCCTCGGCCGCTTTATGCCCCCAAGGGGGTCAGCCCTCGACCGAGCCGTAAGTAAAAAGGGGAGTTTATTTTAAAATGAAGGATATCCCTGCCCTATTTCTGATGAAGATAACTGAAATATTACCTTGTAGTTCGGATCTCAGCCCTTCTCAATAGAGTTCATCTTCGGGGGATCTTCATCCAGAGATGATAGAGAGCAAAACGCCTCCCCCTGCCGTACCGTCTTGCGAGGCAGGCGACCATGAGGTGTCGTTGCGGAGGGTTTCTCCGTGTCCGGCGGGACTGGAAGGCAGTCGTATGTCCCCTCAAAGCCCTCCGTCTCTGGCCTTCAAAAAAGGCCATCAGATGAGTCCGGCACCACGTGGTGTACGGTCGGAGGAGCTGAAGGATCTGCTCGGGCGAGCATCTATCTTAGAAGATCACCGTGCGTTAATGGGTACGGTGATTGAAAGGATTTCATCCGCTGAGAGCGGATTGTACGAAGTCGTCAGAAGTTTACTGACAGGCTTTGAGGTACGCAAGATAATGTACCCTCTGATAGTTCGGCATATAAAAATACGCCCTGTGTAGATAGTAGCCCCTGAGGCTCGGTGTGTTGTCAAAAATGACAGTGCGCCGAGGATCATAATCCCAGGTATAATGTGTCACCCTTCTGATGTAGGTGGCGAAGGTTCCGGTGGCTAGCCGGACTGATGAATTTGCTGAACTAAAGCGGCAGCTTGACGTGGCCGATGCCGACATCGCGGTTGTCAATAAGCGACTTGACGAGTCACAAGGTATGCAATTTCTCCGTGGACACCTGGTAAGGGAGCTTGATGCCCGTGCCTTACGACATGTATGCTTGATGCATATGGTGCCGCTACCATGGAGAACCTTCGGGCGAGCCAAAAATGAAATGTGGCTGCCTTAAAGGCGACCGAAGAGCTAAAAGCGGAACATGCTGCTCATTGCCGGAGCAAGAATGAAATGGCCGAGATGGCCGTGAAGTTAAAGAATGCTGCCGACCGCTGCAAGCTTCTTGAAAAAGAAGATTGGGTGGTGCAAGAGGACCTGCAGAAGGCCACTATCGAGGCCAAGGATGCTCGCTCTACGATGAGAGCTATGAAGGAGGAGCTGCGTCAGGCCGGAGATATCGCGGCTGGAAAGCCCTTTCTGTTGCGGAGGAAATTCGTGGATCCTAAATGTGCTCAGTTGGACCGGCTGTGGAGTGTGGAGGATGCTTATCTGGACCTGGTGGCAAGTGCCGCGGATGCGGCCGAACACTTTCGAGATCAAAAGGATCGCGAAGTGGAAAAGGTGTTTTGGTCGCAGTTCCATGATCCGGAGCGCCCACTTCCATTAACCGATCGCTTGGCCGAATGGGTGGAGCTGAATAGGTTATTCGGACTTGCCATGAAGGATGTAGTGAGTCTTTTGTGGCCGAAAAGGCCCGAGCCAAAGAGTTATTTTGGCTTGGTGCAACAGTTCCTTGGTGCGGTGCCGCATATCAATGCAATGAGAAGGTCGGCGTGCATATAGGGTGCACGGATGGCTCTTGCCCGTGTCAAGACATACTGGGCGGAGATGAAAGCCACCGATGTTGCATCCCAAGATTCGGACGGAAGCCGAGTACCTGTCGAGCACTATTTTCCGGAAGTTCTGCAGGGCGCTCGTTTAATAGAGACGCAATGTTCGAAGGATATTATGTTCGAATAACATGTATTATTGTGAAACAATGTATCGATGAAATATCAGAGCTTTTTATACTTGTGCCTTCCAAGAATTAAAATACCTCCTGTGCGGCCGCTAATGTATAATAACCTGAAAGATGGCAGTCTTCGGCTTCAGCCCCCACGCATATAATGCGGGGGTGTTTGCAAAAGGCGCATTTTCACACTTGATCCAATGTCTTGGTCCTATAAAGGAGGTGGTAGCGCAGCAAACTAGGAAACCGGACTATAATGCTTTGTCACTTTCACTTAGCCATAGGAGTTTGACAGTGGGGCTACGATATAGCCCCTAGGGGCACTGCGCTCACCCGAATTCGGGGCGCGTATGTGCCTGACCGGGAAATGGTCCTTTGTCAATGCGGAGGAATCCTATAGATTCCGGTGGGTCATCGAGTGGTTGACCAGTCTCACGCTATATCATGACAGTCAGTTTTCGGCTTTCTCTACTGAGGTGCTCACCTGGCCGAACCAGGGCACAATCGCAGTAGTTCTCCTGGTGCCGCCTTAGCCGACAGAGCGGAACGTAAGGCAGCAAAACACAAGAGCCGGGCAAACCCAACATTTGACCAAAGACATGATTCGGAGCTGATGCATATAAGGCCTAACTCGAGACGCCGAACACTCCCTAAGGTATTCGGTCTTTATGAAAACGAGCCAAACAACGCCCTTGCTAATAAGCCCCTGGTGTCCAGGTACGCGCAAAATTCTGACGTGGCCCATGCCAAAACGTCAGCCTCCTCCTTGGTTATAGCAAGAAACCAGGGGATGTGTATCAACAAGAGACATTAAAAAAGTTTACGCAGGGTCTTAATCTGAAAAGAATCCTTGTCACGGGTCCCTACTGCACGTCTGCGCCTGTGTCTCCGTTGTGCCGTATCCTAGATGGGTGTAGCATGGTGTTCATCTGTAAAAGAGAGGAACTTAGTTGAAAAAGATCGTGCGAAAATGTATGTTACATTAAATAAACAAAGTACAATTCAAAGAATGAATAAAAATGAGCTTTATTGTCTCTTGTTGTACATGCGCGGAGCCCCTTGTGCGGGGTATGCGGCTAGTAAGCCCTTGTATGTTTACGCCAGACTTGTCTAACCGTGTCCGGGGTCTAAACGACCTGTTTTAGGTGCTTTGATTAGTGAAGCCGGTTTAGTGTGTGGCTGCCAAGGCAGGCACACAATCTTCCATGCTCGAGGAACACTCGATATTTCCCTTTAAGGAGATGATGCCTCGTGGACCGGGCATTTTAAGTGTAAGGGATGCATAATGCGGTATTGCGTTAAAGCGGGCGAAAGCTTCGCGTCCCAGTAGTGCTTGGTAGCTACTTGTAAATGGGGCGAGGTCGAAGGTTAACTTTTCACGACGGAAGTTGTCGGGTGAGCCGAACACAACTCCTAGCAGTAGAGAGCCCGTACAATGGGCATGTGGGCCTGGCACTACCCCTTGAAAGGAAGTGTTGCTATGGCGAATTTTGGTTGGGTCAATCCCCATTTTGCGGATTGTGTCCTGGTATAGCAGGTTTGGATCACTGCCGCCATCCATTAGGACTTGTGTAAATTGGAGCCTGTCAATTATCAGATCAAATATCAAGGCAGTCCAGCCTGCACTCCGGATACTTCTAGAGTAATCCTGGTTATCGAAGGTGATTGGTTTTAACAACAAGTTGCGGGACTCCTCTGGGATAGGCCGTATGGCGCGTACCTCTATGGGCACCACTTTGTTTTTCCCTTTTGTCACATGAAGTGAGTTTACTGTTTTGACTTCTTGTGGGAAATTATTTTGTTTTCCGGTGCTCTACTTGTGGGGTTCGTCATTGTCCTCGCTTGGTGTGTCGAGCCCCTTGTGTTCGGCCTTGAGTTTGCCGGACTGCTTGAAGACCCAACAATCTCTGTGGGTATGGTTTGTAGGCTTCCTGGGAGTACTGTGGATTTGGCATATCTTGTCCAAGATTTTGTTTAAGTTGGATAGCTCGTCCATGTTATCCTTAAGGGGCAGTTTTTTATAATTCTGCTGAGAGCTTTTGAATCCGGCATTTACCGCCATGCTCTTCGGGCTGTTTCCCTTGGTTTGGTGCTGGTCCTTGCTGCATCGTGGTTTCCCGTTTCCATCCCTGACTTCAGATGTACTTGGGTCGCTGGTACTGCATCTTGCCAGCCAGCTATCCTCTCCCGCGCAAAAACGGGTCATGAGGCTTGTTAATGTGGCCATTGTTCTTGGCTTTTCCTGGCCAAGGTGTCTGGCGAGCCATTTGTCTCGGACGTTGTGTTTGAAAGCTGCTAAGGCTTCGGCGTCTGGGCAGTCGACTATTTGATTCTTTTTAGTAAGGAATCTGTTCCAGAATTTTCGGGCTGACTCTCCGGGTTGTTGAGTTATGTGACTTAAATCGTCTGCATCTGGAGGTTGGACATAGGTCCCTTGAAAATTTGCCCGAAAAGCATCCTCTAGCTCTTCCCAACTTCCAATGGTGTTTTCGGGGAGGCTTTTGAGCCAATGTCGGGCTGGCCCTTTGAGCTTGAGGGGTAAGTATTTTATGGCGTGGAGGTCATCTCCTCTAGCCATGTGTATGTGGAGGATGTAATCCTCAATCCAGACTCCGGGGTCTGTTGTTCCGTCGTATGCTTCTATGTTTGCGGCTTGAATCCCGCTGGAAATTCATAATCTAGAACCTCATCGGTGAAACATAGGGGGTGTGCGGCACCTCTATATTTAGGTGTACCGTAATATCCAGATACTTGATGTGTTGCCTTGCTTACTAGAGCTTGCTTTCTTGGCCCGTAGATAGATCTAACTGGGCCGTCTTTTTGATGTGAATCCGTGTGCGGATCGCGTGGCGGCTTGTGTGCGGCGCCGTTTGCCTCTCTATGTTTGCCATGGAGTCGTCTATCTGACCGGATGGTCTCCTTGTTTTTTGATTGCGGGGGCTCTACGGCCTCCTCATCAAATTCAGGCAGTAGTTTCCGCTTCGGGTAGCTCGTTGCTCGGCGACTATCGCCGTATTTTTCTGTGGTGTTGAGTACTTTGCTCCATCTGATTCTGAGCGCATCTTCCGCTGTTTTGAGCTTCCGCTTCTGCTTTTTCAGGCTACGCACAGTAGCGACGAGCCTTTTGTGGAGGTTTTTCTGCTCCAGCCACTTGTCCGGCGTGAGATCGTACGGACTGTTATCTTCGCCGGGGACGGATTGTTTATCCAGATTGTCCTGTTCGGACGGTTGCGCGATGGCATGTTCATTGTCCACCGGTTCGCCCTGCTCTATGGCTGGGTCTGTATGGCTGCTGTCTTTGTCGAGACGGGATTTAGGGCGGCGCTTACGTTGCCGTTTTGACTGCTTTTCGAGGGAATGATCCCTTGTGGCGTCCCGTTGTTCCTCGTCGTCGCTTCCTTTAGGTGTGTCCACCATGTATACATCGTGAGATGAGGTGGGTGTCCAGCGCCTTATAGGTGCTGGTTCGTGCGTATCTCCTACATCGTCGTCCATGTCGTTGATGTCTTCGGAGTCGAAATCGAGCACGTCGTTTAAACTTTTGACAGTGGCTACGAACTGGGTGGTGGGTGGGCTTTGAATTTCTTCGCCATCCGCATCCCAACCTTGCTGACCATAATCCGGCCAGGGCTCTCCTGATAAAGAGAGAGACTTTAGCGAATTCAGGATGTTGCCAAAGGGCGAGTGCTGAAAGATGTCCGCGGTGGTGAACTCCATGATCGGCGCCCAATCGGATTCGATTGGCTGGGGCGTGGAAGGTTCAGAGTCCGGAAAGGAGTCCGGCACCTTGGAGTCACGAGATTCGCAAAGGACAGGGTTGGTGTTCGGCTCGATCGTCGTAGAGATAGCAGCCCCCAAGGCGGTGTCCAGCCATCCATCCTCGATTGGCATAGTCGGCTCCGAACTAAGGGTCGGAGTGGACACTGGTGCGGCCTCCGGGGCACTGTTCGGCGGCAGAGCTAGATCATGCCCATCGTGACAGTGTGGCACGCTTGGCTGTGGCTCGAACCCGTCGAAGATCAAGTCTCCGCGGACGTCAGCCGTGTAGTTCAAACTTCCAAATCTTACCTGATGGCCAGGGGCGTAGCTCTTAATCTGCTCCAGATGGCCAAGCGAATTGGCCCGCAGTGCAAAGCCGCCGAATATGAAGATCTGTGCGGGGAGAAAAGTCTCACCCTAGACCGCATCATTGTTGATGATCGGAGGAGCCATCGGGCCTAAAAATGATGACACAGAAGAACTCTCAATGAAAGCACCAATGTCAGTGTCAAAACTGGCGGATCTCGGGTAGGGGGTCCCGAACTATGCGTCTAGGCGGATGGTAACAGGAGACAAGGGACACGATGTTTTTACCCAGGTTCGGGCCCTCTCGATCGAGGTAAAACCCTACTCCTGCTTGATTGGTATTGATGATATGGGTAGTACCAGAGTAGATCTACCACGAGATCATAGAGGCTAAACCCTAGAAGCTAGCCTATGATATGATTGTTGTTCGTCCTACGGACTAAAACCCTCCGGTTTATATAGGCACCGAAGAGGGTTAGGGTTACACAAAGTCGGTTACAATGGTAGGAGATCTACATATCCGTATTGCCAAGCTTGCCTTCCACGCCAAGGAAAGTCCCATCCGGACACGGGACAAAGTCTTCAATCTTGTATCTTCTTAGTCCAGGAGTCTGGCCAACGGTGATAGTTTGGCTATCCGGACACCCCCTAATCCAGGACTCCCTCAACGGCCTTCCTTTTCTTCTCCCCCTCGGTTTGGGGGAGAGGGTTTTCCTCTTCCTCCTCCTCATTGTCGTTGGAGGAGTGCGCCTCGGTGTCTTCGGACAATGAGTCCGACACCACCTTGTGCCGCAGACTTTTCCTGGTCCCCGTGGCCTTCTTCTCCGGCACCTCATAGGTCACCGGAACCAACATCTCCGTCAGGAGAGCGGTTGTTGGATCTTCAGGCAACGGAGCCAGACAGTCGATCCGCTTCGCCGTCGCCACATACTCCTGTTAAATCAGTACGGTGGCTTAAGTTCCTCCGACGAATATACTGAGGAAAGGCACATCTTACGAAATGTAGAATGCTTACCGAATTGGCGTGGCGCTTGGCGCTGAGTCCGCGGTCCTCAGTGGTGGGAGGAGGAACTTCGCTGGCTTTGAACATCACCTTCCAGACGTCCTTGTGCGTCGTGTCGAAGAGCTCTTGCAGTGTCTGGTGTTGGGCTGTGTCAAACTCCCACAGGTTGGATGCCCGTCATTGACACGGAAGAATCCGGCGAAATAGCATGCTCTGGACCACGTTGACAAGCTTGATCTTCTTGGTTATCATATTCTTGACGCAGTTCTGGAGTCCGGTCAGCTCCGCGGGCGCGCCCCACGCTAGGCCCTTCTTCTTCTAGGAGGTGAGCCGCATGGGGATGCCGGATCAGAATTCAGGGGCCGCGACCCAGTTGGCGTCGCAAGGCTCGATGATGTAGAACCACCCCGATTGCCACCCCTTCACAGTCTCCACATAGGAGCCTTCGAGCCAGGTGACGCTGGGCATCTTGCCCACCATGGCGCCTCCGCACTTCGCCTGCTGACCGATCACAATCTTCGGCTTCACGTTGAAGATCTTCAGCCACAGACCGAAGTGGGGCCTGATGCGGAGGAAAGCCTCGCACACGACGATGAACGCCAAGATGTTAAGGATGAGATTAGGGGCCAGATCATGAAAATCTAGCTCATAATAGAACATGAGCCCGCGGACAAATGGGTGGAGGGGGAATCCCAGTCCACGGACGAAGTAGGCAAGGAACACAACCTCTCGTGGGGTCCTGGAGCCGGGATGATCTGCCCTGCATCCGGGAGCCGGTGTGTGATGTCTGCGGCCAAGTATCCGGCCCCCCGAAGCTTCGTAATGTCCTCCTCCGTGACGGAGGAGAACATCCACTTGCCTCCCGCTCCGGACATGTTTGGCTGTATGGAGAGGGTGAGAACTGGGGCGCTGGAGCTCGAGCGTGCAAGAATGGATGAGCGAAGAAGGAAGAAGGCGTGGGTGAAAGAGGACAATCCCTATCTCTTTATAAAGGCGGCAGAAACTGTGCGCCTCCCCACTTGCCCATTAGGATCGCTCATTTCCCAAGCACCACGATTGATGGTGCAGTTGGGTTAGCCATACCCGTATTGATTAGAATCTTATGATAAGGGGACACGATCTCTGCTTCAACAAGACGTGTCAAGGAAACTGCCTCAAACTACGTGCAGTAGCTGGTTGTGAAAAACGGTTCGAATAATGACCGAACCATGGCGTGATGTCATAAAAAGCTGTCAGCAAATTAGATTTGTGGAAAATTGTGCTCTCCACGGTGGCATGTGGAATTTGTTTTACAGAGCCGGACACGATCCTTGTGTTCAAAATCTTCTATGGAGTATTCGGAGAAGGAACCCGCCTTGCAATGCCGAAGACAATCTGCGCGCCGGACTCATAGTCATTTAAGCCTGGTTCAGGGTCTACTAAGGGAGTCCTGGATTAAGGGGTCCTCGGACAGCTGAACTATAAACTTTGGTCGGACTATTGGACTATGAAGATAGAAGATTTAAGACTTCGTCCCGTGTCCGGATGGGACTCTCCTTTGCGTGGAAGGCAAGCTTGGCAATTCGTATATGTAGATCTCCTTCTCTGTAACCGACTCTGTGTAACCCTAGCCCCCTCTGGTGTCTATATAAACTGGAGGGTTTAGTCCGTAGGACAACAACAATCATAATCATAGGCTAGCTTCTATGGTTTAGCCTCTACGATCTCGTGGTAGATCAACTCTTGTAATACTCATATCATCAAGATCAATCAAGCAGGAAGTAGGGTATTACCTCCATCGAGAGGACCCGAACCTGGGTAAAACATCGTGTCCCCTGCCTCCTGTTACCAGTAGCCTTAGACGCACAGTTCGGGACTCCCTACCCGAGATCTGCCGGTTTTGACACTGACATCGACCATGGAGGGCCTCTACATCATCTCCAAGGCCTCTCCAATGAGTTGTGAGTAGTTTACCACAGACCTTCGGGTCCATAGTTATTAGCTAGATGGCTTCTTCTCTCTCTTTGAATCTCAATACCATGTTCTCCTCGATCTTCTTGGAGATCTATTCGATGTAACTCTTTTTGAGGTGTGTTTGTCGAGAACCGATGAATTGTGGGTTTATGGTCAAGTTTATCTATGAGAAATATTTGAATCTCCTCTGAATTCTTTTATGTGTGATTAAGTTATCTTTGCAAGTCTCTTCGAATTATCAGTTTGGTTTGGCCTACTAGATTGATCTTTCTTGCAATGGGAGAAGTGCTTAACTTTGGGTTCAATCTTGCGGTGTCCTTTCCCAGTGACTGCAGGGGCAGCAAGGCACATATTGTATTGTTGGCATCGAGGGTAAAAATATGGGGTTTATATCATATTGCATGAGTTTATCCCTCTACATCATGTCATCTTTATTAATGCGTTACTCTGTTCTTTATGAACTTAATACTCTAGATGCATGCTGGATAGCGGTCGATGTGTGGAGTAATAGTAGTAGATGCAGGCAGGAGTCGGTCTACTTGTCACGGACGTGATGCCTATATACATGATCATGCCTAGATAATCCCATAATTATTCACTTTTCTATCAATTGCTCAACAGTAATTTGTTCACCCACTGTAATACTTATGCTATGTTGAGAGAAGCCACTAGTGAAACCTATGGCCCCCGGGTCTATTTTTATCATATGAGCTTTCAATCTACTTTTATTTGAATCTTTACTTTTCCAATCTATATTATAAAATACCAAAAATATATTTATCTTATCATATTATCTCTATCAGATCTCACTTTCGCAAGTGGCCGTGAAGGGATTGACAACCCCTTTATTGCGTTGGTTGCGGGTTCTTGTTTGTTTGTGTAGGTGCGTGGGACTTTTGAGGAGCCTCCTACTAGATTGATACCTTGGTTCTCAAAAACTGAGGGAAATACTTACGCTACTATTGTTGCATCACAATTTCCTCTTCAAGGAAAACCAACGCAAGCTCAAGACGTAGCAAGAAGGATTTCTGGCGCTGTTACCGGGGAGGTCTTCGCTCAAGTCAAGACATACCAAGTACACATCACAAACTCATCTCGCTCGCATTTACATTATTTGCCATTTGCCTCTCGTTTTCCTCTCCCCCACTTCACCCTTGCCATTTTATTCGCCCTCCTTCCGTTCGATCTTGTGTTACCATGTACCTTCCTTTTGCTTGCATCTTCACTTGCTAAAAGTTTATGGATCCTCATCCACTTGATAATCTCTTTAATAGATCCAATTATAATGAACCTATTGCTAGTTACTTGAGTGCACTAGATTATCTTTATGAGGTTTTGCTTGAAATTCGTGAATCTGAAAATTGTGATGAAGTACTTTATGAAGCGATTCATGATAGATCTTTGAATAAAAAGCATGATTGCAATGATTTTACTATAAATTCTCTTGATGTCAATTGTGCTAATAATATGCAAAACCCTAAGCTTGGGGATTCTAGTTTTGCTATGTCTACTACTTGTTGCAATGATCATGATTGGGGTGATTCTTCTTATGTTCTTGAAAATTTATTTAAGCCCCATGATGAATATGAGATTGATAATAGTGTTTGCAATAATATTGAAAGTGGGTTTGGAAGAGTGTCAACTTTAGATCCCACATATTTGGAGTATGTTCAATCTTATAATATTTTTGACAAAAGTGGGTTTGGAGAGGTCATGACTTTAGTTAATGTTAATCCCACTATCTTGGAAGAGTGTCAAATTTGCATGCATGTGGATCATGTTAAGAATATGTTATGTGATAGCTATTTTGTTGAATTTGCCTATGATCCGACATGTAATTATTATGAGAGAGGAAAATATGGTCGTAGAAATTTTTATCTTACTAAATGTTTATCTTACTAAATATCGTCTCTTCCTTATTCCTTGCATAAGCTAGTTTTTGTTTGCCTTGCAAATTTGTTTGCTTATAATATGCCTATGCATAGGAAGTATGTTAGACTTAGATGTGTTTGTCACGTGTTTCATGATGCTCTCTTTGCGCTTCAATTCTTGTCTTTCATGTGAGCATCATTAAAATTATCAATGCCAAGCCAAAAGGCTTTAAAGAAAAGCGCTTGTTGGGAGACAACCCAATATTTTTACTTTCTGCTATTCAATAAATTTTGCATCTACCTTCTGTTTAGATGTGTTTTTATGTTTTAATTAGTGTTTGTGCCAAGTAGAACCTATAGGATAACCTATGGTGATAGTTAATTTGATTCTGCTGAAAAACAGAAACTTTGCACGCACGAAAATAATTTTAGTAATTCACAGAAACGTGCTTTTGCGTTGATTTTTTTATGTAGATCAATATATAAATTTCCCAGGGCTTCCTATTTTTTTAGGGTTTTTAGAGTTCCATAAGTATTCGAGGGTTACAGATTGCTACAGACTGTTCTGTTTTCGACAGATTCTGTTTGTCGTGTGTTGTTTGCCTATTTTGATGCATCTATGGCTAGTATGTAAGGGTATGAACCATAGAGAACTTGAAATACAGTAGGTTTAACACCAATATAAATAAAGAATGAGTTCATTACAGTACCTTATGTGGTGGTTTTTCTTTCTTTCACTAACGGAGCTTATGAGATTTCCTGTTGAGTTTTGTGTTGTGAAGTTTTCAAGTTTTGGGTAAAGATTTGATGGACTATGGAATAAGGAGTGGCAAGAGCCTAAGCTTGGGGATGCCCAAGGCACCCCAAGATATTCAAGGATAGCCAAAAGCCTAATCTTGGGGATGCCCCGGAAGGCATCCCCTCTTTCGTCTTCGTTTATCGGTAACTTTACTTGGAGCTATATTTTTATTCGCCACATGATATGTGTTTTGCTTGGAGCGTCTTGTATGACATTATTCTTTGCTTTTTAGTTTACCACAATCATCCTTGCTGTACACACCTTTTGGGAGAAGCCCACTTGATTAGAATTTATTAGAACACTCTATGTGGTTCACTTATATCTTTTGAGCTAGATAGTTTTTGCTCTAGTACTTCACTTATATCTTTTAGAGCACGGCGGTGGATTAATTTTGAAGAAATTGTTGATCTCTCATGCTTCACTTATATTATTTTGAAAGTCTTCTAGAAAAGCATGGTATTTGCTATGGTTATGAATTTGGTCCTAGAATGATGAGCATCCAAGTTGGGTATAATAAAAACTATCATAGAAAGTGCATTAAACACTAGGATCTATTTAATGCTTGATAATTGTTTTGAGATATAAAGGTGGTAATGTTAGAGTCATGCTAGTGGGTAATTATGAAATTGAGAAATACTTGTGTTGAAGTTGGCAAGTCCCATAGCATGCACGTATGGTAAAAGTTGTGTGACAAATTTGTTGCATGAGGTGCTCTTTTAATTATCTTCCTTATGAGTGGAGGTCGGGATCGCGCGATGGTTAACTCCTACCAACCCTTCCTCTAGGAGCATGAGTAGTAGTACTTTGCTTCGAGGGCATGTAGACTTTTCCAATAATTATATGAGTTCTTTATGACTAATGTGAGTCCATGGATATATGCACACTCACCCTTCCACTTTGCTAGCCTCTATTATACCGCGCAACTTTCACCGGTATCATGCACCCATTATTTACCTTCCTCAAAACAGCCACCATACCTACCTATTATGGCATTTCCATAGTCATTCCGAGATATATTGCCATGCAACTTTCCGCCATTCCGTTATTATGACACGCTCCATCATTGTCATATTGCTCTTTGCATGATCATGTAGTTGACACTGTATTTGTGGCAAGGACACCTTCATAATTTTCATACATGTCCCTCTTGATTCATTGCATATCCCGGTACACCGCCGGAGGCATTCATATAGAGTCATATTTTGTTCTAAGTGTTGAGTTTTAATTCTCGAGTTGTAAATTAATAGAAGTGTGATGATCTTCATTATTAGAGCATTGTCCCAAGTGAGGAAAGGATGATGAAGACTATGATTCCCCCACAAGTCGGGATGAGACTTCGGACTTTAAAAAAAAAGAGGCCAAAGAGCCCACCAAATAAAAAAAGGCCAAATAAAAAAAAGGGAGAAAGTCCAAATAAATAAATAAAATGAGAGAAAAAGAGAGAAGGGACAATGCTACTATCTCTTTTCCACACTTGTGCTTCAAAATAGCACCATGATCTTCATGATAGAGAGTCTCATATGTTGTCACTTTCATATACTAGTGGGAATTTTTCATTATAGAACTTGTATTGTATATTCCAATGACGGGCTTCCTCAGAATGCCCTAGGTCTTCGTGAGCAAGCGAGTTGGATGCACACCCATTTAGTTTCTTTTGATGAATTTTCATACATTTATAGCTCTAGTGCATCCGTTTCATGGCAATCCCTACTCACTCACATTGATATCTATTGATGGGCATCTCCATAGACCGTTGATACGCCTAGTTGATGTGAGACTATCTTCTCCCTTTTGGTCCTCACAACCACCACCATATACCACATATAGTGCTATGTCCATGCCTTACGCTCATGTATTGTGTAAGAGTTGAAAAAGCTGAAGCACGTTAAAAAGTACGAACCAATTGCTTGGCTGAAACCGGGGTTGTCCATGATGGGAGTATTTTGTGTAATGAAAATGAAGCATGGCCTAACTATATGATTTTGTAGGGATAAGCTTTCTTTGGCTATGTTATTTTGATAGGACATGATTATTTGTTAGTATGCTTCGAGTATTATTTTTTTTTATTTTTATATGCTTTTATCTTGAATCATTTGGATCCGAACAATCATGCCACAATAAAGAAAATTACATTGAGAATTATGCTAGGTAGCATTCCACATCAAAAATTCTGTTTTTATCGTTTACCTACTCGAGGACGAGCAGGAATTAAGCTTGGGGATGCTTGATTCCTCTCCAGCGTATCTATAATTTTTGATTGTTCCATGCTATTATATTACCCGTTTTGGATGTTTATGGGATTTACTTTACACTTTTATATCATTTTTGGGACTAACCTACTAACCGGAGGCCCAACCCGTATTGCTATTTTTTTGCCGATTTTAGTGTTTGGAAGAAAAGGAATATCAAACGGAGTCCAAACAGAATGAAACCTTCGGGAGCGTAAATTTTGGAACGAACATTATCCAGAGGACTTGGAGTGGAAGTCAAGAAACAATCAAGGAAGCCACGAGGGTGGAGGGCACGCCCCCTACTAGGCGCGCCCCCTATCTCGTGGGCCCCTTGGGAGTCCACCGACCTACTTCTTCCTCCTATATATACCCACGTACCCCGAGAACATCAGAGGCGACCACGAAAAACTATTTCCACCACCGTAACCTTCTGTATCCGTGACATCCCATCTTGGAGCCTTCGCTAGCGCTCCGTCGGAGGGGGAATTGACCATGGAGGGCCTCTACATCATCTCCAAGGCCTCTCCGATCACTTGTGAGTAGTTTACCATAGACCTTCGGGTCCATAGTTATTAGCTAGATGGCTTCTTCTCTCTCTTTGAATCTCAATACCATGTTCTCCTCGATCTTCTTGGAGATCTATTCGATGCAACTCTTTTTGCGGTGTTTTTGTTGAGATCCGATAATTGTGGGTTTATGATGAAGTTTATCTATGAGAAATATTTGAATCTCCTCTGAATTCTTTTATGTCTGATTAAGTTATCTTTGCACGTCTCTTCGAATTATTAGTTTGGTTTGGCCTACTAGATTGATCTTTCTTGCAATGGGAGAAGTGCTTAGCTTTGGGTTCAATCTTGCGGTGTCCTTTCCCAGTGACAGCAGGGGCAGCAAGGCACGTATTGTATTGTTGCCATCGAGGATAAAAAGATGGGGTTTATATCATATTGCATGAGTTTATCTCTCTACATCGTGTCATCTTTCTTAATGCGTTACACTGTTTTTATGAACTTAATACTCTAGATGCATGCTGGATAGCGGTCGATGTGTGGAGTAATAGTAGTAGATGCAGGCAGGAGTCGGTCTACTTGTCACCGATGTGATGCCTATATACATGATCATGCCTAGATAATCTCATAATTAGTCCCTTTTCTATCAATTGCTCGACAGTAATTTGTTCACCCATCGTAATACTTATGCTATCTTGAGAGAAGCCACTAGTGAAACCTATGGCCCCCGGGTCTATCTTTTATCATATAAGCTTTCAATCTACTTTTATTTGCATCTTTACTTTTCCAATCTATATTATAAAATACCAAAAATGTATTTATCTTATCATAATCTCTATCAGATCTCAGTTTCGCAAGTGGTCCTGAAGGGATTGACAACCCCTTTATTGCGTTGGTTGGGAGTTCTTGTTTGTTTGTGCAGGTGCGTGGGACTATTGAGGAGCCTCCTACTGGATTGATACCTTGGTTCTCAAAAACTGAGGGAAATACTTACGCTACTATTGCTGCATCACCCTTTCCTCTTCAAGGAAAACCAACGCAAGCTCAAGACGTAGCAAGGTGCTCATCCGGAAGAACCGGGACACAATCGCAGTAGCTCTCCCTTTACTACCCTAGCCGATATAGCGGAACGTAAGGTAGTGAGCACAGGAGCCAGCCAACCCAACTATTGACCAAAGACATGATTCGGAGCCAATGCATATAATGCTATAAGTTCGGGTGCCGAACTATACTGTAAAAGTGTTCGGACTGTATTGCCGTATTGCGGGGGGCGATGGAGCCCCTGGCAAAGTAATACGTACTAGAGTGTACAGGTGCGATAAGTAATAAATACAAAGACAACAAAAGAAATAAATAATAAGCTGACGCCACAAATATTGAGCCGCAAACTATTTTCCATTGTTATTTGATTGATACGTCAAGGCGTATTTGTACAAGCAATGCAATAAGCAAATAAGGTTATTTGACATGCCATGACCAAGAGAGAGCTCCGTGCGGGTATGTAAACCAGGTATAGCGATCGATAGAAGAGACCACCTGGGGATTTCCTTGTACGCCAAAGCTTCTTGCCTTCTTGGTGTATCCATCCCATTATAGGTCTGATGATCAGGTTATCAGAAAATCCTCGAGAAGAGAAAAAAACCTGAAATAAAATAAAAAAAGTTGAAGGTATGCGGATCCAGGTGCGGTCGAGCCGCATTATGGACCATGGTCTAGCTGTACTTCCGTCCATGCCCATGGTATTTTGAGTGCGTAGTTATGTACGCGCGGCACGAATGTCATCGCTTGATTGGGACTGGGACGGAAGCCTAATTGCTAGTCGAGCTCTGGACGAGCTGGACGGTCCTGCTGCAGAGTAGTGCGTACTCGCTTGACGTTATCTGGGGGCTTTACTGCCGAATTGAGGTTCTGCCTAAAAGGGCTATTCTATATTTTTGCTGCAAGGGCCGCGGTGTGCACCTCAGTACAGAGGGAGCGCTTCGTATTTTCATTGAGCGTTATTACACCACGTGGTCCAGGCATCTTGATCTTGAGGTAGGCGTAGTGCGGCACCGCATTGAATCGAGCGAAGGAGGTTCGTCCGAGTTGTGCATGATAGCCACTACAGAAGGGGACGCTATCGAAGATTAACTCTTCACTTCAGAAATTATCCGGGGATCCGAAGACCGCTTCCAGTGTGATTGAGCCCATACAATAGGCCTCTACACCTGGTATGACACCTTTAAAGGTGGTTTTGGTTGGCTTGATCCTTGAGGGATCGATACCCATTTTGCGCATTGTATCCTGATAGAGCAGGTTCAGGATGCTGCCACCATCCATGAGGACTTGCGTGAAGTGGAATCCATCAATAATTGGGTCAAGGACCAATGCAGCTGAACCGCCATGACGGATACTGGTCGGATGGTCCTTGCGATAGAAGGTGATCAGACAGGAGGGCCATGGGTTGAGCTTTGGGGCGACTGGCTCCATCGCGTAGACGTCCCTGAGTGCACACTTGCGTTCCTTCTTGGGGATATGGGTGGCGTATATCATGTTCACCGTTTTAACTTGGGGGGGGGATTCTTCTGTCCCCCTGTGTTCGGTGGTCGGGGTTCCTCGTCATTGTCCTCGCTTTACGACCCTTTCTCCTTATTCTCGGCATTTAACTTGGCGGCCTGTTTGAAAACCCAACATTCCCTGTTGGTACGATTGGTTGGTTTATCCGGAGTACCATGGATTTGGCATGGTCGATCTAGTATGCGGTCTAGACTACACGGGCCCGGATTATTTCTCTTAAATGGCTTCTTCCGCTGACCGGACTTAGAGCCACTGAATCCGGCATTGACCGTCATGTCTTCGGTGTTATCACCATTGTTTCGACGCTTATGTCTGTTGCGTCGGGGCTTGCCGTTGCTATTTCTAGCTTCAGAAGTGCCAGGTTCGCTTGTATTGTTATTGCTACAGGCTAGCCAGCTATCTTCGCCCGCACAGAAGTGGGTCATGAGTGTCGTAATGGCTAACATGGACTTCGGTTTTTCCTAGCCGAGGTGTCTGGCCAGCCATTCATCACGAATGCTGTGCTTAAAGGCCGCTAGGGCTTCGGCGTCTAGCCAGTCGATGATCTGATTCTTTTTAGTTAGGAACTGAGTCCAGAATTTTTTGGCTGACTCTCCGGGATGTTGGATTATGTGACTTAGGTCATGCCATCCGGAGGTCAGAATATGTGCCTGGGAAGTTGTCGAGGAAGGCGTTCTCCAATTCCTCCCAACTGCCAATAGAGTTTTCGGGTGGACTGTTTAACCAGTATCTAGCTGGTCCCTTGAGTTTGACTGGGAGGTACTTGATGGCGTGAAGATTGTCGCCGTGGGCCATATGAATGTGGAGAAGAAAGTCCTAAATCCACACCGCGGGTTCTGTTATGCCATCCTATGATTCGATGTTTACGGGTTTAAACCCCACTCGGAAATCATGTCCCATTACTTCGTCAGTGAAGCAAAGGGGGTGTGTGGCGCCTCTGTATCGGGTCAAGTCGTGACGTAGCTCGGATGGAGCTCGTCTGCGGATTTCGGCCCGTACGTGGTTATGTTTGTCATGTTCGGCCAGATGGCCATCGTCGTGTGTTGAGGCACGCCCCCATGATCCATAGATTGATCTTGTCTGACCTACACTCTTTTTCAAGTCGCATCGTAGGTCATGTGTATACCCTTGAGCTGTTGTATTTCTGTTTGTTCGGCGAGGTAGCGCGGGCTGGTGTTCGGCTTGAAGTGTCGCTTTGTCCCGGCCACGTGGTGGTTGGTCAGCCGTATTGTACCTTGGTAGGACGGGCTCCAGCGCCTCACCATCGAACTAACAATTTGCATTTTGGGTATCTTTTGGTTGGGCACTCGAGGCCGTATTCCTTGGCTGCCAGGACATCAGTCCATCTATCGTTGAGCAGATCTTGATCAGCTTGAAGCTGCTGCTGCTGCTGCTTTTACAGGTTTCTTGCAATGGCAATTAGCTGATGCTTAAAGCGTTCCTATTCAGTGGGCTCTTCAGGCACGATGAAATCTTTGTCACAGAGGCTAACCTTGTCCTCGGAGAGCGGAAGGTAGTTGCTATCCTCCGAGTCTTCGTTCATGGCCTGTTTGCCAGGGCCGACTCGCCCATCACCCCGTTCCTCCTGTTTGGAGGTTGGCTCAACAGGGTCTTCATTGTTTTTGGCACCGTCCGGAGTGTTGTTCTCTTCTGTGACGGTATTGCTGTTTTTACTATGGCATGGCTTAAAGCGGCGCTGCTAACGTCGGTGCTTCGGCTGTATCTCAGGAGGTTTATCCTCGACTGGATTTTCATCGTCGCCGTTATTTTCTTTGGGTGTATCCACCATGTATATATCGTACGAGGAGGTGGCTGTCCAACACCATGTAGACAGTGGTTCTTGCTCCTCTCCGACATCGTCCTCCATACCATTGATGTCTTCAGAGTCGTAATCAAGCATGTCGGTTAAGTCATCGATAGTGGCTACAAAGTGGATGGTGGGTGGGAAACGAAGTTCTTCGTTGTCCGCTTCCCATTTAAACCGGACATAGTTCGGCCGAGAATCCCCTGACAAGGAGAGGGATTTCAATGAATTTAACACGTCGCCAAAAGGCGAGTGCTGGAAGATGTCCGTGGAGCTGAACTCCAAGACCGGCACCCAATTAGGTTCGATGGACGTGGATGCACGCGGTCCGGAATCCATGGCCGGAGACGAGTCCGGGGTTCCGGTGACACAAGCCCCGGTCGATGCTGGGTCTGTGTGCGACTCAAGCGCTGCCGAGTCTATGGCCTCCGTGGCAGAGTTAAGCTTCCCGTCTTCGGACAACGCAGTCCCCTCCGGCTTTAGGGCTAGGGTGGTCACAGGTGCTATCTCCTGTGTGTGGCCCGATGACAGATCTAGGTCATGTTCATCGTGGTGGACGGGGACAGCCGTCATGGGCCCGAATCCGTCGAAGATCAAGTCTCCATGGACATCAGCCACAAAATTCAGGCTTCCGAATCTTACTTGATGACGAGGGCGTAGCTATCAATCTACTCTATATGGACAAGCGATTTGGCCCGCAGTGTGAAGCCGCTGAATACGAAGATCTGTTCGGGGAGGAAGATCTCTCCCTGGACTATGTTGTTGCCGATGATTGATGGAGCCATCTAGCCTTCTGGTGACGACACAACGGAACTCTCAGTGAAAGCACCAATGTCGGTGTCAAAACCGGCGGATCTCCGGTAGGGGGTCCCAAACTGTGTGTCTAAGGCTAATGGTAATAGGAGGCGCGGGACACAATGTTTACCCAGGTTCGGGCCCTCTCTATGGAGGTAATACCATACTTCCTTCTTGATTGATCTTGATGAATATGAGTATTACAAGAGTTGATCTACCACGAGATCATAATGGCTAAACCCTAGAAGTCTATCCTATGAAGTTATGATTGTTGTGGCTGAACCCTAGAAGTCTAAACCCTCCAGTTTATATAGACAACGGGAGGGTCTAGGGTTGTACAAAGTCGGTTACAGAGAAAGGAATCTACATATCCGAATTGCCAAGCTTGCCTTCCACGCAAAGGAGAGTCCCATCCGGACATGGGACGAAGTCTTCTATCTTGTATCTTCATAGCCCAACAGTCCGGCCAACGTATATAGTCCGGCTGTCCGAGGACCCCTTAGTCCAGGACTCCCTCAGGGCCCACGAGGCAGGGGGCACGCCCAGAGGGTAGGGCGCACCCCCACCCTCGTGGACGGTGGGTGGCCCCCTCTGGTATTTCTTCCACTCAGTATTTTTTATTAATTCCAAAAATGACTTTCGTGGAGTTTCTGGACTTTTGGAGTTGTGCAGAATAGGTCTCTAATATTTGCTCCTTTTCCAGCCCAGAATTCCAGCTGCCGGCATTCTCCCTCTTCATGTAAACCTTGTAAAATAAGAGAGAATAGGCATAAGTATTGTGACATAACGTGTAATAATAGCCCATAATGCAATAAATATTGATATAAAAGCATGATGCAAAATGGATGTATCACTTACCACCAATGTCTTATTTTGATTCGGCGGTATTGTTGGATGAAGCGGCCCGAACCAACCTTACATGACCGCGTTCATGAGACCGATTCCACCGACAGACATGCAACTAGTTTTGCATAAAGGTGGCTAGCGAGTGCCTGTTTCTCCAACTTTAGTTGAATTGAATTTGACTGCGGTCGGTCCTTGTTGAAGGTTAAAACAGCAAACTTGGTAAATCACCGTTGTGGTTTTGTGCCGTAGGTAAGAACGGTTCTTGTTACAAGCCGGTAGCAGCCACGTAAAGCTTGCAACAACAAAGTAGAAGATGTCTAACTTGTTTTGCAGGGCATGTTGTGATGTGATATGGTCAAGACATGATTTGATATATGTTGTTGTATTAGATGATCATGTTTGTAGAAGTTATCAGCAACTGGCAGGAGCCCTATGGTTATCGCTTTATTATATGAAATACAAACGCCATGTAATTGCTTTACTTTATCACTAAGCGGTAGCGATAGTCGTAGAAGCAATGGTTGGCGAGACGACCATGACACTACGATGGAGATCAAGGTGTCAAGCCGGTGATGATGGAGATCATGACGTTGCTTTGGAGATGGAGATTAAAAGCATAAGATGGTGATGGCCATATCATGTCACATATTTTGATTGCATGTGATGTTTACCTTTTTGCATCTTATTTTGCTTACTACGGCGGTAGCATTATAAGATGATCCCTTAACTAAATTTCATGGTATAAGTGTTCTCTCCGAGTATGCACCATTGCGAAAGTTCTTCGTGCTGAGACACCACATGATGAATGGGTGTGATAAGCTCTACATTCAAATACAACGGGTGCAAGCCAATTTTGCACATGTGGAATAGTCGGGTTAAACTTGACGAGCCTAGCATGTACAGACATGGCATCGAAGCACTAGATACCGAAAGGTCGAACATGAATCATATAGTCGATATGATCAACATAGAGATGTTCACGATTGATGACTACTCCATGTCACGTGATGATCGGACATGGTTTAGATGATTTGGATCACATATCATTTAGATGACTTGAGGGATGTCTATCTAAGTGGGAGTTCTTAAGTAATATGATTAATTGAACTTAATTTATCATGAACTTAGTCCTGATAGTTTTTGCATATCTATGTTGTAGTGGCCCGTGCTACTGTTCCCTTGAATTTTAATGCATTCCTAGAGAAAGCTAAGTTGAAAAATGATGGTAGCAACTACACGGACTGGGTCCGTAACTTGAGGATTATCCTCATTGATGCATAGAAGAATTATGTCCTTGATGCACCGCTAGGTGTGCCGCCACCCCCAGTAACTGTAGACATTATGAATGCCTGGCAGGCACGTGTTGTTGACTACTCGATAGTTGAATGTGCCATGCTTTACAGCTTAGAATCGGGACTTCAAAGACATTTTGAATGTCATGGACCATATGAGATGTTCCAGGAGTTAAAGTTAATATTTCAAGCAAATGCCCGAGTGGAGAGATATGAAGTCTCCAACAAGTTCTATAGCTGCAAGATGGAGGAGAATAGTACTGTCAGTGAACACATACTCGGAATGTTTGTGTATCGTAATCACTTGACTTAGCTGGGAGTTAATCTTCCAGATGATTGTGTCATTGACAGAGTTCTTCAATCACTGCCACCAAGCTATAAAGGCTTCGTGACGAACTATAATAGGATGGAAAAGACTATTCCCGAGCTCTTCACAATGCTTAAGGCTGCGGAGGTAGAAATCAAGAAGGAGCATCAAGTGTTGATGGTTAACAAGACAACGAGTTTCAAGAAAAAGGGCAAAGGAAAGAAGGGGAACTTCAAGAAGAATGGCAAGAAAGTTGTCACTCCCGAGAAGAAACCCGAAGCTGGACTCAACTTGAAACTGAGTCCTTCTACTGCAAAGGGACTAGTCACGGGAAGCGGAACTGCCCCAAGTATTTGGCGGATAAGAAGGATGACAAAGTGAACAATGGTATATTTGATATACATGTTATTGGTGTGTACCTTACTAATTCTCGTAGTAGTGCCTGGGTATTTGATATCGGTTTGGTTGCTCATATTTGTAACTCGAAACAGGGACTATGGATTAAACGAAGCTCGGCTTAGGACTGGGTGACGATGCGCGTCGGGAGTGGTTCCAAGGTTGATGTGATTCCGTCGGCACGCTACCACTATATCTACCTTTGGGATTAGTTTTAGACCGGAATAATTGTTATTTGGTGCCAGCATTGAGCATGAACATTTTATTTGGATCTTGTTTAGTGCGAGACGATTATTCATTTGAATCAGAGAATAATGGTTGTTCTGTTTGTATGAGTAATATCTTTTATGGTCATGCACCCTTGAAGAGTAGTCTATTTATGTTGAATCTCGATCGTGGAGATACACATATTCATTATATTGATGCCAAAAGATGTAAAGTTGATAACGATAGTGCAACATATTTATGGCACTGCCGTATAGGTCATATCAGTGTAAAGCGCATGAAGAAACTCCATGCAGATGGACTTTTGGAATCACTTGATTATGAATCATTTGATACTTGCGAACCATGCCTCATGGGAAAGATGACTAAAACTCCATTCCCCGGAACAATGAAACGAGCCAATGACTTATTGGAAATAATACATACCGATGTATGCGGTCCGATGAGTGTTGAGGCTCGTGGTGGGTATCGTTATTTTCTGACCTTCACAGATGATTTGAGCAGATATGGGTATATCTACTTAATGAAACACAAGTATGAAACGTTTGAAAAGTTCAAAGAATTTCAGAGTGAAGTGGAGAGTCATTGTAACAAGAAAAAAAAGTTTTTACGATCTAATCATGGAGGTGAATATTTGAGTTACGAGTTTGGCCTTCATTTAAAACAATGTGGAATAGTTTCACAACTCACGCCACCTCGAACACCACAGTGTAATGGTGTGTCCGAAAGTTGTAAGCGTACTTTATTAGATATGGTGCGATCTATGATGTCTCTTACCGATTTACCACTATCATTTTGGGGTTATGCATTAGAGACAGCTACATTCACGTTAAATAGGGCACCGTCAAAATCCATTGAGATAACTCCGTATGAACCGTGGTTTGGAAATAAACCTAAGCTATTGTTTCTCAAAGTTTGGGGATGCGGTGCTTATGTCAAAAGGCTTTAGCCTGATAAGCTCGGACCCAAATCGGAGAAGTGCGTCTTCATAGGATACCCTAAGGAAACAATTGGGTACACCATCTACCATATATCTGAAGGCAAGGTCTTTGTTGCCAAGAATGGAACCTTTCTAGAGAAGGAGTTTATCTTGAAAGAAGTGAGTGGTAGGAAAGTAGAACTTGATGAGGTAATTGTACCTTCTCTCAATTTGGAAAGTAGCTCATCCGAGAAATCCATTCCCATGTTGCCTACACCAACTGGAGAGAAAGCTAATGATAATGATCATGAAACTTCAGGTCAAATTACTACAGAACCTCGTAGGTCAACCAGAGCACGATCTGCACCAGAGTGGTACAGTAATCGTATTCTGGAAGTCATGTTACTTGACCATGACGAACCTACGAACTATGAAGAAGCTATGGTGAGCCCAGATTCCGATAAATGGCTTGAGGCCATGAAATCTGAGATAGGATCCATGTATGAGAACAAAGTATGGACCTTGGTGTATTTGCCCGATGATCGGCAATCCATAGAGAATAAATGGGTCTTCAATAAGAAGACTGACGCTGACAGTAATGTTACTGCCTATAAAGCTCGACTTGTTGCAAAAGGTTTTCGACAAGTTCAAGGAGTTGACTAAGATGAGACTTTCTCACCATTAGCAATGCTTAAGTCTGTCCGGATCATGTTAGCAATTGCCGCATTTTATGATTATGAAATTTGGCAAATGGACGTCAAAACTGCATTCCTTAATGGATTTCTTAAAGAAGAGTTGTATATGATGCAACCAGAAGGTTTTGTCAATCCTAAAGGTGCTAACAAAGTGTGCAAGCTCCAGCGATCCATTTATGGACTGGTGCAAGCATCTCGGAGTTGGAATGTACGCTTTGATTAGGTGATCAAAGCATATGGTTTTATATAGACTTTTGGAGAAGCCTGTGTTTACAAGAAAGTGAGTGGGAGCTCTATAATGTTTCTAATATTATATGTGGATGACATATTGTCGATTGGAAAGGATACTCAAATAAAAGTTTTTCAATGAAATACCTCGGTGAAGCTGCTTATATATTGGGCATCAAGATCTATAGAGATAGATCAAGATGCTTGATAGGACTTTCACAAAGCACATACCTTGATAAAGTTTTGAAGAGGTTCAAATGGATTAGTCAAAGAAAGGGTTCTTGCTTGTGTTACAAGGTGTGAAGTTGAGTCAAACTCAATGCCCGATCACTGCAAAAGATGGAGAGAAAATGAAAGTCATTCCCTATGCCTCAGCCATAGGTTCTATCATGTATGTTATGCTGTGTACCAGACCTTATGCGTGCCTTGCTATAAGTTTAGCAGGGAGGTAACAAAGTAATCCAGGAGTGGATCACTGGATAGCGGTCAAGAACATCCTAAAGTACCTGAAAAGGACGAGGGATATGTTTCTCCTTTATGGAGGTGACAAAGAGCTCGTCGTAAATGGTTACATCAATGCTAGCTTTGACACTGATCCAGATGACTCGAAGTTACAAACCGGATACATATTTATATTGAATGGTGGAGCTATCAGTTGGTGTAGTTCCAAGCAGAGGTCGTGGCAGGATCTACGTGTGAAGCAGAGTACATAGCTACTTCAGAAGCAGCAAATGAAGGAGTCTGGATGAAGGAGTTCATATCCGATCTAGGTGTAATACCTAGTGCATTGGGTCCAATGAAAATCTTTTGTGACAATATTGTAGCAATTGCGTTGGTGAAGGAACCCAGATTTCCCAAAAGACAAAACACATCAAGAGACGCTTCAACTCCATCCACGATCTAGTCAAGGAGGGAGACATAGAGATTTGCAAAATACATATGGATCTGAATGTGGAAGACCCGTTGATTAAGCTTCTCCGACGAGCAAAACATGATCAGCACCAAGACTCCATGGGTGTTAGGATCATTACTTTGTAATCTAGATTATTGACTCTAGTGCAAGTGGGAGACTGAAGGAAATATGCCCTAGAGGCAATAATAAAGTTGTTATTTTATATTTCCTTATTCATCATAAATGTTTATTATTCATGCTAGAATTGTATTAACCGGACACTTGATACATGTGTGAATACATAGACAAAACACCGTGTCCCTAGTATGCCTCTACTTGACTAGCTCGTTAATCGAAGATGGCTAAGTTTCCTAGCTATAGACACGTGTTGTCATTTGATGAACGGGATCACATCATTAGGCGAATGATGTGATGGACAAGACCCATCCGTTAGCTTAGCATAATGATCGTTTAGTTTTATTGCTACTGCTTTCTTTATGTCAAATACATATTCCTCCGACTATGAGATTATGCAACTCCCGGATACTGGAGGAATGCCTTCTGTGCTATCCAACGTCACAACATAACTGGGTGATTATAAAGATGTTCTACAAGTATCTCTGAAGGTGTTTGTTGGGTTGGCATAGATAGAGATTAGGATTTTTCTCTCCGAGTATCGGAGAGGTATCTTTGGGCCCTCTCGGTAATGCACATCATAAGAAGCCTTGCAGGCAATGTGACTAATGAGTTAGTTGAGGGATGATGCATTACAGAACGAGTAAAGAGACTTCCCGGTAACGAGATTGAACTAGGCAAGTAACATACCGATGACAAAGGGAATAACATATGTTGTCATAACGGTTCAATCGATAAAGATCTTAGTAGAATATGTGGGAGACAATATGAGCATCCAGGTTCTACTATTGGTTATTGACCGGAGAGGTGTCTCGGTCATGTCTACATAGTTCTCGAACCCATAGGGTCTGCACGCTTAACGTTCGATGACTATTTGTGTTATATGAGTTATGTGATTTGGTGACCGAATGTTTTTTGGAGTCCCGGATGAGACCATGGACATGACGAGGAGTCTTGAAATGGTCGAGAGGTAAAGATTGATATATTGGATGATAGTATCCGGACACCGGGAGTGTTCCGGAATGTATTGGGTACATATCGGAGTACCGGGAGGGTTACCGAAACCCCCGGGGGAAGATATGGGCCATATGGGCCATAGGAGGGAGGCATACTAGCCCACAAGGGGTGGCGCCCCCCCCCCCAATGGAAGGAGGACGAATTGGATTGGGGGAGGGGGTGACGCCCCCCCCCCTCTTTCCTTCTCCCCCTCTCTCTCTTCCCCTCTTTCCCCCTCCGATAAAAGGAAGGGGGGCGAATCCAACTAGGAGCCCAAGTAGGATTCCTCCTACTTGAGCATGCCTAGGGCTGGCTCCCTCCCCTCCCTCCTTTATATATGTGGGGCGGGGGCTCCTACAAAACACATCAATTGTTCCTAGCCATGTGCAGCGCCCCCCTCCATAGTTTACCCCCTCCGGTCATATTCTCACAGTTCTTAGGCGAAGCCCTGCGCGAATCACATCACCAACACCGTCACCATGCCGTCGTGCTGACAGAACTCATCTACTTCCTCGACACTCTGCTGGATCAAGAGCTTGAGGGATGTCATCGCGCTGAACGTTTGCAGAACTCGGAGGTGTCATACATTCGGTACTTGATTGGTTGGAACGAGAAGAAGTTCGACTACATCAACCGCGTTAAGCAAACACTTCCGCTTTGTGTCTACGAGGGTACGTGGACACACTCTTCCCCTCTCGTTGCTATGCATCTCCTAGATAGATCTTGCACGAGCGCAGGAATTTTTTTGAAATTGCATGCTACATTTCCCAACAATATCTTGGCATGTGCATCCTCGATCTTTGCGTGGATGGCCTCGACCCAGGAAAGGGCGACATCGGAGGCATAGAGGGCAGCTTGAGTGCTCTTGGCGTTTGCAGCTGCAGCTGTCTCAGCTGCTGCAGCCACGCGGTCGGCTGCTGCAAACGATCTCTTGGCGGATGCGGGCGCGCTCAATGTGGATGCGGCGACACTCTCGGCGTAGGCGGCCGCGCTCTCGGCGCAGGCGATGGCGCTCGGGGAGGACACGTCCATCGTACGGGCCTTCACGAAGCGCTTCCATGGTCTCATCTTTGCAAGAAGGGGGTGAGGGAATGGGGATCGGGATTCGTGGATTCAGGGGTTGCCGGCACTGGAGGAGACGAGCCGGCGAAGCTTAAGGAGGAAGACTTAAATAGGCCCAGAAATTTTCATCGCAAACAGTTCCTACAAAAAACTGTGTGTGATGTTGTTGATATTTTTTGTTAGCTGTGAAAGAAGGATTCATAGTAAAGTGGCAACGTATAGTGTTTTAAACGTACGAGAAAATTTGTAGTACTAATACAACTGTCATGTCAAATTTTGGAAAATTTCAAGGGTAATTTGACCTTTTAATACATTTAGGTGATTTTCTAGACATTTAATGATCGTAACTCAAATTTTAACTACATGTACATGAAACAGGTAACAATAATGGTTTGAAAAGTCATATTTTGTGTACTGGTGTGTGATTTAATTCCACGTGCAGTAAATTGGAAGGAATTTTCAAAGATATTGGTCTAACGTCTATGACACAATTAAGCATGGAGTGCATGCCATGACATTTAAATTCCAAAAAATTAAAAGAAGATCTGAAACACATGAAACCTTGTTTGATGTAATGTCATGCCACCAAGATTATGTGGTAAAAATTTGGTATGTTTGACGAAATTTTGGACACATACCCCTCACAAACTGAAGCAACTCCCTAGAAGGCGCGTGGTTCCGAGAGGGAACAATGCATGTTTGATGACGAACGGGAGATAACTTCCCCTTACGGCCTTCAATTTTTTTCTACATTTAACGTGCACTAATACAACTGTCATGTGAAAATTTGGAAAAATTCAGAGGTCATTTGATCTTTTAAAGACATTTAAGTGATTTTTAGCCATTTAATGACCGTAATTCAAATTTGAACTACATGTACATGCAATAGCTAACTATAACGGTTTGATAAATCATATTTGTGTACGTGTGTGCGAGTTAATTCCATGTGCAATAAATTAGAAGGAATTTTCAAACATATTGGTCTCACGGCATGGACACACGCATGGAGTGCCATGGCATTTTAATTCCAAAAAAATAAAAGATGATTAGAAAAACATGAAACCTTGCTTGATATAATGTCATGCTACCAAGATGATGTGGTAAAAAAATTGGCCTGTTTGACGAAAGTTTGGACACACACCCCTCACAAACAGGAGCAACCCACTAGAAGGCTCGTGGTTCCGAGAGGAAACAATGCATGTTTGATGACGAACAGGAGATAACTTCCTCTTACGGCCTTCAAATTTTTTCTACTTGAACATGCACTAATACAACATTCATGTGAAAATTGGGAAAATTTCAGGGGTCATTTGACATTTTAAAGACATTTAAGTGATTTTTCCAACCATTTAATGACCGTAATTCAAATTTGAACTACACCAACATGCAACGGCTAACCATAACAGTTTGAAAAATCATACTTGTGTACTTGTGTGCGAGTTAATTCTATGTGCAGTAAATTAGAAGGAATTTTCAAACATATTGGTCTCACGGCATGGACACATGCATGGAGTGTCGTGGCATTTTAATTCCAAAAAAATAAAAAAATGATCAGAAAAACATGAAACCTTGCTTGATGTAATGTCATGCCACCAAGATGATGTGGTAAAAAATTGGTCTGTTTGACGAAAGATTGGACACACACCCCTCACAAACCGGAGCAATTCGCAAGAAGGCTCGTGGATCCGAGAGGACACAATGCATGTTTGATGACGAACAGGAGATAGCTTCCTCTTACGACCTTCAATTTTTTTACGTTTAACATGCACTAATACAATTTTCATGTAAAAAATTGGAGAATTCTAGGGGTCATTTGAACTTTTAAAGATATTTAAGTGATTTTCTAGCCATTTAATGACCGTAATTCAAATTTCAACTACATCTTCATGCAACGGCTAACCATAACAGTTTGAAAAATCATATTTGTGTACTTGTGTGCAAGTTAATTCCATGTGTAGTAAACTAGAAGGAATTTTCAAACATATTGGTCTCACGGGATGGACGCATGCATGGAGTGCCATGGCATTTAATTCCAAACAAAATAAAAAATGAGCAAAAAAACATGAAACCTTGCTTGATGTAATGTCATGCCACCAAGATGATGTGGTAAAAAAATTGGCCTGTTTGACGAAAGTTTGGACACACACCCCTCACAAACCGGAGCAACTCACTAGAAGGCTCGTGGTTCCGAGACGGAACAATGCATCTTTGATGACGAACCGGAGATAGCTTCGTCTTACGGCATTCAAATTTTTTTTATGTTTAACATGCACTAATACAACTATCATGTGAAAATTTGGAAAATTTCAGGGGTCATTTGACCTTTTAAAGTGATTTTCTAGCCATTTAATGACCGTAATTTAAATTTGAACTACATCTACATGAAATGGCTAACCATAACGATTTGAAAAATCATATTTGTGTACTTGTGTGCGAGTTAATTCCATGTGTATTAAATTAGAAGGAATTTTCAAACATATTGGTCTCACGGCATGTTCACATGCATGGAGTGTCGTGGCATTTTAATTCCAAAAAAAGAAAAAAATGATCAGAAAAACATGAAACCTTGCTTGATTTAATGTCATGCCACCAATATGATGTGGTAAAAAATTGGCATGTTTGACGAAAGTTTGGACACCTACCCCTCACAAACTGGAGCAACTCAGTAGAAGGCTCGTGGTTCCAAGAGGGAACAATGCATGTTTGATGACGAATGAGAGATAGCTTCCTCTTACAGCCTTCAATTTTTTCTACGTTTAACATGCACTAATACAACTGTCATGTTAAAATTTGGAAAATCCTAGGGGTCATTTGACCTTTTAAAGACATTTAAGTGATTTTCTAGCCATTTAATGACTGTAATTCAAATTTGAACTACATCTACATGCAACGGTTAACCACATTTGAAAAATCATATTTTTGTGTACTTGTGTGCGAGATAAAAAATCATCAGATGATGTAGATCTCTGGTGTTCAAAAAAGAAAATGTATAGATCTGGCAAGACAACCGGCCCCCACACGATTGACACTCTATTTCGCACCTTGAGGTTTGGAAGGTGAGTGGCAGGGGTTATTAATCAGACACGGTTCTGTATTGGAAACCGTGAGCTATTAAGTTCACACACTGATATTGTTGCGGGAATCGTGTGTAAATACTCGTAAATTCCGGCGACTGGTGTGTGTGTACTGTTCCCATCGATCTAGATTCCGGCCGCCAATAAATACTACCTTGCTCATGTCGTCCCGCCTGCATTCTCATCTACATCCACCCCTCGCCCGCCCTCTCTCTCTCTCTCTCTCTCTCTCTCTCAAATATCTGCCATGGCGCCGCCGGTCTGCCCACGCGCCGACGAGGAGTCACTGCCCCCCAAGGATGATCACTTGAAGAGCAGTGACGAGGAGAACCCCTACGTGCCACCGGACGAGGTTGCGCCGGACCCCCCCCCCCCCAACTTTGGATTGGTTTTGGGGCCAGTACAATCTTTGTCTGTGGAATTCGCTGCCACCGGCTGAGAAAGCCAGGCAAGTGGCATTGAAGAAAGAGATGGTGAAGGAGGAAGCCAGGTACCAGGCGACCCGTGAAGCCCGTGATGCTGCCTAGAAAAAGGAAGCGGTGGAGCTTTGCGGGCGGGGGCATCGTTGTGCGGAGGAGGTGTACAAAGACGGGTACTTCGCGAGGAAGGTCAAAGGCGCTAGGTGCCTCATCGATGCGTGGATGTGGCCCGATAAGCTCCAGCGTCCCACCGACAAGGAGCTCTAGTGGGCGCCAACGAAATGGCAAGATTGTTCACGCTCGTCCACCAGCAAGAGGCAGATCGGTACGGCAAGAGCTGCGAGGCGGAGGACGCAGAGTATGGTCGCCATGCTGGGAAGATGCCGCGCACCAGGGAGCTGCTGGCGAGGAGCTGCCGGAATACTGCCCCCAGGAGGGATTATTACTTTTAGTATTGTTCGTTTTCAGTTTTATGCATTGTACCTAGTAGTTAAGTATCATCACGTATATGTGATGATATTATATATATTCCGTGATGAACTAATGAACAATTAATATATATATATATAATGAATTCCAATTTCTATCTGTTTTTGTATACTAATTTGTATCTAGCTGTTATCATCCACATATACAGAATGGAAAGCGTATATACACACATTGAGACAGAACATATAAGAAATGGAAAACATAGTACACACATTGAAACAGAGCAATAAATAGAGCAATACTATGATTGTTGTGAATACATAGCTATCCACATTGAAACGACTCAACAAAATAAAACGCGTCCATGAGACCATGACCAACAGCCCTTGCCTACGGTAGCTCTTGGCTCTGCCTGAACCACTGTTCAAAAAATCTTCCGATTCGGCGATTAATCTTCCGATTTATCGCTACTCGGGGGGTTACCGATAAGATTATACCTTATCTTTACCATTTATCTTTTGAGCCGACTTATCACCCTGACAAGCGATTTATCGGGAATCTACCGATAAATCGGACCTATTCAAAGCACTATGTTTGCAAAAACTATGTTTATTTGTGTTTTGTGGACATTGTTACGCAATATGTACTGCTGTCTTATTTTTTTTCTCATTATACGAGGATTCAAAGGCTATGAATAAAGGTAACACTTTTGTCCAATATTGTTTTGGTGTTGAATATAGTGTATTTTATTGTTGGGAATCTAGGATTTGCAAAAAAAATATATCCAATTATTAGTCAATCGATAAAATCGATTAATCAGCCGATTTCCGATTAATCTCTAATCTCTAGCTGACCGGGATGATAACGATAACCGATATCCTCAACATTGGCTTGAACTCGTGCAGGCGTTCGACCAAGCAGTCGACATGATCGCGGTACATCTGGAGCGCATTCTCGAGCTCCAAGTTGGCTATTTCATCGGAGATCACCAGCTCAAGGATGTGACGGCCATGTTCCTCTACTGCGCCCAGGTGGACACCTGGGCCAAGGAGGCGGTCGAGCCTACTGACCACCGCGTTGGCATCGAGCAGGCTGCAGACAAGGCGAATGGCGCGTTGCATGCCAACGGCGTGGCATGCCGGTTCAAGTATGGCGTTGCTGGCCTCTGGTGCAAGTACGGCAAAGAGGAATGATAACCCACAAGTATAGCGGATCAATTGTAGCCTCTTTCGATATGTAAGAGTGTCGAACCCAACTAGGAGATAAAGGTAGAACAAATATTCCCTCAAGTTCTATCAACCACCGATACAACTCTACACATGCTTGACGTTCGCTTTACCTAGCACAACTATGAAACTAGAAGTACTTTGCAGGTGTTGTTGGATAGGTTTGCAAGATAATAAAGAGTGCGTAAATAAAAAGTAGGGGCTGTTTAGATAAAGAAGCAATAAAGTAAATATAGCGAGTGTGGAAAAGTGGTGGTAGGTGATACGTCTCCAATGTATCTACTTTTCCAAACACTTTTGCCCTTGTTTTTGACTCTAACTTGCATGATTTGAATGAAACTAACCCGGACTGACGTTGTTTTCAGCAGAACTGCCATGATGTTGTTTTATGTGTAGAAAACAAAAGTTCTCGGAATGACCTGAAAATCCACGGAGGCACGTTTTGGAAAATATAAAAATACTAGCGAAAGAATCAAGACCAGGGGGCCCACACCCTGTCCACGAGGGTGGGTGTAGTGACCCGACCTCAAACGGTCAAGTCTCTATGCTTCAGTGTCATCCCTGGATCAGTAATGCTGACACGCACAGTACTCGAAGGATTTATAACAGAGTAGCAATCACACACTTATTACATCGAATATCTCAAAAGAGAGCTTATTACAATAATATGGCTTAAGGCCATCTAATGCGATAACAGCGGAAGGCTTGGAAGATAAAGTGAGTCCATCAACTCCAACAGCATAGCTGAGCTGCACGACAACAACCTAACGAACCTTACTCCTCGTCTGAAAAGTCTGCAACATAATACATTGCAGCCAGAAAACGGGTCAGCACATGGAATATGCTGGCAATATAACACAGTAGAGCAAGAACAGAATAATGCTATCACTACATGCATATTTGGCTGGTGGAAAGCTCTATGGTTACAGTTTTGTGAAAAACATTTTTCCCTACAACAAAGGAATAAATTTTAATTTAACTATCATGGTGGTTGAAACATCGAGAAGGTGTAACCCCAACTCAATCCCAATTAAAGTAATTAACAACCCAACAATATTAATTAAGAGTGATGAGATACATGTGATAACCCAAGTACTAGATACTCAAGACTTGTCCATAACCGGGGACACGGCTAACCATGATTAGATTGTACACTCTGCAGAGGTTTGCGCACTTTTCCCCACAAGACTCGATCGCTTCAGTTGGATTTCTCGCACTACACAGTGTTTGAGAAACGGATGACCGAGACATAGTCTTTCAGAAACATTAACTCCCTACTCTGGGTAGACCATACCAAACCTACAAAACCCACTACCTGCTGATCTACCTCTTCGAGAGGTTCACGTAACTTACTCAGCTATGCTAGAGCCCATAATAGCTTGTGGCTGCACACGGAAGTTTCTAGCATGAATCATCTCAGTTCCCTTTAGGCCTGGGTGGCGGTCCATAGGAAGATCACACGGGTACACCGGGATTTCCAAAAAAAATAGACAACACTGGGTTCCCCAGGTGCCTCAATCCACCCAGATGTGTATTTTAAGTTGCCACCTTAAATAAACCATTAATTAACAATATCACATCTATCATGGATACACTCAAACCCAAACCACGTCTATGAGAATAGCATGGCAATATAAGCAATGCGTAGAAGTAACTCCCAAGGGTTTGATAGTAAACAGGGCAATAGGTTCTACCTCATCGACTACTTCCCAACCCACAAGTTAATGACATCCTAATCATGCAATGTTTGAGGATTGCACTAATGCAATAAAAACTGGGTATGAAAAGAGTATGATCAATGTGTTACTTGCCTTGCTGACGATCCGTGAATCCTAGAGACTCGTAGTAACACGCTTCGCACTTCGGGAATTCTATCGCAACCAAACAATAACATACATAAGCAACTAGCAAATATGCACAAGCAAAACTTCAACTAAAAGAGGTTGACCATAAAGTTTAACTTAAGAACTCTGGTTCGCAAAAAGATTCAAATCAAATGGAGCAACAAAACTCAAACGACGAAAGAAACAAGATCCGTTTACTAATCTGGACTAAGGTCAAATTTTACAGTATCAAAATTTTGTTTAAGTTGATTAAACAGAAAGAGAGTCTCGAGACGAAACTCTAGGCGTTTGAATCACCTGATTCCGACTAACGAGCGAAAAGATAAACAGAAACTAAGATCGGATCAGAAATCGCGACTGAAAATAATCGTAGATAAATCCGATAAAAGAAAACTGACGAACAGACTAACGAACAAGCGTTCGTTATCTGTAACTAACGGAAGAAAACCATTCGTCTAAACGAACTTACGGACGAACGTCCGCTAATTAGAAGAATCGAGAAAAACCGGTGAACCGATCTAAAAAAACCGAACTAGGGTTTCTAAAAAAACCGAACGATTTAAGAAAAAACGGCGGCTTGGATCCGGCGCGGTACCTCCGGCGAGGTGGCTCCGGAGGGACGGGGTTGGGCGGCGGGGCTCGGCGGCGGCGCGTCGGCAAGCGACGGCGGCGATGACAGCTGCAGCGGCGGCGGCGAGGCGCGGCGGCGGGAGCCGGTACGGGTCGGGGCGGGCTGCGGCGACGGTGGCGATTGTGGTGGTGGGGGCCTCGGGCGGCGCAGATTTAAAGGGGGGGCGGCTGCTTGGGGGAGGGGGCAAGGCACGGCGGCGAGAGGAGTCCCGGCCGGACTCCTCGTCCGAGTCTGCTGCGGCAGCGCGGGGAGTTGGGCCGGCCCGGCTGGGTTTCGGCCCAGTAGGTGCCTGTAGTTTTTTTTTTAAAAAATTCGCCGACGTAAATAAAAACCTAAAAATGTCAAAACAAATTTTCACCTTCTAAATAAAATATTTAGAACGAGATGAACATTTTCTTGGCCCTAACATGCAATTTTTGAAAACGTACAATTTTTTTCTATTGCAAATAAAATCCAAATAAACTCAAATAAAATCAAACAAATGATTATAACATTTTTCTTCCAATATTTCAATTGTTTCGGAGAAGTCATATTACCTCCTCTCATATATTTTTATAAGAAATATTTTTCGAAGAGAAAAATAATTAAAATAAAAAATCCTCGTGTCGGTGTCAAAACCGGCGGATCTCGGGTAGGGGGTCCCGAACTGTGCGTCTAGGCGGATGGTAACAGGAGACAAAGGACACGATGTTTTACCCAGGTTCGGGCCCTCTTGATGGAGGTAAAACCCTACGTCCTGCTTGATTAATATTGATGATGTGTGTTACAAGAGTGGATCTACCACGAGATCAAGGAGGCTAAACCCTAGAAGCTAGCCTATGGTATGATTGTTGTTCGTCCTATGGACTAAAGCCATCCGGTTTATATAGACACCGGAGAGGGCTAGGGTTACACAAAGTCAGTTACAATGGTAGGAGATCTACATATCCGAATCGCCAAGCTTGCCTTCCACGCCAAGGAAAGTCCCATCCGGACACGGGACGAAGTCTTCAATCTTGTATCTTCATAGTCTTGGAGTCCGGCCGATGATGATAGTTCGGCTATCCGGACACCCCCTAGTCCGGAACTCCCTCAGTAGCCCCTGAACCAGGCTTCAATGACGATGAGTCCGGCGCGCATGTTGTCTTCGTCATTGCAAGGCGGGTTCTTCCTCCGAATAATTTATAGAAGATTGTGAACACCAGGATAGTGTCCGGCTCTGCAAAAATAAATTCCACGTACCACCGTAGAGAGAATAATATTACACAAGTTCAATCTGCTGACGTTTTTTGTGGCGTGACGTCACACCATTACCAAGCCTTTACTCAAATTGTTTTTATTGTTCGACCTCCGTGCGTTTAGCGAAGCGGTTTCCTTGGCACGTCTTGTCGAAGCAGAGATCGTGTTCCCCTTATTCCGGGATTCCCATCAATACGGAGGTGGGTAACCCAACCGCGCCATTGATTGTGACGCTTGGGAGATAAGCGAGTTTTACCAGGCCGGTGGGGACACATGTATTTGTCCGCCCACATAAGGGGATAAAGATCCAACCCTTTTACCTGCGCCTTCTTCATCCTTGGCTTATCCATCTCCTGCGAACTCGAGCTCCAGCGCCCAAGTCCACACTTCTCACCTCAACCTTCTCCAACCATGTCTGGAGAGGGAGGCAAGTGGATGGCCTCCTCCGTCACGGAGGGGCAGATCCAGAAGCTGCGCGACGCCGGATACTTGTCCAGCGACATCGTGCACAGGCTCCCCGACGAGGGAGAGCTCATCCCCACCCCCAGGCCCCATGAGAGGGTAGTGTTTCTTCCCCATTTCCTCCGCGGACTGGGCTTCCCACTTCATCCCTTTGTCTGGGGGCTCATGTTCTACTACGGCCTACATTTCCATGATCTGGCCCCGAATTTCATCCTCAACATCTCAGCGTTTATCATGGTGTGCGAGGCCTTCCTCTGCATCCAGCCCCACTTCGTCTTGTGGCTCAAGACCTTCAGTGTCAAGCCGAAGGTTGTGAAGGGCAGCCAAGTGGAGTGCGGAGGCGCCATGGTGGGCAGGATGTCCCAAGTTACGTGGCTGGAGGGCACTTTCGTGGAAACCATTAAGGGGTGGCAATCGGGGTGGTTCTACATCACCGAGCCGCGTGACCCTGATTGGGCAGCGGCCCCCGAATTCAGATCCGGCATCCCTACATGGCTCACCTCCTGGAAAGAGAGTGGCCAGATCTGGGGGGATTCGGAGGAGCTGACCGGACTCCAAGCATGTATCCAGAAGCTGGTGGACAAGAAGCTCAAGCTTGTCAACATAGTCCAGGTCATGCTCATCCGCCGGATTCTCCCGTGCCAATGACGGGGCTTCAACATGTGGGAGTTCGATCCAGCGCAGCACCAGACTCTGAGCGGGCTCTTCGACACTACGTACGAAGATGTCTGGAAGGTGTTGTTCAAGGGCACCGAGGCTCCCGCATCTGCTATCGAGGATCGCGGATTCTGCTCGCAGCGTCCAGATGACGAGGTAAGTGATTTTGCCACTTGTTTTCCATAGTTTGACTCTATGCGGGATCAAAACTCCCTTTACCTTTGACAGGACTGGCTGGCGAAGGCCGAACGGACTATCTGTCCGGCCCCATTGCCAGAGGACCCAGCGGACGCCCGCCTAACGGGGCTGCTGGCTCTGGCACCCCACGTGGTGCCTGAGAAGAAGGCCAAGAAGAAGGCCACGAGGACTCGGAAGAGTTCCTGTTTTCAGGTGCTATCGGATGATGAATCCGAGGCCGACTCCTCCCACCAAGGCGAGGAGGAGAAGAAGAAAGCCTCTCCCCCAGCGGGGGGAGGGAAGAAAAGGAAGGCCTCCCCAACAAGGGAGGCCGAAGGGTCCAAGAAGGGAAAAACTCTTCCCCTGGACCGCTCTGTCAACGCCAGTGACGACGACGAGGACTGGCCTCCAAGGGCCAAGCCCCTGGCGAGATCGTAAGTATCCGGACTCCCGAATAACTTTAAGGTTTTTATTTTTTCGCCACATAATGTCTTTGTAATGCCGCATACAACCCTGCAGTCCGCCTAAGGATGATCTTCCCGTTTCAACGAGCGGGTCCTTAGGTGCGTCGGATATGGATTCTCTTTCGACTGCCTCCACCCCCTGTGACGCGGATGATGCCGAGGTGGGATCCCAGGAAGGGGCCCACCAGGAGGAGAGGGCCCCGGAGGTGTCGCAGGACAACCTCCCGGACTTTGCACCGGACTCGGCCCCGGAACCCACAGTGGCTCCGGAGTCCGGCGAGCGACCCCTTTGTAAGAAGGGCAAGACCGTGATGCCGGCAGCCGCCGTCCAACCGAAGGCGCTGGATAATTTGCTGGAGGCGCTCAACGGCGCCTCCATCAAAGAGGAACACCGCACTGTTATGAGTGCGGTGATTCAGAAGGTGCAGCTCGCCAAGAGCGGGCTGACCGAAGCCTGCAGCAGCCTTCTAACAGGCTTTGAGGTAAGAATTTCAATATGTATAAAATGGTACCGCATAGACAGTAGCCCCTGATGCTCGGTTCGGTGTTCGAAAAGAAAAGCCGGACGGAGGATCTAAAAAGATATACGCAGGAGTCATAATAAATATGTCAATATGGGATTGCAGGCTGCGCTGCTGACCTCTGCCGCACTGACTGCGGAGGTCAATACTTTGAAGGAAAACCTCGAGCGGTCCGAGAACAAGCTCGGCCGTGCCAAGAAGAAGCTCGAGCAGAAGGAAGGTGAGTAACACCTAAGTAAAATTGTACCTTACAGAAAAGGATTTTGGTTGCAAAAGGAATGACAAGGATAACATGGGTATTGCAGGGGCCACTAACGAGGTGGCGACCCTGAAAGAGGCGGTGGCCGTGGCCGAACGTAATGCGGCCGCGGAGCGCGCCGAGCGAGAGAAGCAGGAGGCGCGGGTGGCGGAGGTACAGCAAGAGCTCCAGGATCTCGTGAAAAAACATGAGAGCCTGGAGCGTGACTCGAAGACTCGAGAGTCCGAGCTTGCAACGGCTCTTGAGAGTGCCAAAGCCGCTAAGGCCGAAGCCTACAAGGCCCTCCAGGAGATTGAGGCGGTGAAGAAAATAGCAGTAGGTAAGGCATTTTTCATGCAAAGTAAGCATGTGAGTGTTAATTACCTGTTGCTTACCCGAATTCGGAGCTCTCGAGGAGCGTTCGCAGATCTTCCTCGTAGCGTGTCCGATGCTGCCGCATTCTACCGGGCCGAGGAGGGGGGCTCGACGAAGAAGGTCTTCTGGTCTCAGTATGCTAAGGCCGGACATCTGGTGCTCCTTAGCGACCAGCTGAAGCAGCTAGTCGAGCTCCACAAGGCGGTCAGACAGGCCATGAAGGGCCTCATAGTTCGGCTGTGGCCTAAGGAGGCCATGCCTGGGAGCTACTTCAGCCTGGTGCGGCGGCTGGTGGATGTGTGCCCGTTTGTTGAAGTCATCAAGCACTCCGCCCGTATTGAGGGTGCCCGTCGGGCCCTTGCCCGCGCAAAGGTGCACTGGGGCAAGATGGATGCCCAGAAGCTTGTGACGGACCCGCCACCAGAGGGCAAGGAGCATCGCACGCCCGAGATGTATTATAAGAGTGTGTTGAAGGGCGCCCGCACCATTGCGGGGGAGTGCTCCAAAGATGTAATTTTTGAGTAGACTCGCATTTTGTTATCCTGTGCACTAAAAACTTAGTTCATATGCGCTGAGCAACGCTTGTTAATTTAAAATATTACCTTCTATGCGGCTGCTTATCAAATTTGAGAAATGGCAAGTCGTCGGCTTCAGCCCCCATGCCACGAGTGCTGGGGTGTTCGGGACAAACTTTGAGCACTCTTGTTCCCATTTTTGGGTTCATCTAGGGAGGCGCTCAACACAGCGAACAGGGCAACCGGACTTATAATGCTTGAACACTCTCACTTAGCCATAGAATTCTATAATTTTAAATTTCGGCGAAGCCCCTAGTCTTCGGAAGGCCGAATTTGGGGCGCTATCCACGCCTGGGCCGGACAAGGTCCGGCTCCTCGCTCTAAGTGGCATAAGTCTTTAGGTACTCGCAAAAACCTCTCGAACAGCGACCGGCTCTCGCCTCATCATGACGGTCAGTTTTAGCTTTCTCCTCTGAGGCGTTAACCCAGCTCAACTGGGGCGCAATCGTAGTGGTTCTCCCAGTGCTACCTTAGCCGATACAACGGAATGTAAGGTACCAAAACATGGGAGCCGGGCAAACCCAACTATTGACCCAAGACATGATTCGGAGCCGATGCATATAATGCTATAAGTTCAGGGTGCCGCACTTGTGAAAGTGTTCGGACTTATCACACCATGATGCGGGAAACATAAGCCCCTAGTATGTTTTAACCATACCAAAGTGTACGGATGCGACATGTCGTAAATGAACATGTGTATGAAAAAGGAAATGCAATTATAAGCAAAAAGGTGCTACATTGTTTTATTCAATAAGTGCTGCTATGAATGCAGAACGAGACAAATAGTGCGATAAGCAAGGGATGGGACTGTTAAACACGTCCCCTCCAGGGGTAGGCTGCGGATTGGTGTATAAAAATACTCGTAATGGAGACCACCTGTATATTCGTCGTAGCTTTTATCCTTCCCTGGCTGTTGCATCGTGAGTTCGGCAGGTCTGCTGTCTGACAGGGCCTCTAACGAATGGAGTCCTGTGGGTAAAAAATAAAAGGTAAAAAGAAAAAGAAAAAAATAACGACACACTTGAGAGCCCCTGGTGTGGTTGAGCCGCAGTCTAGGCTTATCGTGGTCGTGCCCCTCTCCGCATGCCCATGGTATCTTCAGAGCGTAATGGTGTACGCGAAGGACCTGCTTTGACGTTTTGCAGGGGCTGGGGTTGGGGCTGCACTGCTACGCATGCTCGGGGCGTGCCAGGTGGTCTTGTTGTAGGTTACTCCGGGCGTGCTTAGCTATGTCCGGCCGCTTAACGGCCGGACTCAAGAATTGCCTTAAGAGGCTGCATTGTACTTCTGCCGCGAGAGCCGCTGTGTGTTCCTCCGTTCGGAGAGAACGTTCAGTGTTTCTGTTGACCGTGATGACTCCTCGAGGGCCTGGCATCTTGAGCTTGAGGTATGCGTAGTGCGGCACCACGTTGAACTTTGCAAACGCGATACGTCTAAGCAAGGCATGATAGCCGCTGCGGAACGGGACTATGTCGAAGATTAACTCCTCGCTTCGGAAGTTATCCGGGGATCCGAAGACCACTTCCAGTGTAACTGAGCCTGTACAATTGGCTTCTACACCTGGTATGACGCCTTTAAAGGTCGTCTTGGTAGGTTTAATCCTTGATGGGTCTATGCCCATTTTGCGCACTGTATCCTGATAGAGCAGGTTCAGGCTGCTGCCGCCGTCCATCAGGACTCTGGTGAGGTGAAATCCATCGACGATTGGGTCTAAGACCAATGCGGTGAATCCGCCGTGGCGAATGCTGGTGGGGTGGTCCCTTCGGTCAAAAGTGATCAGGCAGGAGGACCATGGATTGAATTTCGGGGCGACTGGCTCCATCGCGTATACGTCCCTGAGTGCATGCTTCCGCTCCCTTTTAGGTATGTGCATTGCGTATATCATGTTCACCGTCCGCACCTGTGGGGGGAAACCCTTCTGTCCTCTATTGTTCGGCGGTCGGGTCTCTTCCTCGTCGTTGCTATGCAGCCCCTTGTCATTGTTTTCGGCAATTAACTTGCCCGCCTGCTTGAATACCCAACAGTCCCTATTGGTGTGGTTAGCTGGCTTTTCGGGGGTGCCGTGTATCTGGCACAAGCGGTCGAGTATTCGGTCCAAATTGGACGGACCCGGAGCAGTTCTTTTGAATGGCTTTTTCCGCTGACCGGGTTTAGAGCCTCTGAATCCGGCATTGACTGCCGTATCCTCATTATTGTCGCCATTGATGCAACGCTTGTTTTTTTTTACGACGCGACCTGCCATTTCGGTCCTTGAGATCCGGACTGCCAGAATTTTTGCTGAGGGTGTTGCTGCGTGCTAGCTAGCTATCCTCACCCGCACAGAAGCGGGTCATGAGTGATGTGAGGGCTGCCATGGATTTCGGCTTTTCCTGTCCCACGTGCCGGGCAAGCCACTCGTCGTGGATGTTATGCTTGAAGGCCGCGAGGGCCTCCGCATCCGGAAAGTCGACGATTTGATTTTTCTTGGTTAAGAACCGTGTCCAGAATTGTCTGGCCGATTCGTCTGGCTGTTGAATTATGTGGCTTAGGTCATCAGCGTCTGGTGGTCGCACATACGTGCCTTGGAAGTTATCGAGGAATGCGGCTTCCAGGTCTTCCCAACTCCCAATTGACTCTGCTGGCAAGCTGTTAATCCAATGCCTGGCTGGTCCTTTAAGCTTGAGGGGGAGATATTTGATGGCGTGAAGATCGTCACCGCGGGCCATGTGGATGTGAAGAAGATAGTCTTCGATCCAAACCGCGGGGTCTGTTGTGCCATCGTAAGATTCGATATTCACGGGTTTAAACCCTTCGGGGACTTGATGATCCATTACTTCATCTGTGAAGCATAGTGGGTGTGCGGCGCCTCTGTACTGGGCGATATCACGACGGAGCTCAGAAGAACTTTGTCTGTTTTGTTCGACCCGGCCGGACTTACTGTGTCCGGCGCGACGGCTGTCGTCACGTACCGTGGGGCGCCCACGCGATCCATAGATGGATCTTGATTGTCTTGCCTTATCCTCCAATATATCTCGCAAGTCCGGAGCGTTCCCCTGTGGCCTTGTGCTTTTCGAGCGATGTTGGGGTACGGGTCTAGTGAAGGGCCTAGAGGCCTCTCTGTCGCGACCACGGGGTGGTCAGTCAGCCGTATTGTCTCCTGGTGATGCGGGTTCATACGCTTCCTCCTCTAGTCGGGGGAGCAACTTGCGTTTAGGGTAGCTTTTGGAGGGGCGTTCGAGCTCATGCTCTTCGGCCGCGAGGACTTTAGTCCATCTGTCGGCTAGCAGATCTTGATCAGCTCTAAGCTGTTGCTGCTTTTTCTTGAGGCTGTTCGCCGTGGCCATAAGCCTGCGTTTAAAACGCTCTTGTTCGACGGGATCCTCAGGCATGACGAATTCATCATCGTCGAGGCTTGCCTCATCTCCGGAGGGAGGCATATAATCCTCTACCTCTTCTTCTGCCGCTCTCTCATGAGGGCTGGCGTCTCCGTCCTCCTGCGCTGCATCTTGTCGGAGTCTTCATTCTTGCTGTGGCGGGATTTAGAGCGGCGCCGCTGACGCCGTCGCTTTGGATGCTTCTTGGAGGGGTCATCCTCTGCTGTTTCTTCGCCATTCCCATCCTTTGTGATATCCACCATGTATATGTCATATAATGAGGTGGCTTTCCAGTTCCCAGTAGGCGCTGGTTCTTGGTCGTCTCCGGCATCTTCGTCCATACCGTCGATGTCTTCGGAGTCGTAGTCTAGCATGTCGGTTAGATCGTCGACAGCGGCTACCAAGTGGGTGGTGGGTGGGATTTGAATTTCTTCATCGTCCACATCCCAACCGTCCTGACCATAGTCCGGCCAGGGCTCTCCTGATAACGAAAGATACTTTAGCGAACTCAAGATGCCGCCAAAAGGTGAGTGTTGAAAGATGTCCGCTGCGGTGAACTCCATGATCGGTGCCCAATTGGATTCGATCGGAGGGGGCGCGGGAGGTTCGGAGTCCGGCAAGGAGTCCGGTACCTCGGAGTCACGAGCTTCATGAGGGACAAGGTCATTGTTTGGCTCTATCACCGTAGAGGTTGCAGCTCCCGAGGCGGTGTCTAGCCATCCGTCCTCGATCTGCACAGCCGGCTCCGAATTGAAGATCGGAGCGGGTTCGAGTGCGGCCTCCAGGGTACTGTCCGGCTGCAGAGCTAAATCATGCTCGTCGTGACAGTGCGGCACACTCGGCTGTGGCTCGAATCCATCAAGGATCAAGTCCCCGTGGATGTCAGCCGTGAAGTTCAAACTTCCAAATCTGACCTGACGGCCAGGGGCGTATCTTTCGATCTGCTCCAGATGGCCAAGCGAATTGGGTCGCAGTGCAAAGCCGCCGAATACGAAGATCTATCCGGGAAGAAAGGTCTCACCCTGGACTACATCGTTGATGATGGTCGAAGAAGCCATCGAGCCTATCGGTGACGACACAGAGGAACTCGCAATGAAAGCACCAATGTCTGTGTCAAAACTGGCGGATCTCGGGTAGGGGGTCCCGAACTGTGCGTCTAGGCGGATGGTAACAGGAGACAAAGGACACGATGTTTTACCCAGGTTCGTGCCCTCTTGATGGAGGTAAAACCCTACGTCCTGCTTGATTAATATTGATGATGTGTGTTACAAGAGTGGATCTACCACGAGATCAAGGAGGCTAAACCCTAGAAGCTAGCCTATGGTATGATTGTTGTTCGTCCTATGGACTAAAGCCATCCGGTTTATATAGACAGCGGAGAGGGCTAGGGTTACACAAAGTCGGTTACAATTCTAGGAGATCTACATATCCGTATCGCCAAGCTTGCCTTCCACGCCAAGGAAAGTCCCATCCGGACACGGGATGAAGTCTTCAATCTTGTATCTTCATAGTCTTGGAGTCCGGCCGATGATGATAGTTCGGCTATCCGGACACCCCCTAGTCCGGAACTCCCTCACCTCGTTTCACTATTTGATAGGAATCAAATATGAAAACTGGGAAATCCCCAACTCTCTCCGAGGGTCCTTGAGTTGCTTAGGATTTCGAGGATTGCGGAGCGGAAATGCAATAAAATATGATATGCATGGATGACCTATGTATAACATTCCAAATTGAAAATTTGGGATGTTACAAACCTACCTCTCTTAAGATGAATCTCGCCCTCGAGATTCGGGTTGGTCAGAAAATAGGTGCGGGTGGTCTTTGCGAAGATCATCCTCTCGTTCCCAGGTGGCTTCATCCTCAGTATGGTGGCTCCACTGAACTTTGCAAAACTTAATAACCTTGCTGCAGTGACTCGGCTGGCAAACTCAAGAATCTTCACTGGCTTTTTCTCATAAGTCAAATCACTGTCTAGTTGAATTGCCTCCAAGGGTACTGTATCCCTTAATGGTATGTCAGCCATCTCAGCATGACACTTCTTCAGCTGTGAGACGTGGAACACATCGTGAACTCCTGACAGTCCTTCAGGTAACTCCAACTTGTAGGCAACTTCTCCCATCCGTTCCAAAACACGATACGGTCCTACAAATCTCGGGGCTAATTTTCCCTTAACTCCAAAGCGTTTCACTCCTCGCAAGGGTGATACTCACAGATATGCTCTATCTCCAATTTCATAAGTTACCTCCTTGCGTTTCGAGTCTGCATAACTTTTCTGCCTGGACTGAGCTACCATCAGTCTATCACGAATCAGCTTAACCTTCTCCTCAGACTCTTTGATCAAGTCTGGGCCAAACAGCTGTCGGTCTCCTACCTCATCCCACATCAACGGTGTTCTACACCTCCGTCCATACAGAGCTTCTAATGGTGCCATCTTCAAACTGGCTTGGTAGCTATTGTTGTACGAGAACTCCGCGTAAGGCAAATTGTCATCCCAACTAGATCCATAATCTAGCGCACAGGCTCTCAACATATCTTCCAGTATCTGGTTGACTCTCTCAGTCTGTCCATCGGTCTGCGGGTGGAATGTTGTACTGAACTCCAATCTTGTACCCAAGGTCTGGTGTAATTGATGCCAAAACTTTGAAGTAAACTTTGTTCCTCTATCTGATACGATACTCCTCGGAACTCCATGCAGACACACGATCCTGGACATATATATCTTGGCCAACTTTGCACTTGTATAGGTGGTTTTCACCGAGATAAAGTGAGCCACTTTGGTCAAGCGATCCACTACTACCCATATTGAGTCATATCCTGCTTTGGTGCTGGGTAGTCCGGTGATAAAGTCCATGCCAAGTTTATCCCAGTTCCATTCGGGTATGGGCATAGGCTGTAATAGTCCTGCTAGCTTCTGATGCTCTGCCTTCACTCTCTGACATACATCGCATACGGCTACATACTCAGCGATATCCTTCTTCATACCAGTCCACCAGAAACGCTCTTTTAAATCCAAATACATCTTGGTGTTTCCGGGGTGTATCGAATATGGTGAGTCATGAGCCTCCTGAAGTATTAACTTCCTGATCTTTGGGTTATTGGGCACATAAATTTGGTCCTCAAACCATAAAGTATCGTGCTCATCCTCGCGAAAACCTTTGGCCTTTCCTTTGCTCATCTTCTCCTTTATCTCGGCAATCTCTTTGTCCTCCTTCTGAGCTTCTCGAATTTTGTTCAACAAGGTCGACTGAACCTCCATCGTTGCAAGGAAACCTCTAGGAACAATCTCTCCTCGAAGATCCATGAGATCCTCGGCTAACTCCTTTGGCAATCCCTTACTTTCAAGGTTATTGGCATAACTCTTCTGGCTCAAAGCGTCTGCTACGACATTGGCTTTTCCTGGATGATAGTGTAGCTTCATATTGTAATCCTTTATAAGTTCCAACCATCTCCTTAGTCTAAGGTTCAGCTCCTTTTGCGTGAAAATATACTTCAAACTCTTATGACCCGTGTACATATCGCAACGGTTTCCAATAAGGTAATGTCTCCAAGTCTTTAATGCATGCACTACGGCTGCTAACTCTAAATCATGCGTGGCATAGTTCAACCCATGGGGCTTCAGTTGTCGTGAGTCATACGAAACAACTCTTCCGTCCTGCATAAGCACACATCCCAGTCCCAAGCAAGAGGCGTCGCAATACACTTGAAACTCCTTATGTATATCTGGCAATGTTAGCACTGGGGCTGTAGTCAAATGTTTCTTCAACTCCTGAAAACTTGCCTCGCAATCTTCTGTCCATTTGAACTTAGTATCGTTCTTCAATAGTTCAGTCATTGGCTTTGCAAGCTTGGAAAAATTCTCAATGAATCTCCGATAGTATCCCGCAAGTCCAAGGAAACTACGGATCTCGCCAACTGAAATGGGTGCCAACCATTCAGTGACTGACTGAACCTTGCTGGGGTCTACTGCTATACCTTCGCCTGATATAACATGCCCAAGAAATCCAACTTCCTTCAACCAAAATTCACACTTGCTGAACTTGGCGTATAACTGGTGTTCCCAGAGTTTCTCGAGAACTAATCACAAATGCTCCTTGTGCTCCTCTTCATTCTTCGAGTATACCATAATATCATCGATAAACACCACAACAAACTTGTCCAAATACTCCATGAACACCTTGTTCATCATGCTCATGAAATAGGCAGGGGCGTTAGTCAGTCCAAACGACATGACTGTATACTCGTATAATCCATATCGCATGGTGAACGCTGTCTTTGGTATACCCTTCTCTCGGATCTTCAACTGATGGTATCCTGATCATAGATCAATCTTCGAAAACACCTTAGCTCCTTGCAGTTGATCAAACAGATCATTGATCATTCATAGTGGATACTTGTTCTTAATCATTACTTCATTCAAGGCTCGATAATCAACAACCATCCTTAGGGTTTTATCCTTCTTCTCGACCAAAAGTACTGGAGCTTCCCAAGGTGATGAACTCCTTCGAATATAACCTTTCTCCAACAACTCCTTGATCTGTTTCTTAATTTCCTCCAGATCATTTGCGGGCATCCGATAGGGTCTCTTGGATATTGGCCCTATACCTGGCAATAGCTCTATCAAAAACTCAATGTCTCGATCCGGTGGCATGCCTGGTAACTTTTCTGGGAAAACATCCAGGTAATCCTTTACTACATGCACTTCCTCCTGCACAACACCTGTGAGGGCATTCACTTGGCTCGTCCTAGGCACATGCCTAGATACGTACTTAATCCTTTTCCCCTCCAGGGTGGTGAGATAAATTGACTTACTGGCACAATCGATACTTCCTCCATACTTTGACATCCTTTCCATACCTAATATCACATCCAATCCTTGTGACTCTAAGATAATTAGGTCAGACGGAAAAACATGGGTACCAATGGTTAGAGGTATCTGGTTGCACCATCGGCTAGCCATATACTCTGCTCTAGGTGAGCTCACTAAAAGAGGGGTCCTCAGGGTTTGGGTTGGTACTTTAAACTTATCCATGAATCCCCTTGATATGTATGAATGCGATGCACCAGTATCGAAAAGAATAAGAGCGGTAAATGACTTAACCAAAAACTTACCTATTACCACGTCCGGCTGCTCTTCAACCTCCTCCACGTTAACGTGGTTCACTTGTCCTTTGTTGAATGGATTAGGCTTCTTCCCGGCGCTCCCGTTTCCGTTTCCATTCCTTCCTTCAGGGCAATCATTGGCATAGTGCCCTGTCTTCCCGCACTTAAAGCAAGTAACTTGACTTAGGTCTCTTTGGGCAGGTGTGGCTGGATTGGAGCGATTTTGATTGTTGCTAGCTCCGTTCCCATTTCCATTCTTAGTACCATTGTGATTATGTGATCCTCCTCCAGTGTGGGTGTGACCTCCATGGTTATGAACAAGTCCTCCCGAATTCGGGGTTAAGCGAGGCTTCTGCTGAGCTCCTGAGTTATACTTCCCTTGTCCATACTTCCTCTTACGGCTCTCAATCTGCTGCTGCTTCCGTTCGATCATAAGAGCCTTATCTACTAACTCCTGGTAGTTGTTGAAGGTTTCCACCATCGACTGCATACTCATCTCATCAGTCAACCCTTCCATAAACTTCTCCTGATTCGCGGCATCTGTGGCCACATCATCTGGGGCATAGCATGATAGCTTGCTAAAATCATCCACGTGCTGGCCAACAGTATGGTTCCCCTGGCGTAAGTTGCGGAACTCCCGCTTCTTCATCTGCATAGCTCCAGTTGAAACATGGGCAGTATGAAAGGCCTGCTGAAACTGATCCCATGTGATAGTGTCGATAGGATAGGTGGCTATGTAATTCTCCCACCATGACGTTGCGGGTCCATCCAATTGGTGTGCGGCAAAATGCACCTTCTTCGCATTTGTGCAACCTGCGGTGGTCAACTCCCTTCCGATACGGCGTAGCCAATCATCAGCAACTATTGGCTCGGTGCTACTGGAAAACACCAGCGGCTGTAACCTTAGAAAACGGGCTAGGTTGTCCACTGGTGGCGGGTTATTGTTGTTGTTGTTGTTGTTTCCCTGGTTCTGAACTAGCAATTGCATCAAAGCATTCTGCTGCTGGATCAACTGGGTGAGTTCCGGTGGGAAAGCAAAACCGGTGTCATGTCTCGGAGGCATCTGATGGGTTTAGATGGAAGGGATTAGAATAGAGAAAGGTCTAACGAGAAATCACTACCCATATGCACATGAGACAAACACAATCATTTCACTCAATCAATCAAGCAAGGGCATACAATGGTCTAGAACTATCGCAAAAGTGCTCAACTACTACTAAATACATGGGGAAAATACTACTAATATATGGTGGTCATCTAGAAATTTTGATCGGTGGAAGACTCCATAATGTCTGCTCCAGCTTCGTCTTCAAAGTCATCGTCACTAGGATCAGAATTGGCGTCGTCGATGATGATGTAGTTGTTCGGGCAAGTGGGGTCATCGTCTTCTTCTCCCGGTGCTGGTCCTCCCATGAATATTCCGATCTTCTTAACCAGGTCGTCGTTCTTCTCCAGTAGGGTCTTGATTTCCTCCTCATATCCATCACGTGTGAACTTGAGTTCTTCCTCCAGCTCGATGATCCTAGCCTTTGCCTTCTTCAATTCCATCATGTCTGCGCACATCTGGTTCTCCTGACATCGAATGTGCTGGTTTAGCTCCTGGATAAAAGCTGCAATGGATATATCCTTCCTGGTGCTGATTATTTCCCATTGCTCGTCTCGGTGCCCAAATATTTGATAGATAGTGTCCTTGAGTTCCCTGTTGTAGACTTCTCCAATGCGTCCCATGGTAATGTGGGCTGCCATGCTCTTGCCTAGACTCCAGGTTGGTGCATCGAAAGAAAATTCTATAGGTTTAGAAGTTGGCGAGAACGTCCTTCCTGGAACTTGTACTTGAATCATCCAGCGCTCCTCTTCTAGTAAGGTGGCATTGTATGTCCCGGTGAAACTTGGTATTCCAATGTTCAAGTACCTAGTGACTTCCTTCAAGTGGCGTCGAAAAGGTGTGTCCTCATCCGGTTGCGCAAACTTGTTCTTCATCTCCGTCATCCTAAGGAGTGGAAAAAGAAGAGGAGTCAGAAATGAGTAGAGAAGAGTGACCTATGGTTTATCTTAGTGGTCGTGTCCTACACTCAGCATGTGCTCTGATACCATCTTGTAGCAACCCGACCTCAAACGGTCAAGTCTCTGTGCTTCAGTGTCATCCCTGGATCAGTAATGTTGACACGCACAGTACTCGAAGGATATATAACAGAGTAGCAATCACACACTTATTACATCGAATGTCTCAAAAGAGAGCTTATTAGAATAATATGGCTTAAGGCCATCTAATGCGATAACAGCGGAAGGCTCGGAAGATAAAGTGAGTCCATCAACTCCAACGGCATAGCTGAGCTGCACGACAATGACCTAACGAACCTTACTCCTTGTATGAAAAGTCTGCAACATAATACGTTGCAGCCCGAAAACGGGTCAGCACATGGAATATGCGGGCAATATAACACAGTAGAGCAAGAACAGAATAATGCTATCACTACATGCATATTTGGCTGGTGGAAAGCTCTATGGTTACAGTTTTGCGAAAAGCAAATTTTTTCCTACAACAAAGGAATAAATTTTAATTTAACTATCATGGTGGTTGAAACATTGAGAAGGTATAACCCCAACTCAATCCCAATTAAAGTAATTAACAACCCAAGAATATTAATTAAGAGTGATGAGATACATGTGATAACCCAAGTACTAGATACTCATGACTTGTCCATAACCGGGGACACGGCTAACCATGATTAGATTGTACACTCTGTAGAGGTTTGCGCACTTTTCCCCACAAGACTCTATCATTTCCGTTGGATTTCTCGCACTTCACGGTGTTTGAGAAACGGATGACCGAGACATAGTCTTTCACAGACATTAACTCCCTACTCCAGGTAGACCATACCAAACCTACAAAACCCACTACCTGCTGATCTACCTCTTCGAGAGCTTTACGTAACTTACTCAGCTATGCTAGAGCCCATAATAGCTTGTGGCTGCACACGGAAGTTTCTAGCATGAATCATCTCAGTTCCCTTTAGGCCTTGGTGGTGGTCCATAGGAAGATCACACGGGTACCCCGGGATTTCCAAAAAAAATACAGACAACACTGGGTTCCCCAGGTGCCTCAATCCAACCAGATGTGAATTTTAAGTTTCCACCTTAAATAAACCATTAATTAACAATCTCACATCTGTCATGGATACACTCAAACCCAAACCACGTCTACGAGCATAGCATGGCAATATAAGCAACGCGTAGAAGTAACTCCCAAGGGTTTGATAGTAAACAGGGCAATAGGTTCTACCTCATCGACTACTTCCCAACCCACAAGTTAATGGCATCCTAATCATGCAATGTTTGAGGATTGAACTAATGCAATAAAAACTGGGTACGAAAAGAGTATGATCAATGTGTTACTTGCCTTGCTGACGATCCGTGAATCGTATAGACTCGTAGTAACATGCTTTGCACTCCGGGAATTCTATCGCAAACAAACAATAACATACATAAGCAACTAGCAAAGATGCAGAAGAAAAACTTCAACTAAAAGAGGTTGACCAGAAAGTTTAACTTAAGAACTCCAGTTCGCAAAAAGATTCAAATCAAACGGAGCAACGAAACTCAAATGGTGAAAGAATCAATATCCGTTTACTAATCTGGACTAAGGTCAAATTTTACAGTATCAAAATCTTGTTTAAGTTTATTAAACATAAAGAGAGTCTCGAGACGAAACTCTAGGCGTTTGAATCACCTAATTCCGACTAACGAGCGAAAAGATAAACAGAAACTAAGATCGGATCAGAAATCGCGACTGAAAATAATCGCAGATAAATCCGATAAAAGAAAACTGACGAACAGACTAACGAACGAGCATTTGTTATCTATAACTAGCGGAAGAAAACTGGTCGTTTAAACGAACGTACGGACGAACGTCCGCTAATTAGAAGAATTGAGAAAAACCGGCGAACCGATCTAAAAAAACCGAACTAGGGTTTCTAAAAAAACCAAACGGTTTTTTTAAAAAAACCGGCGGCTCGGCTCCGGCGCGGTACCTCCGGCGAGGTGGCTCCGGCGGGGTGGGGTTGGGCGGCGGGGCGGCGGGGCTCGGCGGCGGCGGCAAGCGGCGGCGGCGGCGGCTGCAGCTGCAGCGGCGACGGCGAGGCGCGTCGGCGGGAGGCGGCGCGGGTCGGGGCGGGCTGCGGCGGCGGGGCGGTTGTGGTGGTGGGGGGCTCGGGCAGTGCAGATTTAAAGGGGGGTCGGCTGCTTGCAGGAGGGGGCAAGGCGCGGCGACGAGAGGAGTCCCGGCCGGACTCCTCGGACGAGTCGGCGACGGTGTGGGCGCGTGAAGGTGGCGGCGGCGCGGGGAGTTGGGCCGGCCCGGCTGGGTTTCGGCCCAGTCGGTGCCCGAAGTTTTTTTTTAATCTCGCCGACGGAAATAAAATCCTAAAAAATAAAATAAAAACCTAAAAATGCCAAAACAAATTTTCACCATCTAAATAAAATATTTAGAACGAGATGAACATTTTCTTGGCCCTAAAATGCATTTTTTGAAAACGTGCAATTTTTTTATATTGCAAATAAAATCCAAATAAACTCAAATAAAATCAAACAAATGATTTTAACATTTTTCTTCCAATATTTCAATTGTTTCGGAGAAGTCATATTATCTCCTCTCATATATTTTTATAAGAAATATTTTTCAGAGAGAAAAATAATTAAAATCAAAAATCCTCGTTTCACTATTTGATAGTAATAAAATATAAAAACCGAGAAATCCCCAACTCTCTCCGAGGGTCATTCAGTTGCTTAGGATTTCGAGGATTGTGGAGCGGAAATGCAATAAAATATGATATGCATGGATGACCTATGTATAACATTCCAAATTGAAATTTTGGGATGTTACAGTGGGGAGCGCGCCCACCCCCCTGGGCGCGCCCCCCTGTCTCGTGGGCCCCCTGAGGCTCCACCGACCTCAACTCCAACTCCATATATTTCGTCTCGCGGAGAAAAAAATCAGAGAGAAAGTTTCATCGCGTTTTACGATGGAGCTGCCGCCAATCCCTAATCTCTCTCGGGAGGGCTGATCTGGAGTCCGTTCGGGGCTCCGGAGAGGGGGATTCGTCGCCGTCGTCACCATCAACCATCCTCCATCACCAATTTCATGATGCTCACCGCCGTGCGTGAGTAATTCCATCGTAGGCTTGCTGGACGGTGATGGGTTGGATGAGATTTACCATGTAATCAAGTTAGTTTTGTTAGGGTTTGATCCCTAGTATCCACTATGTTCTGAGATTGATGTTGTTATGACTTTGCTATGCTTAATGCTTGTCACTAGGGCCCGAGTGCCATGATTTCAGATCTGAACCTATTATGTTTTCATGAATATATGTGTGTTCTTGATCCTATCTTGCAAGTCTATAGTCACCTATTATGTGTTATGATCCGACAACCCCGAAGTGACAATAATCGGGATACTTCTCGGTGATGACCGTAGTTTGAGGAGTTCATGTATTCACTATGTGCTAATGCTTTGTTCTGGTTCTCTATTAAAAGGAGGCCTCAATATCCCTTAGTTTCCGCTAGGACCCCGCTGCCACGGGACGGTAGGACAAAAGATGTCATGCAAGTTCTTTTCCATAAGCACGTATGACTATATACGGAATACATGCCTACATTACTGATCCAATGCCTACGAGCTTTTCACATCTTGTGCTTCGCTTATTTACTTTTCTGTTGCTATTGTTACAATCACTACAAAACTATTAGCTTTACTTTTGCCACTGTTACCTTTGCTATCATACTACTGTGCTACTAAATACTTTGTTGCAGATACTAAGTTATACAGGTGTGGTTGAATTGACAACTCAATTGCTAATACTCAATAATATTCTTTGGCTCCCCTTGTGTCGAATCAATAAATTTGGGTTGAATACTTTACCCTCGAAAGCTGTTGCGATCCCCTACACTTGTGGGTTATCAGTAGGAGTTGTAAAATTGTCCCTAAGCAATTGACTACCTTACTAGACTGTAGAAAGTTTTATGTGGGAGAGGCATAAGCTAACATACTTTCTCTTCTTGGATCATATGCACTTATGATTGGAACTCTAGCAAGCATCCGCAACTACTAAAGATCATTAAGGTAAAACCCAACCATAGCATTAAAGCATCAAGTCCCCTTTATCCCATACGCCACTACCCTCTTACTCGGGTTTATGCTTCTGTCACTCAAGCAACCCACTATAAGTGAATCCTGAACATATTGCAACACCCTACAGTGGGAATCCCTCATGCTTGTGTGACTCGGAGAGCACCATAGGACAGCAACATAACCACAAGCAAATTAAACCAACCATAGAAATTCATCAATCGCCGGTAGGACAACAAAAATCTACTCAAACATCATAGGATGGCAACACATCATTGGATAATAATATGAATCATAAAGCACCATGTTCAAGTAGAGGGTACAACGGGTTGCGGGAGAGTGGACCGCTGGATATAGATGGGGGAAGGTGATGGAGATGTTGGCGAAGATGGCGGAGGTGTTGGTGTAGATCTCGATGATGATGATGGCCCCCGGCAGCGTTCCGGCGCCACCGAAAGCAAGGGGGAGAGAGCCCCCCTTCTTATTCTTCTTCCTTGACCTGCTCCCTAGATGGGAGAAGGGTTTCCCCTCTGGTCCATGGTCTCCATGGCGTGGGAGGGGCGAGAGCCCCTCCGAGATTGTATCCATGTCCCTGTCTCTCTCTGTTTCTGCATTCCCAGATTCTGCCCTTTCACTGTTTCTTATATATCTAGAGATCCGTAACTCCGATTGGATTGAAACCTTCTCCATGTTTTTTTTTCTTCCAAAAATTAGCTTTCTTGCGGCAAAAGAAGAGTAGCAACCGCCTTACGGGGTGCCAACAAGGGTCAGGGGCGCGCCCCCTGCCTTGTGGCCCCCTCGGGCACCGTCTCGCGTTGATTCTTCTTCCCAAATATCACAAATATTCCAAAAATATTCTTTGTCCGTTTTTATCCCATTTGGACTCCGTTTGATATGGGTTTTCTGGGAAACATAAAACATGCAACAAACAGGAACTGGCACTGGGCACTGGATCAATATGTTATTCACAAAAATAATATAAAAAGTCGCCAAAAGTATATGAAAGTTGTAGAATATTGGCATGGAACAATCAAAAATTATAGATACGACGGAGATGTATCGGCATCCCAAGATTAATTCCTACTCGTCCTCGAGTAGGTAAATGATAAAAAAGATAATTTTTGATGTGGAATGCTACCTAGCATAATCTTGATCATATATCTAAACGTGGCATGAATATTAAGACACGACTGATTCAAAGCAATAGTCTATCATTTGTCATAAAAACGATAATACTTCAAGCATGCCAACCAAGCAATTATGTCTTATCGAAATAACATAGCCAAAGAAAGCTTATCCCTACAAAATCATATAGTTTGGCAATGCTTCATTTTCGTCACACAAAAATGCTCCCATCATGCACAACCCCGATGACAAGCCGAGCAATTGGTTCATACTTTTTAACGCGCTTCAGCTTTTTCAACCCTCACGCAATACATGAGCGCAAGCCATGGATATAGCACTATAGGTGGAATAGAATATGATGGTGGGGGTTTATGTGGAGAAGACAAAAAGGGAGAAAGCCTCACATCGACGCGGCTAATCAACGGGCTATGGAGATGTCCATCAATTGATGTCAATGCGAGGAGTAGGGCTTGCCATGCAACGTATGCACTAGAGCTATAAGTGTATGAAAGCTCAAACTGAAACTAAGTGGGTGTGCATCCAACTTGCTTGCTCATGAAGACCTCGGGCATTTGAGGAAGCCCATCATCGGAATATACAAGCCAAGTTCTATAATGAAAATTCCCACTAGTAAATGAAAGTGATAACTCAAGAGACTCTCTATATGAAGAACATGGTGCCACTCTGAAGCACAAGTGTGGTAAAGGATAGTAACATTGCCCCTTCTCTCTTTTTCTCTCTTTTTTTATTTTGTTGTTGGGCTTCTTTGACCTCTTTTTTTATTTGGGCTTCTTTGGCCTCTTTTATTTTTCATAAAGTCTGGAGACTCATCCCGACTTGTGGGGGAATCATAGTCTCCATCATCCTTTCCTCACTAGGGCAATGCTCTAATAATGATGATCATCACACTTTATTTACTTACAACTCAATATTACAACTCGATATCTAGAACAAAGATATGACTCTTATAGGAATGCCTCCGGTGGTGTACCGGGATGTGCAATGATCTAGCATAGCAATGACATCAAAAACGGACAAGCCATGAAAACATCATGCTAGCTATCTTACGATCATGCAAAGCAATATGATAATAAATGCTAAAGTCATGTATATGATGGTGATGGAAGTTGCATGGCAATATATATCGGAATGGCTATGGAAATGCCATGATAGGTAGGTATGGTGGCTGTTTTGAGGAAGATATAAGGAGGCTTATGTGTGACAGAGCATATCATATCATGGGGTTTGGATGCACCAGCAGAGTTTGCACCAACTCTCGGGGTGAGAAAGGGCAATGCACGGTACCGAAGAGGCTAGCAATGATGGAAGGGTGAGAGTGTGTATAATCCATGGACTCACATTAGTCATAAAGAACTCGTATACTTATTGAAAAAGTTTATTAGCCCTTGAAGCAAAGTACTACTACGCATGCCCCTATGGGGATAGATTGGTAGGAAAATACCATCGCTCGTCCCCGACCGCCACTCATAAGGAAGACAATCAAAGAAACACCCCATGCTTCAAATTTGTCACACAACGGTTACCATACGTGCATGCTACGGGACTTGCAAGCCTCAACACAAGTATTTTCTAAATTTCACAATTACTCAACTAGCACGACTCTAATCTCACCACCTTTATATCGCAAAACCATTGCAAGGAATCAAACATATCATATTCAATGATCTACAAGTTTTATGTAGGATTTTACGACTAACCATGTGAATGACCAATTCCTGTCATCTCTCTAAATAGATATAAGTGAAGCAAGAGAGTTTAACTATTTCTACAAAAGATATGTCCACGCTCTAACAAATATAAGTGAAGCAAAAGATCATTCTACAAATGGCGGTTTTCTATGTGAAGAGAAACAGGCAATCCAAACTTCAAATGATACAAGTGAAGCACATGAAGCATTCTATAAAGACCTACTCAAAAGATTTAAGTGAAGTGCAATGGGAATTCTATAAATCAACCAAGGACTATCTCATACCAGCATGGTGCATAAAATAAAAGTGAAAACTAAATGCAAAACACACTCCAAGATTTGCACATATCGCATGAACGAAACGAATCCGAAAACATACCGATACTTCTTGAAGAAAGAGGGGATGCCTTCCGGGGCATCCCCAAGCTTAGACGCTTGAGTCCCTTGAATATTTACTTGGGCTGCCTTGGGAATCCCCAAGCTTGAGCTCTTGCCTCTCCTCCTTTTCCTCATATCGATACCTCCTCGATCAAATAGTTCATCCACACAAAACTTCAACAGGAAACTCGGTAAGGTCCGTTAGTATAATAAAGCAAATCACTACTCTAAGTACTGTTGCAAACCAGTTAATATTTTGTTTTTGCATTGTTTCTACTGTAATATAACTTTTCCATGGCTTAATCCACTGATAGAAATTGATAGTTTCATCAAAATAAGTAAACTATGCATCAAAAACAGAATCTGTCAAAAACAGAACAGTCTGTAATAATCTGGAAATTCACCATACTTATGTTACCCCAAAAATTGTACCAAAATTATTAAAGATAAACAATTGCTATAGCAAGACAGTGCAAAAAGTTTCAGAACTGTTTGACGTTCCAGTAAAAAAATGTAAAATCGCGCACTACAGCCAAAGTTTCTGTCCTGCACCGCACAAACCAACAAGCATTGTAAACATCCTAAAGGCAAACCTTAGCACATTATTTTTATAATACAATGGAATTGTACAAGGGGATAATTATTTTTGATGAAAATTTTACGTAATTAAGATTCACAAAGTTTCCGTGAGCATGAACAAAGTTCAAGGAGCTCCCCCACTTCAACAATGCTTGTCTCTCTCACTTTCACTTTCCTTTTTGAAAAGTTTTGGGTTCTCCTATTTATTTTTTTGTTTTTAAACCATATAAAAGCACTCAACAGAAATAAATGACTCTCTAAAACTTCCGTGTTGTCTCCCTGGCAGCGCTTTCTTTAAAGCCATTAAGCTAGGCATATAGTGCTCAAGTAATGGATCCACCTGGATCCCAAGGTATATCAAAGCCAATTTTAATTAGCAATGATTTGTGATTTAGTAGTGAGCACAAAGCAACATATATCATGCAACAACAAAGTCTAACTCTCTTCCTATGCATTTGCATGTCATAAAAGAATAATTCATGCACACCAAGTAAAGGCCAATGCATAGTATAAGCAGTTTCTTGCAATTTTATCATATTGGAAACATAGAGAGGTGGAGATATAGTTCCTCTCTCACAATAATTGCAAGTAGGAGCAGCAAGCACATGCATATTATATCTATCAAAATCATCATTTGTAGTAGTAAAAGGCAACCCATCAATATAATCCTTAATAAGGGCAAACTTCTCCGATATAGTGTAGTAGGGAGAATTCAAAAAGATAATAGGACTATCATGTGTGGATGCAATAGCAACAATTTCATGTTTAACATAAGGAACTATAGAAAGTTCATCTTCATAAGCATAATTCATATTGGCATCTTGGCCACAAGCATAGCAAACATCATCAAAAAGGGGTATTTCAAGAGAATCAACGGGATCATAAAAACCATCATAGCAATCATCCTTCGGTAAGCACGAAGGGAAATTAAACAATGTATGAGTTGAAGAGTTACTCTCATTAGAAGGTGGGCACGGGTAGCTAATCCGCTCTTCCTCCTTTTGTTCTTCGCTCTCCTCATCATCTTTTTCATCCAATGATCTCACAGCTTCATCAATTCATTCTTCCATAGATTCCTGCAAAATATTAGTCTCTTCTTGGACAACGGAGACTTCCTCAATAAATGCATCAATATCGGAATTGAATTCATCATTCTCATAGCAATATTTAAGTATAGAAAAAAATTCAGGTCTGTAAACAACATCATCAAGATTTTCACACTCTTTAAACAAAGATTCAATTTCATAAGCACCCATAAAAGCAACGAATTCTTCTATTTGTTCCACATCATAGTAATCATATATACCATTAGCATAAGAAGCTAAGGTTTTATTATCATTAAATTTGCATGAAAAGGGAAGGTGTGGAGCCTTCATCCTAGAGCAACAAGTATAATCATATCTCAAGCATAGTTTCCTATCATACCAATACAACATATAAATTTGATCCCATATTAGTTTCCCTTTTTGTGTCAAGCGATAATCCCTAAAGTATTCACGTTGATCCAACATGTCTCCCATAACATAATTGAATGGGGTTTTCTCAAGATTATCAAAGTAGTACATAATATCCTTCACATAATGAGCATCGAGGGTTTTAGGAGGTTCCCCATCTCCATGAGTAGCAAGTAAACCTAATTTTTTTGGTATTTCGTGTTCCATATCCATAACTAAAGATAGAGAACAACTTAGAACAGCAAATAAAAATTAATTAGTAATAAAGCAAACAAGCACACACGAGAATATTCACCCCGCGCTATCACTCCTCGGCAACGGCGCCAGAAAAAGGTCTTGATAACACACAAGTATAGGGGATCAATTGTAGCCTCTTTTGATAAGTAAGAGTGTCGAACCCAACGAGGAGCTAAAGGTAGAACAAATATTCCCTCAAGTTCTATCGACCACCGATACAACTCTACGCACGCTTGACGTTCGCTTTACCTACAACAAGTATGAAACTAGAAGTACTTTGCAGGTGTTGTTGGATAGGTTTGCAAGATAATAAAGAGCGTGTAGATAAAAAGTAGGGGCTGTTTATATAAAGAAGCAATAAAGTAAATATAGCGAGTGTGGAAAAGTGGTGGTAGGAGTTGTGAAATTGTTCCTAAGCAATTGAGTACCTTACTAGACCGATAACAAGTTTTATGTGGGAGAGGCATAAGCTAACATACTTTCTCTTCTTGGATCATATGCACTTATGATTGGAACTCTAGCAAGCATCCGCAACTACTAAAGATAATTAAGGTAAAACCCAACCATAGCATTAAAGCATCAAGTCCCCTTTATCCCATACGCCACCACCCCCTTACTCGGGTTTATGCTTCTGTCACTCAAGTAACCCACTATAAGCGAATCATGAAAATATTGCAACACCCTACAGCGGGAATCCCTCACGCTTGCGCGACATGAAGAGCACCATAGGACAGCAACATAACCACAAGCAAATTAAACCAATCATAGCAATTCATCAACCACCGGTAGGACAACAAAAATCTACTCAGACATCATAGGATGGCAACACATCATTGGATAATAATATGAAACATAAAGCACCATGTTCAAGTAGAGGGTACAGAGGGTTGTGGGAGAGTGGACCGCTAAATATAGATGGGGGAAGGTGATGGAGATGTTGGTGAATATGGCGTAGGTGTTGGTGTAGATCGCGATGATGATGATGGCCCCCAGCAGCGTTCCGACGCCACCGAAAGTAAGGGGGGAGAGCCCCCCTTCTTCTTCTTCTTCTTCCTTGACCTTCTCCCTAGATGGGAGAAGGGTTTCCCCTCTGGTCCATGGCATCCATGGCGTGGGAGGGGAGAGATCCCCTCCGAGATTGGATCTGTCTCTCTGTCTCTCTCTGTTTTTGCGTTCCCAGATTCTGCCCTTTCACCGTTTCTTATATATCCGAAGATCCATAACACCGAATGGATTGAAACCTTTGCCACGATTTTTTTCCTGAAAATTAGCTTTCTTGCGGCAAAATAAGAGAAGCAACCGCCTTACGGGGTGCCCACGAGGTCAGGGGCGCGCCCCCTGCCTCGTGGCCCCTCGGACACCGTCTCGCATTGATTCTTCTTCCCAAATATCACAAATATTCCAAAAGTACTCTTTGTCCATTTTTATCCCGTTTGGACTCCGTTTGATATGGGTTTTCTACGGAACATAAAACATGTAACAAACATGAACTGGCATTGGGCACTGGATCAATATGTTAGTGCCAGAAATAACATAAAAGTTGCCAAAAGTATATGAAAGTTGCAGAATATTGGCATGGAACAATCAAAAATTATAGATACGACGGAGATGTATCAAGGGACTCTTCCCACTCCTGGCGAGGAATGGGGGTACTGACGGCACATGTACCCAGATGCGACGCCCTGTCGACAGCAGGCAAGTGCCGATGGATCCGCTCTTTCTGTGCGGCGTGTCGCGCCTCTTGCTCTGCGATGCTCCAACAGTCTCGCCGTGCGGCGAGCCGTAGCCTATCGGCACGGACGCGCCTAGCTTGCTCTACAGCGCGCCATCGATCATGTTGTGCATCGAGCTGCAGTCGCTCGGCGCTGACGTGCCTATCTTGATCCGCGGCATTGAAGTGCCATGCGCCAAGGGTCTACTCAACCCTGGCCATGACGCGCATTGCTACCTCTTGAGCTTGCGTTGGTTTTTTCCTTGAAGAGGAAAGGGTGATGCAGCAAAGTAGAGTAAGTATTTCCCTCGGTTTGAGAACCAAGGTATCAATCCAGTAGGAGGCAATGCACAAGTCACTGAATACCTGCACAAACCATCAAACAAACTTGCAACCAACGCGATGAAGGGGTTGTCAATCCCTTCACGGTTACTTGCAAAAGTGAGATCTGATAAAGATAGATAAACGGCAAGGTAAATATTTTTGGTATTTTTGGTTTATAGATCGGAAAGTAAAAGATTGCAAGTAGATCGGAAACTTATATGATGGAAGAGAGACCCCGGGCCATAGAATTCACTAGTGGCTTCTCTCAAGATAGCAAATAATATGGTGGGTGAACAAATTATTGCCGAGCAATTGATAGAAGAGCGCATAATTGTGATGATATCTAAGGCAATGATCATGAACATAGGCATCACGTCCGTGTCAAGTAGACCGACTCCTGCCTGCATCTACTACTATTACTCCACACATCGATCGCGATCCAGCATGCATCTAGAGTATTAAGTTCATAAAGAACGGAGTAACGCATTAAGTAAGATGACATGATGTAGAGGAATTAACTCAAGCAATATGATGAAAACCCCATATTTTTATCCTCGATGGCAACAATACAATACGTGCCTTGCTACCCCTACTATCACTGGGAAAGGACACCGCAAGATTGAACCCGAAGCTAAGCACTTCTCCCATTGCAAGAAAAACCAATCTAGTAGGCCAAACTAAATCGATAATTCAAAGAAAATTGCAAAGATATGAAATCATGCATATAAGAATTCAGAGAATATTCAAATAATATTCATAGATAATTTGATCATAAATCCACAATTCATCGGATCTCGGCAAACACATCGCAAAAGAGTATTACATCGAATAGACCTCCAAAAATATCAAGGAGAACATGGTATTGAGAAGCAAACTGAGAGAAGAAGCCATCTAGCTACTAGCTATGGACCCATAAGTCTGTGGTAAATTACTCACGCTTCATCGGAAGGGCAATGGTGTTGATATAGAAGCCCTCCGTGATCGAATCCCCCTCCGGCAGGACGCCGAAAAAGGTTCCTAGATGGGATCTCACGGGTACAGAAGGTTGTGGCAGTGGAAAAGAGTTTTCGTGCCTCCCCCTGATGGTTTTGGGGTATAAGAGTATATATGGGCGAAAGAATTAGGTCAGGAGACCCACGAGGGGCCCACAAGACAGGGGGCTCGCCCTACACCCTTGTGGCCGCCTCGTGGCTCCTCCGATTGAAGGAAATATGCCCTAGAGGCAATAATAAAGTTGTTATTTTATATTTCCTTATATCATGGTAAATGTCTATTGTTCATGCTACAATTGTATTAACCGGAAACTTGATACATGTGTGGATACATAGACAAAACACCGTGTCCCTAGTATGCCTCTACATGACTAGCTCATTAATCAAAGATGGTTAAGTTTCCTAACCATAGACATGTGTTGTCATTTGATGAATGGGATCACATCACTAGGAGAATGATGTGATGGACAAGACCCATCCGTTAGATTAGCATTATGATCGTTCAGTTTTATTGCTACTGCTTTCTTCATGTCAAATACATATTACTCCGATTATGAGATTATGAAACTCCCACCAGAGAAATGCCTTGTGTGCTATCAAACTTTACAATGTAACTGGGTAATTATAAAGATGCTCTACAGGTATCTCCGAAGGTGTTTGTTGGGTTGGCATAGATCGAGATTAGGATTTGTCACTCCGATGATCGGAGAGGTATCTCTGGGCCCTCTCGGTAATGCACATCATATGAAGCCTTGCAAGCAATGTGACTACTGAGTTAGTTGCGGGATGATGCATTACAGAACGAGTAAAGAGACTTGCCGGTAACAAGATTGAACTAGGTATGAAGATACCAATGATCGAATCTCGAGCAAGTAACATATCAATGACAAAGGGAATAACGTATGTTGACATAGCAGTTTGACCGATAGAGATCTCCATAGAATATGTGGGAACCAATATGAGCATCCAGTTTCCGCTATTGGTTATTGACCGGAGAGGTGTCTCGGTCATGTCTACATAGTTCTCGAACCCGTAGGGTCCACATGCTTAACGTTCGATGACGATGTGTACTATATGAGTTATGTGTTTTGGTGACCGAAGGTTGTTCGGAGTCCTAGATGAGATCACGGACATGACGAGGAGTCTCAAAATGGCGATAGGTAAAGATTCATATATTGGAAGGTAGTATTCGGACACCGGAAGGGTTCCAGAATGTATCGGGTACATATCGGAGTACCGGAGGGGTTACCGGAACCCCCCGGGGAAAGATATGGGCCATATGGGGCATAGGAGGGATGCTAACCAGCCCACAAGGGGCTGGCGCGGCCCACACAAGGGAGGAGGCCAAATTAGACAAGGGGTGGGGGCAGCGCCCCCCTTTCCTTCTCCTACTCCCTTTCCTTCCCCATTTCCCCCTCCGGTAAAAGGAAAAGGGGGGCGGCGAATCCAACTAGGGGTCCAAGTGGGACTCCTCCCACATGTCGCGCCTAGGGCCGGCCTCCTATCCCTCCCTCCTTTATACATCGGGGGGGGAGGGGCGCCCCTATGAGACACATCAATTGCTCCAAGCTGTGTGCGATGCCCCCCTCCACAGTTTACGCCTTCGGTCATATTCTCGCGGTGCTTAGGCGAAGCCCTGCGCGGATCACATCACCATCACCGTCACCACGCCGTCGTGTTGACAGAACTCATCTACTTCCTTCGACCCTCTGCTGGATCAAGAGGTCGAGGGACGTCATCGCGCTGAATGTGTGCAGAACACAGAGGTGTCATACGTTCGGTACTCGATCGGTCAAAACGTGAAGATGTTCGACTACATCAACCGCATTAATCTGTAGGAGGCGTAGGATGAAGATGGTCTCTCTCAAACAACCCTGCAACCAAATAACAAAGAGTCTCTTTTGTCCCCAACACACCCAATACAATGGTAAATTGTATAGGTGCACTAGTTCGGCGAAGAGATGGTGATACAAGTGCAATATGGATAGTACATATAGGTTTTTGTAATCTGAAAATATAAAAACAGCAAGGTAACTAGTGATAAAAGTGAGCACAAACGGTATTGCAATGCTAGGAAACAAGGCCTAGGGTTCATACTTTCACTAGTGCAAGTTCTCTCAACAATAATAACATAGATAGATCATATAACAATCCCTCAACATGCAACAAAGAGTCACTCCAAAGCAACTAATAGCTGAGAACAAACGAAGAGATTATGGTAGGGTACGAAACCACCTCAAAGTTATTCTTTCGGATCGATCTATTCAAGAGTTCGTACTAGAATAACACCTTAAGACACAAATCAACCAAAACCCTAATGTCACCTAGATACTCCATTGTCAAGTATCCATGGGCATGATTATACGATATGCATCACACAATCTCAGATTCATCTATTCAACCAACACAAAGTACTTCAAAGAGTGCCCCAAAGTTTCTACCGGAGAGTCAAGACGAAAACGTGTGCCAACCCCTATGCATAGGTTCATGGGCGCAACCCGCAAGTTGATCACCAAAACATACATCAAGTGGCACATGATATCCCATTGTCACCATAGATAAGCACGACAGGACATACATAAAGTGTTCTCAAATCCTTAAAGACTCAATCCGATAAAATAACTTCAAAGGGAAAACTCAATCCATCACAAGAGATTAGAGGGGGAGAAACATCATAAGATCCAACTATAATACCAAAGATCATGATACATCAAGATCGTGCCATAGAGAGAACATGAGAGAGAGAGAGAGAGATCAAACACATAGCTACTGGTACATACCCTCAGCCCCGAGGGTGAACTACTCCCTCCTCGTCATGAAGAGCGCCGGGATGATGAAGATGGCCACCGGTGATGGGTTCCCCCTCCGGCAGGGTGCCGGAATGGACTCCTGAGAGGTTTTTGGTGGCTACAGAGGCTTGCGGCGGCGGAACTCCCGATCTATCTTCTTTATCGATGTTTTTAGGTTACATAGGCTTATATAGGCAAAAGAAGTCGGTCGGGGGAGCCTCGAGGGGCCCACGAGAGTGGAGGGTGCGCCCAGGGGGGGTGGGCGCCCCCTATCTCGTGGCTTCCTCGATGCTTCCCCGTCTTGCACTCCAAGTTTCCTGGATCACGTTCGTTCCAAAAATCACACTGCCGAAGGTTTCATTTCGTTTGGACTCCGTTTGATATTCCTTTTCTTCGAAATGCTGAAACACACAATAAAACAACAATATGGGTTGGGCCTCCGGTTCTTAGGTTAGTCCCAAAAGTAATATAAAAGTGTATAATAAAGCCCGTAATCATTCAAAACAGATAATAAAATAGCATGAATGCTTCATAAATTATAGATACGTTGGAGACGTATCAGCATCCCCAAGCTTAATTCCTGCTCGTCCTCGAGTAGGTAAATGATAAAGAAAGAATTTATGATGTGTGAATGCAAGAAGGTGCACAAGTTTGATCAATGATAATTTCAATCACCTTTTCTAGCATGATTATATGTCACAACAGTAGTTCATCTCTTAAAAATGCTCACGAACAAGCAACAAACTTTTCACATATTAAAGCATAGACCATAAAACTAGCAAACTTCATTCTTAATCATCAAACAATTACAATTCATCTTATTTCAGAGCTTTAATTTACCAAACTTCACATACTCAACTATCATATAGTCTTCCACAATTGCTAACACTCACGCAATAGTAATGGTTACGGAGTTTTAATCGGACACTGAGAAAGATAGGGGCTTATAGTGTTGCCTCCCAACGTATTCACCTTTGGGTGATGTCAACAATAATAGTTCATGCTAATTTACATCCAATTGGATATATATATATATATATGGATCTTTCCAACACAAGGTGCTTGCCAAAGGATAAAATGAAAAAGGAAAGGTGAAGATCACCTTGACTCTTGCATAAAAGTAAAAGATAGGCCCTTTGCAGAGGGAAGCAGGGATTTGCAGAGGTGCCAGAGCTCAATTTTTAAATAGAGATAAATAATTTTGAGAGGTATGATCTCATTATCAACATAGCAACCAAGAGTTCCAAGGCGTCTCCCACATCTCCCCTCCTCTCCCTCCCACCCCCCACCTGGTCCACCAACACTCATGGCGATCTATAGACTAATTCAAGATGGAACACCTCTTGCATTGGGATTTTGCCCCGGGCTTAGCCCTGACAGATCAGGTGAGAAGAACGTTTGGTTCTACGGTGCATTTCTCCCCCTCTCGAGACCCCAAGGAGTTTTTTCTTGTGGTTACTTTCTCGTCGGCCTCTTTTCCACTAACGGAAGAATCTGTGGGTCTTGCACTCCAATGTTGCATTAGGGATTTTAGTGTGGGATTCAAAGTGCATAAGATTATTCCCCGAGCTTTCCGTTTCTCGGTGGCCAACAACAAGGTGAGACATTTCATTTACGGTCTCAAGGACCGAGTGTGGCCAGATTTCATTTCCCACTTTCACCTGTTCAATGGCCGTTTCAATCGTGCTCCCTCATCCACCTCAAGTTGGCATGCGGATGAAGTTTTACCAGAGTTAACTGCCCGACACCCTTTGGCTATTAATTCAAACTTTGATTTTCTCAAATCGGATTCTTCAGTTTTGGCCTCTTCCTTGATTGAGCTAAGCAAATTTGCTTTGAAGCCCATTGATCATATGGTTTTCTCCAACACACACGCTCATGAAGCTTCGACATCCTCTGTCCCGGCTCAAAATCAGGGAATTCAAATTCATTTTGGCTCTTTTTTGGCAACGGACAATTTGGCCCCGATTATTGAGGAATCATCTTCATTATCTTTAATGGAGAAATATACACGTCAGACGCATTTGGAGGAAGTTAATGATACCGAGTTTCTATGTTTGGGCAGTTTTAATTGCCCCATTAATAGACCTTATCCTCAAGTGCCACAGTGTTTTCTCAAATCGGCTTTCAAATATGGCCCAGCCCTTTCTCGCTGGTCGCCTTGCTTATCGGCCCATTATAAGATTGATTGGGCCCAGGCTAGATATACTGAGGAAGACATTGATTTGCTTAACGCTAATTGGGCAGTTTTATGTTCACGTTGCTGATGACCCACAAGTATAGGGGATCTATCGTAGTCCTTTTGATAAGTAAGAGTGTCGAACCCAACGAGGAGCAGAAGGAAATGATAAGCGGTTTTCAGCAAGGTATTCTCTGCAAGTACTGAAATAAGTGGTAACAGATAGTTTTGTGATAAGGTAAATTGTAACGAACAACAAGTAACAAAAGTAAATAAGGTGCAGCAAGGTGGCCCAATCCTTTTTGTAGCAAAGGACAAACCAGAACAAACTCTTATAATAGGAAAAGCGCTCCCGAGGACACATGGGAATATCATCAAGCTAGTTTTCATCACGCTCATACGATTCGCGTTTGGTAGTTTGATAATCTGATATGTGGGTGGACCGGTGCTTGGGTGCTGTTCTTACTTGAACAAGCATCCCACTTATGATTAACCTCTATTGCAAGCATCCGCAACTACAACAAAAGTATTAAGGTAAACCTAACCATAGCATGAAACATATGGATCCAAATCAGCCCCTTACGAAGCAACGCATAAACTAGGGTTTAAGCTTTTGTCACTCTAGCAACCCATCATCTACTTATTACTTCCCAATGCCTTCCTCTAGGCCCAAATAATGGTGAAGTGTTATGTAGTCGACGTTCACATAACACCACTAGAGGCTAGACAACATACATCTCATCAAAATATCGAACGAATACCAAATTCACATGACTACTAACAGCAAGACTTCTCCCTTGTCCTCAGGAACGAACGTAACTACTCACAAAGCATATTCATGTTCATAATCAGAGGGGTAATAATATGCATAAAGGATCTGAACATATGATCTTCCACCAAGTAAACCAACTAGTATCAACTACAAGGAGTAATTAACACTACTAGCAACCTACTAGCACCAATCCCGGACTTGGAGACAAGAATCGGATACAAGAGATGAACTAGGGTTTGGAGATGAGATGGTGCTAGTGAAGATGTTGATGGAGATTGCCCTCTCCCGATGAGAGGAGCATTGGTGATGATGATGACGATGATTTCCCCCTCCCGGAGGGAAGTGTCCCCGGCAGAACAGCTCTGCCGGAGCCCTAGATTGGTTCCACCAAGGTTCCGCCTCATGTCGGCGGAGTCTCATCCCAAAAGGTTGCTTGCTATTTTTTTCTCATCGAAAGAGCTCATATAGGAGAAGATGGGCATAAGAGAGCCACCAGGGGGCCCACGAGGTATGGGGCGCGCCTAGGGGGAGGGGGCGCGCCCCCCACCCTCGTGAGCAAGGTGTGGGCCCCCTGGCCTTCATCTTTGGCGACAATTTTTCTTTATTTATTTTAAGACATTCCGTGGAGTTTCAGGACTTTTGGAGTTGCACAGAATAGGTCTCCAATATTTGCTCCTTCTCCAGCCAGAATTCCAGCTGCCGGCATTCCCCCTCTTCATGGTAAACCTTATAAAATAAGAGAGAATAGCCATAAGTATTGTGATATAACGTGAAATAACTGCCCATAATGCGAGAATGATGCAAAATGGACGTATCAACTCCCCCAAGCTTAGACCTCACTTGTCCTCAAGCGAAAAGACGATAACAATAAATATGTCCTCGTGTTTAGAGGTAGAGGCGTCGATAAAAATAAAATACGAACATGAAGGCATCATGATTATTCTCATACCAGCAACATATATTGATTTTGTCATATGATTACTCATGTTCAAGTGATGATCTTTTCACAAAGCCAAAGTATGAATCAGAAACCTTATTGGGCACTAACAAATTATAACCTCAGTCATTGAAGCAATTGCAATTTATCATAACATCGGAAAGAGTCTATGTCAGAGCTTAAAAGCAAGTCCACATACTCAACTATCACTTAGTCCTTCATAATTGCTAACACTCACGCAATACTTGTGGTTACGGAGTTTTAACCGGACACAGAGAAAGATAGGGGCTTGTAGTTTTGCCCCACAACCTTTTACCTCAAGGGTAATGTCAACAATAATAATTCATGCTCCCCTACATCCAATTAGGTATATATATCATGTTCTTTCCAACATGCTGGGCTTGCCAAAGGATAAAATGAAAAAAGAAAGGTGAAGATCACCGTGACTCTTGCATAAGATAGAAGATAATAATAAAAGATAGGCCCTTCGCAGAGGGAAGCAGAGGTTGCCATGCGCTTTTATGGTTGGATGCACAAAATCTTAATGCAAAAGAACGTCACTTTATATTGCCCCTTGTATGTGAACCTTTATTATGCAGTCCGTCGCTTTTATTGCGTCCACAACAAGTTCGTACAAAGCTTATTTCTCTGCACTAATAAGTCATGCATATTTAAAGAGCAATTTTTATTGCTTGCACCGATGACAACTTACTTGAAGGATCTTACTCAATCCATAGGTAGATATGGTGGACTCTCATGGCTAAACTGGTTTAAGGGTATTTGGAAGCACAAGTAGTATCTCTACTTGGTGCTGAGAATTTGGCTAGCATGAGGGGGAAAGGCAAGCTCAACATGTTAGAGGAACCATGACAACATACTTTATCTCAGGTATAAGAAAACATAACTCATTATGTTGTCTTCCTTGTCCAACATCAACTCTTTAGCGTGTCATATTTTAATGAGTGCTCCCAATCATAAAAGATGTCAATGATAATATATCTATATGTGAAACCTCTCTCTCCTTATTACTTCCTATTAATTGCAACGATGACCAAAGCTATATTTGCCAACTCCCAACAACTTTTAATCATCATACCCTTTCTATGTGAAGCCATAACTTTCAATAAGACCAATATGAACTCTTTGTTTCTTTTTATTCTTTTCTTTATTCACCCAAGATCATGGCAAAGTAATCAAACCCTTGACTCAACACTAATCTTTATTATATAGCTCACGGACTGGATTACAAAGAAAGATCATAAAGCAAAACTCAAAACTAGATCATGCCATGACTTTATTCTACTAAATCAAGATACTACTAATAGGATCGAACTAAGAAAAACGGTAAATGTAGAAGTTGTGATGGTGATACGATACCGGGGCACCTCCCCCAAGCTTGGCAGTTGCCAAGGGGAGTGCCCATACCCATGTGATTATGTCTCCTTCTTTGTTGTTGGTGGTGGAGGTGTTGTTGATGATACAAGCTTGTCGTCCACCTTCCATGGCATAGGCTCACCCTCATAGAAGGATGATCGAGTCTCCGGAATCCTCAGATCTGCAACGGAAACAGCTCGAAACGAAAACAGAGGATATTTGCGTGATACGGGAGTCAAAACCTTCGGGAGAATATATAATGAATTTTTACCGACCAAAATACGTATCGTGCAAGAAAACGGAGTCCGGAGGGCACACGAGGTGCTCACGAGGTAGGGGGGCGCGCCCAGGGGGGTAGGGCGCGCCCTCCACCCTCGTGTCCTCCCCGGACTGCTACTTATTTTTCTATTTTTCTAAATATTCCAAAACGGAGAAATATTGCCCTAGAATTTGTTTTGGAGTCGGTTTACTTACCGTACCACATACCTATTCCTTTTCGGAGTCTGGAACATTCTGGAAAGTGTCTCTTATGTATTCTTCCGGGGTTACGGTTTCAATGATATTGGTTTCAACATTTATGGGATTACCTGGAGATATAGTGTTTGATCCTTTGACCGTTCACCACCTTCGGATTTGTGCCTGCGAAGTTGTTGATTTTTATGGCACCGGAACGATAGACCTCCTGCAAAAAATCTTAAACGAGAGTTGTATAGCAATACATAATCACCTACATTAAACTCGCGCTTTTGTATCCTTTTGTCATGCCATCTTTTAACTTTTTCTTTAAACAACTTGGCATTTTCATAGGCTTGGGTTCTCCATTCATCAAGTGAGCTAATATCAAATAACCTCTTCTCACCGGCAAGTTTGAAATCATAGTTGAGCTCTTTAATAGCCCAATATGCCTTATGTTCTAGTTCAAGAGGTAAGTGACATGCTTTTCCATAAACCATTTTATACGGAGACATACCCATAGGATTCTTATATGCAGTTCTATAGGCCCATAATGCATCATCAAGTTTCTTGGACCAATTCTTTCTAGACCTATTAACAGTCTTTTGTAAAATTAATTTGAGCTCTCTATTACTCAAGTCTACTTGACCACTAGATTGTGGGTGATAAGGAGATGCAATTCTATGATTAACGTCATATTTAGCAAGCATTTTACGGAAAACACCATGAATAAAGTGTGAACCACCATCAGTCATTAAATATCTAGGGACTCCAAACCTCGGAAAAATAACTTCCTTAAGCATTTTAATAGAAGTGTTATGATCAGCACTACTAGTTGGAATAGCTTCTACCCACTTAGTAACGTAATCAACAGCAACTAAAATATGTGTATATCCATTAGAGGCAGGAAAAGGTCCCATATAATCAAAGCCCCAAACATCAAATGGTTCAATAACAAGTGAATAATTCATAGGCATTTCTTGACGTCTACTAATATTACCAATTCTTTGACATTCATCACAAGATAAAACAAACTTACGGGCATCCTTGAAGAGAGTAGGCCAATAAAAACCAGATTGCAATACCTTATGTGCAGTTCTATCTCCAGCGTGGTGTCCTCCATAAGCTTCGGAGTGACACTTGCGTAGGATCTGTTCCTGTTCATGCTCAGGTACACAACGTCTAATAACACCATCTACCCCTTCTTTATAAAGATGTGGGTCATCCCAAAAGTAATGCCTTAAATCATAAAAGAACTTTTCTTTTGTTGGTATGTGAAGCTAGGTGGTATAAATTTAGCAACAATATAATTAGCATAATCAGCATACCATGGAGTGCTACGAGAAGTGCTTATGACATTTAATTGTTCATCAGGAAAGCTATCATCAATAGGTAGTGGGTCATCAAGAACATTCTCTAACCTAGATAAGTTATCTGCAACGGGGTTCTCAGCTCCTTTTCTATCAACAATATGCAAATCAAATTCTTGCAGCAAGAGAACCCATCTAATAAGTCTAGGTTTAGCATCTTTCTTTTCCATAAGATATTTAATAGCAGCATGATCGGTGTGAATGGTTACTTTAGAATCAACAATATAGGGTCTGAATTTATCACAAGCAAACACAACTGCTAAAAGTTCCTTTTCGGTAGTAGCATAATTTTTTTGAGCATTGTCTAGAGTCTTACTAGCATAATGGATAACATTTAACTTCTTATCAACTCTTTGCCCTAGAACAACACCTACAGCATAATCACTAGCATCACACATAATTTCAAAGGGTAAATTCCAATCAGGTGGCTGAACAATAGGTGCAGAGACTAATGCTTTCTTAAGTATTTCAAATGCTTCTACACAATCATCATCAAAGACAAATGGTACATCTTTTTGTAATAAATTAGTCAGAGGCCGAGAAATTTTTGAGAAGTCCTTAATGAACCTCCTATAAAATCCGGCGTGACCAAGGAAACTTCTTATACCTTTGATGTCCTTGGGACATGGCATCTTTTCAATAGCATCAACCTTGGCTTTATCGACTTCAATACCTCTTTCAGAAACTTTGTGCCCCAAGACAATACCTTCATTAACCATAAAGTGGCACTTTTCCCAATTCAAGACAAGATTAGTTTCTTCACATCTCTGCAAAACTCGATCAAGATTGCTCAAGCAATCATCAAAAGAGGATCCATAGACGGAAAAGTCGTCCATGAAAACCTCACAAATCTTTTCACAAAAATCAGAGAATATAGCCATCATGCATCTTTGAAAGGTAGCAGGTGCATTACATAAACCAAAAGGCATACGTCTATAAGCAAAAGTACCAAAAGGGCATGTAAAAGTAGTCTTTGATTGATCTTTAGCCGACACAGGTATTTGAGAGAAACCAGAATAACCATCTAGAAAGCAATAATGTGTATGTTTGCATAATCTTTCTAGCATTTGATCAATAAAAGGTAAGGGGTAATGATCTTTCTTAGTAGCTTTATTTAATTTGCGGAAATCAATTACCATCCTATAACCTGTGATAATTCTTTGCGGGATCAATTCATCTTTATCATTAGGGACAACAGTAATACCTCCCTTCTTAGGGACACAATGGACAGGACTTATCCACTAACTATCAGCAACGGGATAAATTATACCTGCCTCCAGAAGCTTGAGTATTTCTTTTCTTACCACTTCTTTCATTTTAGGATTCAACATCGTTGAGGATCACGAACTGGTTTGGCGTCCGCTTCCAAATTTATTTTATGCTGACATAGAGTGGGACTAATGCCCTTAAGATCATCAAGAGTATATCCAATAGCGGCACGGTGTTTCTTCAGAGTTTTCAATAATCTTTCTTCTTCCTGCTCTGAAAGGTTAGCACTAATAATAACAGGATATATTTTCTTTTCATCAAGATAAGCATACTTAAGATTATCAGGCAACGGTTTAAGCTCAAACACGGGATCACCCTTGGGTGGAGGAGGATCCCCTAGGATTTCAACAGGCAAATTGTGTTTCAGAATAGGTTCTTGTTTAAAGAATACTTCATCTATTTCCCTTCTTTCATTCATGAACATCTCATTTTCATGGTCTAGCAAATAATGTTCTAAAGGATCACTAGGAGGTACAACAATAGAAGCAAGACCAATAATTTCATCCTTACTAGGCAATTCTTCCTCACGATGTTGTTTACTAAATTTAGAGAAATTAAACTCATGAACCATATCATCCAAGCCAATAGTAACAACATTCTTTTCGCAGTCTATCTTAGCATTAACAGTATTCAAGAAGGGTCTACCAAATATAATGGGACAAAAGCTATCTTGTGGAGAACCAAGAACAAGAAAATCAGCGGGATATTTGGTTTTCCCACACAAGACTTCAACATCTCTAACAATTCCCATTGCAGATATAGTATCTCTATTGGCAAGTTTAATTGTAACATCAATATCTTCTAACTCAGCAGGTGCGATATCATGCATAATTTCTTTATATAAGTCAATGGGTACAAAACTAGCACTAGAACCCATATCACATAAGCCATGATAACAATGATCTCCTATTTTAACAGAAATAACAGGCACGCCTACCACGGGTCTATGTTTATCTCTATCACAGGGTTTAGCAATTCTAGCAGTTTCACCAGAGAATTCAATGACATGCCCATCAATATTATCGGACAAGAGATCTTTAACAATAGCAATATTAGGTTCTACTTTGACTTTCTCAGGAGGTGTATAAGTTATAGTATTGCTTTTACGAACAACAGTTGAAGCTTTAGCATGATCCTTTACTCTAGCAGGGAAAGGTGGTTTCTCAACATAAGAGGTGGGAACAATAGGATCATTATAAGTGATGGTCTTTTCTTCAACTTTAATAGGTGCAGCTACTTTTACTTCTATGGGAGGATGATATTTAAACCACTTCTCCTTGGGGAGATCAACATAAGTAGCAAAAGATTCACAGAAAGAAGCTACTATCTCAGAGTTAAGTCCATATTTAGTGCTAAACTTACGGAAAATATCGGTATCCATAAAAGATTTAACACAATCAAACTTAGGTGTCATACCTGACTCCTTACCTTCGTCGAGGTCCCAATCTTCAGAGTTGCATTTAATTTTATCCAATAAATTCCATCTGAATTCAATAGTCTTCATCATAAAAGAGCCAGCACAAGAAGTATCGAGCATGGTTTGATTATTATGAGAAAGCCGAGAATAAAAACTTTGCATAATTATTTCTCTTGAGAGCTCATGATTGGGGCATGAATATAACATTGATTTAAGCCTCCCCCAAGCTTGAGCGATGCTTTCTCCTTCGCGAGGCCAAAAATTATATATATAATTGCGATCACGATGAACAAGATGCATAGGGTAATACTTTTGATGAAATTCCAATTTCACTCTTTTATAGTTCCATGATCTCGTATCATCACATAGCCTATACCATGTCAATGCATCTCCCTCCAAAGATAAAGGGAAAGCCTTCTTCTTAACAACATCATCGGGTATACCTGCAAGCTTAAATAATCCACAAATATCATCCACATAGCGTAGATGCTCGTCAGGATGCTTTGTTCCATCTCCTGTAAAAGTATTAGCCAGCAGTTTTTCCATAATACCCGAAGGAAATTCAAAAGGAGTTTCATTTTTAATAGGTTCAGCAGGTTGAGGAGCAACTCTTTGCTCTACTGGACGGGGTGAAGATACCCCGAACAAGCCCCTCAGAGATTCACTTTCCATAGTAACAAGTGACAGAAAATTTCAGCACACTATATAAATTTTTCCTTACCAAATTCCACTTACCAAAGGCGCTACACTCCCCGGCAACGGCGCCAGAAAAGAGTCTTGATGACCCACAAGTATAGGGGATCTATCGTAGTCCTTTCGATAAGTAAGAGTGTCGAACCCAACGAGGAGCAGAAGGAAATGATAAGCGGTTTTCAGCAAGGTATTCTCTGCAAGTACTGAAATAAGTGGTAACAGATAGTTTTGTGATAAGGTAAATTGTAACGAACAACAAGTAACAAAAGTAAATAAGGTGCAGCAAGGTGGCCCAATCCTTTTTGTAGCAAAGGACAAGCCGGAACAAACTCTTATAATAGGAAAAGCGCTCCCGAGGACACATGGGAATATCATCAAGCTAGTTTTCATCACGCTCATATGATTCGCGTTCGGTACTTTGGTAATTTGATATGTGGGTGGACCGGTGCTTGGGTGCTGTTCTTACTTGAACAAGCATCCCACTTATGATTAACCTCTATTGCAAGCATCCGCAACTACAACAAAAGTATTAAGGTAAACCTAACCATAGCATGAAACATATGGATCCAAATCAGCCCCTTACGAAGCAACGCATAAACTAGGGTTTAAGCTTCTGTCACTCTAGCAACCCATCATCTACTTATTACTTCCCAATGCCTTCCTCTAGGCCCAAATAATGGTGAAGTGTTATGTAGTCGACGTTCACATAACACCACTAGAGGCTAGACAACAGACATCTCATCAAAATATCGAACGAATACCAAATTCACATGACTACTAACAGCAAGACTTCTCCCTTGTTCTCAGGAACAAACGTAACTACTCACAAAGCATATTCATGTTCATAATCAGAGGGGTAGTAATATGCATAAAGGATCTGAACATATGATCTTCCACCAAGTAAACCAACTTGTATCAACTACAATGAGTAATCAACACTACTAGCAACCTACTAGCACCAATCCCGGACTTTGGGACAAGAATTGGATACAAGAGATGAACTAGGGTTTGGAGATGAGATGGTGCTGGTGAAGATGTTGATGGAGATTGCCCTCTCCCGATGAGAGGAGTGTTGGTGATGATGATGACGATGATTTCCCCCTCCCGGAGGGAAGTGTCCATGGCAGAATAGCTCTGCCGGAGCCCTAGATTGGTTCCGCCAAGGTTCCGCCTCGTGGCGGCGGAGTCTCGTCCCGAAAGGTTGCTTGCTATTTTTTTCTCATCGAAAGAGCTCATATAGGAGAAGATGGGCATAAGAGATCCACCAGGGGGCCCATGAGGTAGGGGGCGCGCCCCCCACCCTTGTGAGCAGGGTGTGGGCCCCCTGGCCTTCATCTTTGGCGAAGATTTTTCTTTATTTATTTTAAGACATTCCGTGGAGTTTCAGGACTTTTGGAGTTGCACAGAATAGGTCTCCAATATTTGCTCCTTTCCCAGCCAGAATTCCAGCTGCCGGCATTCCCCCTCTTCATGGTAAACCTTATAAAATAAGAGAGAATAGCCATAAGTATTGTGACATAACGTGAAATAATAGCCCATAATGCGATAAATATCGATATAAAAGCATGATGCAAAATGGACGTATCAGTTGCCTACAATGGGGGCTCAAAAAAATTAACTGCCCGGCTAGGGTGATTTGTATTCACTGCTCCACTCGTGATCACAAGGCAAGAAATTGCCCGGCACGGATTCCCATCGCACATTCTGGACCAAACATGGCAGTGAACCCGCCCAGTATCAATCTCTCCAATCTCTCTATTTTTTTCCCCGCCATTGCGCTGCACCAAAAGAAACCAAAGAAACCAAAAAAATAAAACCAACGCTCGATAAGAGGCTTGTGGGCACTATGGACACGTGGCACCCTCTTGTAGACGGAAGCGGTGGCTCGAGCAATGGAAATGGATTCCCAAAATCCCGCCTAATACCAAAAATACCCCTCACACTTCCGCTTCTGCTCGGTTTCCTCAATCGTCACCACCCTCTGCCTGCCAGTTGCCACCCCTGTCACACCCGGCACCCAAGACGCTCTCCCTCCGCAATGGCGAACTACCCCCTCAACCCGGTGTCGTTCCTGCCGCTGGGCTTCGCCGTCGCATCGGGGCCGGCCGATCGTGTTGTCCGCAGCGGGATGGTGGTTGGCCCCATTCCGCCGCTCAACCACGATTACTTGGTCATTGCAGAGACCAGTGCGTATGTTCCACTCCATCGCAGTGCTACTATCCGTCAGGCTGTCCAGGGCCTGCTTCATGAGGCTTAGCTGTTCACCACTGAAGTAAGTGACCACCCCTTTGGAATCGGAATTTTTGGATTTGTGGACTCCTTCATCCGTGATACCGCTATTTCCACGCCATTAGAACTTGAGGATGATGATCTGCTTATCACTTTTGTTCCCCACCATGAGGCACTCAATCGCCGTACCACCACATTCGGTCCGGAGATTTGGTTGATGTACTTTGGATTCCCTTATGATTACCAAACCGATTACTATGTCAATAAATCTCTTGGTGGTTTTGGTGCTTTGGTCTCCTGGTACAATCCCCGCCAAGATCGTCATTTCATGCTGATTAAGGCAAGAGTGCTGAACCTGCGGCTTGTACCCAAAAGTTTTGTTGTGTGGCAGCTGGGTGGTGCGAGAGACTGCTGGACGGTCCAGATCACGATCCTTCGGAGCAATGACTGGAATGGGCTCCTCCCGGAGGTGTTGCCGGCCGGCGAAGAACCACCGCCTGCGGACGGGAATCCACACCCTCAATTTGGTCCTCACCTGACAGCGGAGCAGCTGTACCAGCAGCAGGTACACAACTGGTTAGTGCAAAACGCAGCCCTCCCCAATGGTGCACCGAATGCATTGGCAGATTAGAACAACCAAGTTAATGAGGGTTGGGGAGAATGGCCTGCCCCTCCTGCACCACCGTTGCCGCAACGGCCGCCTTTTCTTATGAACTTTCAGGCTTGGCTTGCTACTCAGGGTCTGCAGGTACAGGATGGCATTTTTTCCTGACAACAATGTCACGGATAATGCTCTACAAGCTTGGCATGACTCAATCACGAGCTCTGACGACACTGACTTAGTTCATTCGGTCGATATGATTGTGATCAACGCTCCAGATGTGCCCCGGCCTCATAATGATGAGATCGCAGTTTCTGTTGAAGTTCACAGTCAGGGTAAACGCTTTGGTCTGTCTGCGCAAGGTGATATGCTCAAGTCTCTCCTGCTGAATAACCCAGTGCCTCACCAGCATCTCAATTTCGCCATGTTCTCTGCTCTGCGCCCGTTTGCGGCTGCTTTTGGACCATGGGCCTCGGGTCTTGGCTTCAGATAGGAATCTGTTCAGGTGGAACTGCAAGTGACGCTTTCAGGTGGATGCATTCAGTTTTCTCAAGCCCAAGTGATGACCCCTGCGGCTTAGGCAAGTCTGACTACTGTTCACACTCCGCTGTCACTCCCTGCTGAACCAACTGCACATTTGGAGGAGATCAATAGCTCAGGTGATGAGATCTTTCCTGCCTTGCTCCCACTTCCTACCCCACTAGAAAATGTTGTGCCTGCACCCACAATGCCAAATGTGTCATTATCTACTGAGGCTCCTTTGACTTTGACTAGCGAGACTTCTCTGCCTTTGACTGTTGAAGCTCCTCTTCTGCTGTCTGAGGAGGGTTTGAGCTCTGTGCCTTCCACTGCACCAGCTCTGAAACAACGCAAAGGCAAGACGCTGGCCCCAATTGATACTGCTACTCTACGTCGAAGCAACAGAACCAACAAATATGATGGCTTCCGGGTTTCTACTTTGTCTGACGCACGCTCTGTCAAGTCCAAGGTCAAACCTCGGGTTGTGCCTGCTGCACTGGTGCTCTCTGAAGATGCCAACCCTACTGCACCCATATTGGCAGCCCCAAGCATTGAGGATGCAACCCCAGATGTGCCTCCTCCAACACCCATTGCCACGCTGCAGGCCATTGGTACGGATCTTTGCGCCGTGCCTGCTGAAGAGCTCACTGCCTCGGCTCTGTCTGAAGAGTACGCGGGTTTTATTTATCTTCCGTTTCTGCAGTTATCTGAAACTTTATCCCTCCAATGCTTTTGCGTGACTGGAATGTACTTTGCTGGAATGTTCGCGGTCTTAATGCGCCTGATAAACAATTAGCGCTTGGTAATGCGATCCGATCTAGTGGATGCGATGTTATTTGTCTTCAGGAGTCTAAAATGCCCTTGTTTGATGTTGCTACCTTAAAAACCTTATGCCCCAGACGTTTCGATCAGTTTGCGTTTATTCCTTCGCTTGGCGCTTCTGGTGGCATCGTTACGATTTGGAATAGCAGCATTTTCACGGGCAGGGTCTTTTTGTCTGAGATTTTTTGCGTTAGGAGTAGAGCTCACTTCTACGCAATCCAATCACTCTTGGAAGTTAATCAATGTATACGGCCCTTGTCAAGGTGAGCCTCGTATTGCGTTTACCAACTGGTTATTTGATTTGAATATCCCTAGTTCTGAAGACTGGCTTATTGTTGGCGATTTTAACTACATCCGATCACCTGACAATCGTAACAAGCCAGGAGGCAGTGTATAGGATATGTTCACATTTAATGATTTCATACATGAACAAAACCTTACTGAATTGCCTATCAAAGGGAGGGCGTATACTTGGTCCAATATGCAACATCAACCACTTTTGGAACAGCTCGACTGATTTTTCACCATGCTTCACCGGACGCTCTCTTTTCCAAATACTATGGTAAACCCGTTGGGAAAACCCGTCTCTGATCATACCCCCTGCAATGTGATCATTCAAACGATGATCCCAAAAAGTAAACTCTTTAGGTTTGAAACATATTGGATCGCTCACCCTGGTTTCATGGAGGTGGTGGAAACAGTGTGGAAAGCACCTATCAAACATAACAAACGCTCCAACCAGGTTGCGATTATTGGGCAGAAACTCATGTCTGTGAGATATGCACTCAAACATTGGAGTAAGAAGATCTCCCGCCTCTCTGTTGCCATTGAAATTACTAACAAAGCCCTCCTGGAGTTGGACAGCATTGAAGATCGCCAGCATCTTATTACCCCCGAACGAAACTTTCGCCACATTCTCAAAAAACACCTTCTGAGACTCCTTCAATACCAAAAAGAGTACTACAGAAAATGCTGCACCATTTGTTGGATCCAGTTTGGAGATGAGAATTCCAAAAAGTTTCAAACGATCGCTACTGAACGTTATCAGAGGAATTGTATCAGTTATCTTAAACATGCAGACGGAGGGATTGTGGAGGATCATGCTGGAAAAGAGTCTGTTCTTTTTGAGACCTTTAAGGCTAGGATGGGACAAGCAAACCCTTTGCCCATGAAATTTAACTTAGATAATCTGCTCAAAGATGATGCAATCTTCGCCAGCCTGGTGGTTTCGTTCACTCATAAGGAGATTGATGATGTGGTGGCGGCCATGCCACCTGACCGTGCCCCCGGTCCGGATGGCTTTAATGGGGCGTTCCTGAAAGCCTGTTGGCCCATCCTCAAAGAGGATTTCTATCTTTTATGTGAAGAGTTCCATCGTGGGGGCCTGAATTTGGAAAGCATCAATGCTGGCTATATCACGTTGATCCCCAAAACCAACGCACCTAAAACTGTCAATGAGTTTCGGCCCATAACACTCCTGAACTGCTGCCTAAAGATGATCACTAAAATACTTGCCAATTGCCTACAGAAAATTATCCTCAACCTGGTGCATCAAAACCAATATGGTTTCCTCCGTGGATGATCCATTCATGACTGCTTGGCCTGGGCATTCGAATATAAACACCAATGTCAAGCTTCAAAGAGAGAAATTGTCCTCCTGAAACTTGACTTTGCCAAAGCCTTCGATACAATTGAGCATTCTGCTATGCTGCTAATCATGAGGAAATGGGCTTCCCTCCTAAATAGCTCACTTGGATGGAAAGCCTCTTCTCTTCTGGCAAGTCCTCGGTGCTCCTAAATGGTGTGCCTGGTCGCCAATTCCCTTGCAAGTGTGGTGTGCGTCAAGGAGATCCCATGTCCCCCCTCATTTTTGTCGTTGCGGCCGACCTCTTGCAATTAGCCATTAATGAAGAGTTGGATCAAGGTTTACTCAGCCACCCCATCCCCCTAAGGGCAATGCCAAGTACCCGGTGATCCAATACACGGACGACACTATAATTGTCTTGCCTGCGTGTATTCGTTAAGATGCTAAGATGAAGCAAATCCTTGAAGACTACGCCACCTCCATTGGACTTAAGATCAACTTTCATAAATCCACTCTCGTGCCCATTAATACTCCGGTGGACAAGTGTAATGATCTGGCCGCTCTTTTCGGTTGCACTCAAGCCAACATGTCGTTTACATACCTGGGTTTGCCCCTTGGGACCACCCGTCCTTCGGTTCTTGACATGACACCTTTTGTGTGCAAAGCTGAAAGAAAAATCACCGTGGCCTTTTCACTCATGTCGCATGCTGGTAGGTTGGCCTTGATCAACTCGATCATTACTTCACTTGCTATATATCCGATGGGCACCATGTGATTGCCGCCAAAAACCGTTGCACAACTGGATAAAATACGAGGACACTGCCTGTGGACCAAAAAAACTGCGGATGGCGTCAAACACAACTCACTAGCTGCCTGGTCCATGGTGTGTCGACCCAAATCTAGTGGTGGTGTCGGGGTTCTTGATTTGAAAGTCCAAAATGATGGTTTGCTTCTGAAGTTTCTACACAAGTTTGACAACAGAATGGATATCCCTTGGGTACAACTAGTCTGGGATACATACTACGTTGATTCAATCCCCCATGCTACTGATGCATGTGGTTCCTTTTGGTGGCGAGACCTGGTTCTCCTAATGCCAATATACCGCATGATCACTAGTGTCCAAATAAAACATGGCGCTTCTGCACTCTTTTGGAAGGATAACTGGGGTGATGCGATCTATGCTGATAAATACCCGAGAGCTTTCTCGTATGCCACCGATGAAGATCTGTCGGTTAGAGACTTTCTAACTGCCCCCACACTGCATGAAACCTTTCAGCTTCTGCTCTCCGTGCAAGCTCATGAGGAGGTCAAAATGCTGCAGCTAGATTTCGGGAATGTGAGGTTTGAGGAGCATAGTGATGTTTGGTCGTATTGCTGGGGGCGATCAAGTTCAAAATGGTCGTGTATTATCAATTCTTCTTTCGGGGGGTGATTTCTCATGTAGCCTTTCGATCGCTGTGGCAGACCAAGTGCACCCCCAAAATCAAGGTCTTCGGTTGGTTCTTGTTGTCGGATCGCCTCAACACACGAAACATGCTTAAACGAAGGCATTACAACATTGGCTCCAACTTTGACTGCTTGCTCTGTGGCCTACATATAGAAGAAATGGTGGAACATCTGTTCTTCCGCTGCACCTTTAGCAAAGAGTGATGGCGGCGCTTAGACATAAGCTGGACCACGGTTGGGGACATGCTGGATCTGGTGAGGCAATTAAAGGAAAGACATCCTCGCGAAATGATCATGGAAATCTTCTTGGTTGCTGCTTGGAGCCTATGGAAGGAGCGCAACAATAACCATTTCAGACATATTGCACCCTCAGTGACCTCATGGTGGGATCGGTTCAAGACTGATTTTTGTAACATCCAATATAGATTGCCTACTCATAAGAGACATGTGGTCTCTTCCATCTTGCAAAATTTACAGCAGAACCCTCCATAGCACTTGTTTTAGTCTTTGGTGCTGAACCTTCACCACAACACTCTGTAATTACCACCATGTAATAGTTCCTTGTTATTTTAATATATATGCAGTAGGAGCCTTTCCTACTGTCTTCACTTTCAAAAAAACAACCAAGAGTTCCCAATATCTTCCATACTACATACATTATAGGCGGTTCCCAAACAGAATGGTAAAAGTTTTTACTCCCCCTCCACCAACAATCATCAATCCATGGCTTGCCCGAAACAACGGGTGCCTCCAGCTAACATCAAACATGGGGGAGTTTTGTTTGCAATTATTTTTGATTTGATTTTGATCTTTTGATCATGGGACTGGGCATCCTAGTTACCATCCATTTTTCTCATGAATGATGAGTGGAGTCCACTCATCTTGAGAATAACCCACATAGCATGGAAGATACTGATAGCCCCTAGTCGCTACATGAGTGATTCGGGCATACAAAACAGATTATTATTTGAAGATTTAGAGTTTGGCACATGCAAATTTACTTGGAACGGCAGGTGAATACCACATATAGGTAGGTATGGTGGACACTCATGGCAGAAACTGGGTTTAAGGATATTTGCAAGCACAAGTAGTATCTCTACTTGGTGCAAGGAATTTTGGCTAGCATGAGGGGGAAAGGCAAGCTCAACATGTTTGAATGATCCATGACAATATACTTTAACTGAGATGTGAGAAAACATAACCCATTACGTTGTCTTCCTTGTCCAACATCAACTCTTTAGCATTTCATACTTAATGAGTGCTCACAATTATAAAAGATGTCTAGGATAGTATATTTCTATGTGAAATCTCTCTTCCTTCAATATTCTTTCATCAATTGTTCAAATGACCACAATGCTTGCTAACCTTCAATAAATTTACAACCTCTACTTCTTAGATGTGAAGTCATTACTCCCCATGGAATAACCAAATGAGACATATATAATTTCAGATTTATGACATTCAACTCATTCAACCATTTACTCATAGGATATAAGTGAAGCACACAAATAAATGAAAAACTACTCCAAAAAGATATAAGTGAAGATCAATGAGTAGCTAAATAATTTTATAACTATGTGAAGACTCTCTCTCATTTAAGAATTTCAGATCTTGGTATTGTAGTCAAACAGCAAGCAAAACAAAATAAAATGACATTGCAAGGATAGCACAACTCATGTGAAGAAGCAAAAACTTAGGTTCAACCGATACTAACTGATAGTTGTTGAAGAAGAAAGGTGGGATGCCTAACGGGGCATCCCCAATCTTAAATGCTTGAGACTTCTTGAAATATTATCTTGGGGTGCATTGGGCATCCCCAATCTTGAACTTTTGTGTCTCCTTAATTCCTCTCATATCATGGTTTCTCTTTTTATCAAAAGCTTCATCCACACCAAACTCAACAAGAACTCGTGAGATAGGTTATTATAAACCAATGCAAAACCTTATCATTTTCTACTGTAACAAATCACTAAAATTATTATTCAACATTGCATACTAAATTACTCTGCATATTTAATACTCCTATCATCAAATAGAATCATTAAACAAGCAAACATATGCAAACAATGCAAACATAATGTCGGGGGAAACTGATCCACGAACACCTATGGGGCCGGCGGACCGGGCCCCTTTCGGTTCGGCGGGGGGCGGAGGTCCCACGAAGAGTGGATCGAGGCGAAGCACACGAGCAGTTTACCCAGCTTCGGAGCTCTCCGGAGAGATAACACTCCTACTGCTGCTTGTCTGGTTGTATTATCTTGTGTTCTTGCTCTCGAGAGAGAGCGTAGTGTTTTCTGGGCTACAAATGAATCGAAGCGAACTGTCCGAACCCCCTCTACGTTGCGCATGGGCCTCCTTTTATACGCTAAAGGGGTCACCGACAGGTGGCAACGCAAAGGAGGGTATAAACGTAAAAAGTGAGGTGGTTGGTACAGTTGCTTGTACAGTGCACCCTACCTAACCCTGACGGCAGGGGACAAGGGCATTAAAGGCCCGTCTGAGTCACCCAAACAATGCAGAAAAGGACCGTTAGGGGCGCCACCGTTCGCCACGATGTCGATCTTGTCAGCTTCGCATGCCACTGCGCACCGCTGGCTGCACAGCCTCCCGCCACGCGCGCCTGGAGAGGCCCCCAGAGCAACACGTTGGTGGATGCGCTGGAGCGCGGGCACAGAGTGGCCGCCTGCCGCGGCAAGCGCCTTGCCGCTATTGTTATCTTGTCGGGTCCGGAAGCTTGTCGCTCTCCGGGCCTCGAGGTACCTTGGTTGGTCTTCCCGGCAAGCTCCTCTTGCCGGGGCCTTGTTGTCTTGCCGGAGCGCGAGGCGCGTCGCGGCAAGTTCCTTGGCGTGTCTTGGTTGGCCTTCCCGGCAAGCTCCTCTTGCCGGGGCCTTGTCTCCCGAGCTTAAATACTTTGTTCTTGAATGGCTCTAAGGGAGCCATGGAGGATCTTGGCGTTCGCCCGGCCAGCCTCGCCGCGGGGTGCTGCAACTGCCCGTGCACAAGTTCGGGGTACTATGGTACCCCTATTCTAGTACACCGACAAGAGCCCCCGGGCCTGGGCCAGACACGGTGCCGAGCGCTGTTGGGCCAGGCCCAAGACAGGGCACACGCGGGCTGGGCCACACCGAATCTCGCTCCGTATCCACCGCGCTCTCCCATAATGGCACGCGTTGAATGCGGCATCGTGGGAGAGATCATGGGTGGTTGTTTATTCGGAAGGGCGAAACGTCCGCCCCGTCCCTCTTTATAAGCAGAGGAAATAGGGGCAGTTCGTTCCCCCTTGCTGGTTGCTGCTACTTCATCTTCACGAACCTCCGCTGCTCCCCCCTTCTTCTCGAAGCCGAGAGAGCAGCGCTCCGCCCCCCATTGCCACTAGCATCACCACGCCATCGACCTCCCTCACCACCTCCGCCATGGCCCCGAAAGCCGACAAGGGAAAGGGCGTGAAGTCGGCCGAGGCGCAGCGGCTCGCGGTGCTGCGGAAGGAGCGGGCGATCTTCACCCCCCAGCTCGGCGCGAAGGAGCTGAGGGGGTACTTCTTCCTCTTCTGGGCGACGGAGACGCGGGCGCATCCGCGCACGAGGGTACTCCCGGCCGCTGCTTCGGAGCTGGCTCCAAACGGGTACCCATTCTTCGCGCTATTCTTCTATTGCGGGCTCTGCTCGCCCTTCTCGGAGTTCTTCTGTGATATCATGAACACATATGGCTTCCGCCTCCTTGACTTCACCCCCAACGCTGTCCTGACCATGGCAGTTTTCACACATTTGTGCGAAAACTTTGTCGGAGTCCACCCTAGTGTTGCCCTTTCCCGCCACTTCTTCATACCTCGGGTAGAGAGAGGAGAGCCGCTTGCCGGAGGGATTGCCTGGATCTCGAGAGTCGGCAAGAAAGAGGCGTACTTGGAGGGTGAGCTCCGTAGCAAGTGGGAGGAGTGGAGAGCGGAGTGGTGCTGGATCGTTGAGGAGAATCCGCAGCCCTTCACCGCCGTGCGCCAAGCTCCAATAGTGCGCGGCAATGACTGGAGCAACGTGGCCCCGGAAGATGAGAGGCTGAAGATCGCCATCACTAGGATTCTTCGCCTCAGGCTTGCCAGGCTCACTGTAGGTGCTGTCGGGGCAGATTTCCTCCGCCGCCGCATTGCCCCCCTGCAGGAGAGGGGGAGGCCCGCCTGGGAATTCAAGAATTCGGCGGACATCATGAGGCTGCGGCCGGGCCTCAACTACAACTTCACCATCCTGGAGCTGGATGCGATGCTTCTGGAGTTGTTCAAACGCGACCCCCAGCACCCATTCACACTGCCGAGGGGCGTAGTTCCTTTGTGCAATAACTCTTCGCTTGACTGGATCCGCGCCATGATGCCGTTGTGCGATTCACACGGAATCGTCCCAACTTGGCAAGAGCCTGCGGATGACATTGTGTGAGCGTTCTTCGACACCTTGGAGGAAGTGCCGGTCCACGCTGACGAGCAGAAGAGCCTCACCCGTGACACCACCGACGAGGAGCTACAGCGCATCGCCACTAGGGCGGAAGAGGTTGCGGCCGCAGCTGTCGTGGGCGTGTTCGGGTTCACTGTGGAGGAGGCGGAGGCTGCAGAGGCGGCAAACCTTGCCGAGTGCGCGGAGTTCATTGGTGAGGAAGAGCTTGCCGGTTCTGAAGCCGAGCCGAGTGAGGCCGGCGAGGAAGAGCCCGAGCCCTCAGAAGGCTTGCCGCACGCAGAGCCCCCGGCCCCGCCAAGAAGGCGTCTTCGCAGGGCCGCGGATGTAGCGGGGCGGCAGCCGGCTCAACAGCCGCCAAGCCGTGCAACACGCTCTACCGCGGCAAATCATGTTGCCGCGGGAGCGCCTCACGCAGCAGCGACAACTGGAGCGGGATCTTCCCGGGCCACCGCCACCGCCCCCACCAAGCGGGCAAGGGATCCTACTCCTCTGCCTCGCCGCACCAGAGGGGAGCCGGACTTTGATCTTTCCGCGCTCAGCTCCGACGAGGAGGAAGAAGAGTAAGCTTCTTTGGTGCTCTTATAGTTCTTCAATCTTGCTGTTTTTATCTTGTATCTGACTTGCTTCTATCTGGACTCCTTTCTTTTCAGGACGCTGGCCCAGAGAGCGGCGAAGAGGGCCAAGGCCACGGTGATTGTCATCGAGGATGACCCCACCGTGTCAGTAGGTGGTGGGTCCGAGGCCACCTTGACGGACCCGGCAATCACTCCTCAAAGCAGCCCCCAGCGCAGCCCCCAGCGTAAGTTCATAGTTTTTTTTCTTTGCTGTCGGGCGCGCATGAGTGTTTTTTCCTTTGTTTGATATCTTGCTTGTTGATTTGTGCAGGAGCAGAGCAGTCACATCAGGAGCGCCCGGAAGCTAGTCCCGAAGTGCCACCTGCTTCGACTGCGCCGCCAAGGGAGGAGTCCCCGGCAAGGGAGCGCTCTCCGGCAAGGGGGAACTCTCCAGCAAGGGACGGCACCGTTGATCCTGCGGCGACCGAGGCCGCAACTGCAGATCTTGGCACAGGTAATCCACTTGCCCAGAAACTTTCCCTTGGGTTCTTCTTCTTCTGATTTTCTTCTCTTGGATTTTGGATTGATTTTTCTCCCTTCTTCGTTCTTCAGACCCATCTGCGGCTGAGCCAATGGAGATAGAGGGCGCCGGCGAGGAAGGGGCCGGTGCTGACGAGGCCGCCGGCGAGGAGGCCGCCAGGGCTGCCGCCGCAGAAGCCGGCGAGGGGTCGGGCGATCGCACTGACGACCCTGAGGCCGCAGGAGCGCCAGGCACTGCACCGACCGCCGATCCCTTTGCTGCTTCTGCGGAGCCGGGCTCCGAGGAGCCCCAGCCCGGCACCTACTTGAAGGCCGGCGACGGTATCTTCATCAAGCTACCCTGGGCGTCGAGCTCCAGGGCGCCGGTCGAGGCGGAAACTTTCGACGGGGAGGTGCTCGCCTCTGTCGGACTGTCGTTGGTCGACGCGCCCAGCAGCAGCAGCGGCGAGCTTGAGAAGGAGCAGCTGCTGTGGAAGCTGCTGTCACTCTACCGCGCCTGGCGAGCCAAACTAGCTTCCGGGAAGCGCTTGTCGCGAAGGCGGGAGTTGACATGGAGAAGCACGCGGAGGAGCTCCGGGGCCAAAATCAAGATGCTCTCCGGTCCCTGGCGCAGGAGCGGGAGCGACTCGACGAGGAGCGCACGGCCTTCCTTCTCGAGAAGGCCGAGGTTGAGGAGGAGCAAAGGCTGGCCGCCGAGAAGCAGTCTGCGCGGGAAGGTGAACTAGTGCAGTAGAAGGCCAACCTCGACAGCTACGAGGAAGAGCTCGCCGAGCGCGAGCAAGCACTTGGCGGGGCGCTCAAGGAGGCAAAGGACGCTGCGGCAATTGCAGAGGCCGCCAAGAAAGAGCTGGAGGAGAAGGTGGCGCAGCTGGAGGCCAACATTGGGAAGAGCGGCGAGGAGCTTGCCGCGCTCAAGCGTGAGCGTGAGAAGGATGCTGCCGCCCACGGTGAGCTACAAGGTCTTCTCGCTGAGAGGGGCAAGGAGCTCAGCGCCGCCAAGGATTCCAAAGCAGACCTGGAGCTGAAGCTGGCCACGCTGACGCAGACGCTGGAGGCCGCCAAGGAGCGGGAGAAGACCTTGTCGGAGAAGGTCAAGGCTGACGCGGCACTGTTGGAGAGCATTGCAGTTACCCAGAACTCATTCAGAGACACTATGGAGCACTGGACTGAGGGTCTGGTGAACATTGCCGCAGTCATCAACGAGGAGCTGGCGCAGCTGGGGATGGAGGACTTTGGGTATCCTTCCGACAAGAGTCTTCAACCCAGCGCCAAGCTCAGCCTGTTCTTCAAGGGCGTGGCGACGGCACTCCAGCGGCTCCGGGAGAGGATCCCAAAGCAGCTGGCCGATGAGTCTTGCAAAATCTGCGCCGGGGTTCTCTAGAAGGTGCTGATGAAGGTAGCCTTCCGCAATCCAGGCCTCAGCTTCACCAACGTCCTCAGGTCCTTGCCGCCTGACACTGATCTGGATGCACTCAAGGCCCTTGTCGCACCCATTGTGGACAAGGTGAGCGAGATCAAGAGGGTCGAGGGCGGACGCGTAGACTAGGCCGCCCATTTCTTCTTTTCCCTTGTCGCTGCTAATCATGTTATGAAAACAGTCTGTTAGAGCTGCGACAAGTTATCTTGTAATATAACTCTATTTCTATTATCAATTGCTATGTTATTTCTCTACTAGATTCCTTCCTTTGTATGTTTTTACCCTACGCTTCTAGGGAACTTGTCGGCGCAGGCGCCCGAGCCGCGAGCGCTGAGTGCGGAACTTCAGCAGCCTGCTGGCGGCGCTGCTTCCGACAAGAAACCTTGTCGCGACTAGATGCAGCACGCTTAAGCTGTTGAGCGGACTTGAAACAAAGTAAGGGCGCAACTAGCCACGAGTTGGTTCCTTCGCGCACAGGTTTTCCATACAAAGCAGGGTCGTTCGAGGAAGATAACTCAAAAATTTAAAAAGTGATTGCTCAAACTTTGGCAACTTAGCTTTTCTGTCGTTTGCTTCCCAGCAAGGCAGGACTTCGCTTGAACGACGCCTGGTCCATACCACAATCTTCTCTCCCCCCCCGGCAAACATGTGTGCGGGGGAACCTTCTTTTCCTTTGTTGAAAAGAAGAAAGAAGAGAAAATAATGATATGGAGCCCTTCGGCTCGTTAGTGCTTACCGGATGTAGTGTTGGGGAACGTTGCAGAAAATTAAAATTTTTCCTACGGTTTCACCAAGATCCATCTATGAGTTCATCTAAGCAACGAGTCGAGGGAGTGAGTTTGCATCTACATACCACTTGTAGATCGCGTGCGGAAGCTTGCAAGGTGATGATGGAGTCGTACTCGAACGTGATTCGAATCACCGATGACCAAGTGCTGAACGGACAGCACCTCCGCGTTCAACACACGTACGGGACGGGAGACGTCTCCTCCTTCTTGATCCAGCAAGGGGGAAGGAGAGGTTGAGGAAGACAACTCCACCGGCAGCACGACGGCGTGGTGATGGTGGAGAGGCAGTACTCCGACAGGGCTTCGTCAAGCACACAACGGAGGAGGAGAGGTGTTGGGGAGGGGAGGGCTGCGCCTTGGAGGGTGGTGCGGCTGCCCTCCCCTCACCCCTCTATTTATAGGGGGAAGGGAGAAGGGGGCCGGCCCCCTAGAACCCATCTAGGGGGGTGCGGCGGCCAAGGGGAGAGGGGGAGAGGGTGGCTTGCCCCCCAAGCCAAGGGGGCGCCCCCTCTAGGGTTCCCCCTCAACCCTAGGCGCAAGGGCCCAAGGGAGGGGGTGCGCCCAGCCCACCAGGGGCTGGCTCCCTGCCCCACGCAGCCCATGTGGCCCCCCGGGAGGGGTGGCCCCTCCCGGTGGACCCCCGGAACCCTTCCGGTGGCCCCGGTACAATACCGGTATGACCCCGAAACTTCCCGGTGTCCATTTGACAACTTCCCATATATAAATCTTTACCTCCGGACCCTTCCGGAGCTCCTCGTGACGTTCAGGATCCCATCCGGGACTCCGAACAACATTCGGTAGTCACATACTAGTCTTCCTAATAACCCTAGCGTCACCGAACCTTAAGTGTGTAGACCCTACGGGTTCGGGAGACATGCAGACATGACCTAGACGCTCTCAGGTCAATAACCAACAGCGGGATCTGGATACCCATGATGGCTCCCACATGCTCCTCGATGTTGTCATCGGATGAACCACGATGTCGAGGATTCGATCAAACCCTGTATGCAATTCCCTTTGTCAATCGGTACGTTACTTGCCCGAGACTCGATCGTCGGTATCCCAATACCTTGTTCAGTCTCGTTACCGGCAAGTCACTTTACTCGTACCGTAATGCATGATCCCGTGTCCAACACCTTGGTCACATTGAGCTCATTATGATGATGCGTTACCGAGTGGGCCCAGAGATACCTCTCCGTCATACGGAGTGACAAATCCCAGTCTCGATCCGTGTCAACCCAACAGATACTTTCGGAGATACCTGTAATGCACCTTTATAGTCACCCAGTTACGTTGTGACGTTTGATACACCCAAGGCACTCTTACGATATCCGGGAGTTACACGATCTCATGGTCGAAGGAAGAGATACTTGACATTGGCAAAGCTCTAGCAAAACGAACTACACGATCTTTTATGCTATGCTTAGGATTGGGTCTTGTCCATCACATCATTCTCCTAATGATGTGATCCCGTTATCAACGACATCCAATGTCCATAGTCAGGAAACCATGACTATCTGTTGATCACAACGAGCTAGTCAACTAGAGGCTCACCAGGGACATATTGTGGTCTAAGTATTCACACATGTATTACGATTTCCGGATAATACAGTTATAGCATGAACAAAAGACATTTATCATGAACATTGAAATATAATAATACTTTTATTATTGCCTCTAGGGCATATTTCCAACAGTCTCACACTTGCACTAGAGTCACTAATCTAGTTACATTGTGATGAATCGAACACCCATAGAGTTCTGGTGTTGATCATGTTTTGCACGCGAGAGAGGTTTAGTCAGCGGATCTGCGACATTCAGATCCGTGTGCACTTTGCAAATCTCTATGTCTCCATCTTGAACATTTTCACGGATGGAGTTGAAACAACGCTTGATGTGCCTGGTCTTCTTGTGAAACCTGGGCTCCTTGGCGAGGGCAATAGCTCCAGTGTTGTCACAGAAGAGTTTGATCGGCCCCGACGCATTGGGTATGACTCCTAGGTCGGTGATGAACTCCTTCACCCAAATCGCTTCATGCGCTGCCTCCGAGGCTGCCATGTACTCCGCTTCACACGTAGATCCCACCACGACGCTCTGCTTGCAGCTGCACCAGCTTACTGCTCCACCATTCAACATATACACGTATCCGGTTTGTGACTTAGAGTCATCCAGATCTGAGTCGAAGCTAGCGTCGATGTAACCCTTTACGACGAGCTCTTCGTCTCCTCCATAAACGAGAAACATGTCCTTCGTCCTTTTCAGGTACTTCAGGATATTCTTGACCGCTTTCCAGTGTTCCTTGCCGGGATTACTTCGGTATCTTGCTACCAAACTTACGGCAAGGTTTACATCGGGTCTGGTACACAGCATGGGATACATAATAAATCCTATGGCTGAAGCATAGGGGATGACACTCATCTCTTCTTTATCTTTTGCCGTGGTCGGTGACTGAGCCGAGCTCAGTCTCACACCTTGTAACATAGGCAAGAACCCCTTCTTGGACTGATCCATTTTGAACCTCTTCAAAATCTTATCAAGGTATGTGCTTTGTGAAAGACCTATGAGGCGTCTCGATCTATCTCTATAGATCTTGATGCCTAATATGTAAGCAGCTTCTCCAAGGTCCTTCATTGAAAAACACTTATTCAAGTAGGCCTTAATGTTGTCCAGAAATTCTATATTATTTCCCATCAAGAGTATGTCATCTACATATAATATGAGAAATGCTACAGAGCTCCCACTCATTTTCTTGTAAACGCAGGCTTCTCCATAAGTCTGCATAAACCCAAACGCTTTGATCATCTCATCAAAGCGAATGTTCCAACTCCAAGATGCTTGCACCAGTCCATAAATGGATCGCTGGAGCTTGCATACTTTGTTAGCGTTCCGAGGATCGACAAAACCTTCCGGCTGCATCATATACAGCTCTTCCTTAAGATGTCCGTTAAGGAATGCCGTTTTGACGTCCATCTGCCATATCTCATAATCATAGTATGCGGCAATTGCTAACATGATTCGGACGGACTTCAGCTTCGCTACGGGAAAGAAAGTCTCGTCGTAGTCAATCCCTTGAACTTGTCGATAACCCTTAGCGACAAGTCGAGCCTTATAGATGGTAACATTTCCATCCGCGTCCGTCTTCTTCTTAAAAATCCATTTGTTTTCTATCGCTCGCCGATCATCGGGCAAGTCTGTCAAAGTCCATACTTTGTTTTCATACATGGATTCTATCTCGGATTTCATGGCTTCAAGCCATTTGTTGGAATCCGGGCCCGCCGTCGCTTCTTCATAGTTCGAAGGTTCATTGTTGTCTAACAACATGATTTCCAGGACAGGGTTGCCGTACCACTCTGGTGCGGAACGTGTCCTTGTGGACCTACGAAGTTCAGCAGTAACTTGATCCGAAGTACCTTGATCATCATCATTGTTTTCCTCTTCAGTTGGTGTGGGCATCACAGGAACGGTTTCCTGCGCTGCGCCACTTTCCCGTTCAAGAGGTAGTACTTCATCGAGTTCTACTTTCCTCCCACTTACTTCTTTCGAGAGAAACTCTTTTTCCAGAAAGCATCCGTTCTTGGCAACAAAGATCTTGCCTTCGGATCTTAAGTAGAAGGTATACCCGACAGTTTCCTTAGGGTATCCTATGAATACGCATTTTTCCGACTTGGGTTCGAGCTTTTCAGGTTGAAGTTTCTTGACATAAGCATCGCATCCCCAAACTTTTAGAAACGACAGCTTAGGTTTCTTTCCAAACCATAATTCATACGGTGTCGTCTCAACGGATTTAGAAGGTGCCCTATTTAAAGTGAATGTAGCTGTCTCTAGAGCGTATCCCCAAAATGATAGCGGTAAGTCAGTAAGAGACATCATAGACCGCACCATATCCAATAGGGTGCGATTACGACGTTCGGACACACCGTTTCGCTGAGGTGTTCCAGGCGGCGTGAGTTGTGAAACGATTCCACATTTCCTTAAGTGTGTACCAAATTCATGACTTAAGTATTCTCCTCCACGATCTGATCGTAAGAATTTTATCTTTCGGTCACGTTGATTCTCTACCTCATTCTGAAATTCCTTGAACTTTTCAAAGGTCTCAGACTTGTGTTTCATTAAGTAGACATACCCATATCTACTCAAGTCATCAGTGAGAGTGAGAACATAACGATATCCTCCGCGAGCCTCAACACTCATTGGACCGCACACATCGGTATGTATGATTTCCAACAAGTTGGTTGCTCGCTCCATTGTTCCGGAGAACGGAGTCTTGGTCATTTTGCCCAAGAGGCATGGTTCGCACGTGTCAAACGATTCATAATCAAGAGACTCTAATAGTCCATCGGCATGGAGCTTCTTCATGCGCTTGACACCAATATGACCAAGGCGGCAGTGCCACAAGTATGTGGGACTATCGTTATCAACTTTAAATCTTTTGGCATCTACACTATGAACATGTGTAATATTACGCTCGAGATTCATTAAGAATAAACCATTGACCATCGGAGCATGACCATAAAACAGATCTCTCATATAAATCGAACAACCATTATTCTCAGACTTAAATGAGTAGCCATCTCGTATTAAACGAGATCCAGATACAATGTTCATGCTCAAACTCGGCACTAAATAACAATTATTAAGGTTCAAAACTAATCCCGTAGGTAAATGTAGAGGCAGCGTGCCGACGGCGATCACATCGACTCTGGAACCATTCCCGACGCGCATAGTCACCTCGTCCTTCGCCAGTCTCCGTTTATTCCGCAGCTCCTGCTGTGAGTTACAAATATGAGCAACGGCACCGGTATCAAATACCCAGGAGTTACTACGAGTACTGGTAAGGTACACATCAATCACATGTATATCAAATATACCTTTGGTGTTGCCGGCCTTCTTATCCGCTAAGTATTTGGGGCAGTTCCGCTTCCAGTGACCCTTCCCCTTGCAATAAAAGCACTCAGTCTCAGGCTTGGGTCCATTCTTTGACTTCTTCCCGGTAACTGGCTTACCAGGCGCGGCAACCTCCTTGCCGTCCTTCTTGAAGTTCTTCTTACCCTTGCCCTTCTTGAACTTAGTGGTCTTATTGACCATCAACACTTGATGTTCTTTCTTGATTTCAGCCTCTGCTGACTTCAGCATCGAGAACACTTCAGGAATGGTCTTTTCCATCCCCTGCATGTTGTAGTTCATCACAAAGCTCTTGTAGCTTGGTGGGAGCGACTGGAGGATTCTATCAATGACCGCCTCATCTGGGAGGTTAATGTTCAGCTGGGTCATACGGTTGTGCAACCCAGACATCTTCAGGATGTGCTCACTGACAGAACTGTTTTCCTCCATCTTACAACTGTAGAACTTGTCGGAGACATCATATCTCTCGACCCGGGCATGAGCTTGAAAAACTAGTTTCAGCTCTTCGAACATCTCATATGCTCCGTGGTGCTCAAAACACTTTTGGAGCCCCGGTTCTAAGCTGTAAAGCATGCCACACTGAACGAGGGAGTAATCATCAGCACGAGACTGCCAAGAATTCATAATGTCTTGGTTCTCTGGGACGGGAGCGTCACCTAGCGGTCCTTCTAGGACATATTGTTTCCTGGCAGCTATGAGGATGATCCTCAGGTTCCGGACCCAGTCCGTATAGTTGCTGCCATCATCTTTCAGCTTGGTTTTCTCTAGGAACGCGTTGAAGTTCATGTTGACATTAGCGTTGGCCATTGATCTACAAGACATATTTGCAAAGGTTTTAGACTAAGTTCATGATAATAAATTTCTAATCAAATTATGAACTCCCACTTAGATTAGACATCCCTCTAGTCATCTAAGTGTTACATGATCCGAGTCGACTAGCCCGTGTCCGATCATCACGTGAGACGGACTAGTCATCGTCGGTGAACATTCTCATGTTGATCGTATCTTCCATACGATTCGTGTTCGACCTTTCGGTCTCCGTGTTCCGAGGCCATGTCTGCACATGCTAGGCTCGTCAAGTTAACCCTAAGTGTTTTCGCTGTGTAAAACTGTCTTACACCCGTTGTATGTGAACGTAAGAATCCATCACACCCGATCATCACGTGGTGCTTAGAAGCGACGAACTGTAGCAACGGTGCACAGTTAGGGGAGAACACTTCTTGAAATTTTTGTAAGGGATCATCTTATTTACTACCGTCGTCCTAAGTAAACAAGATGCATAAACATAATAAACATCACATGCAATTATATCGTTGTGACATGATATGGCCAATATCATATAGCTCCATTGATCTTCATCTTCGGGGCTCCATGATCATCTTGTCACCGGCTTGACACCATGATCTCCATCATCATGATCTCCATCATCGTGTCTTCATGAAGTTGTCACGCCAACGACTACTTCTACTTCTATGACTAACGTTTAGCAATAAAGTAAAGTAGTTTACATGACGTTATTCAATGACACGCAGGTCATACAAAAATAAAGACAACTCCTATGGCTCCTGCCGGTTGTCATACTCATCGACATGCAAGTCGTGATTCCTATTACAAAGAACATGATCTCATACATCACAATTCATCATTCATCACAACTTCTGGCCATATCACATCACATGATCAATCGCTGCAAAAACAAGTTAGACGTCCTCTAATTGTTGTTGCATCTTTTACATGGCTGCAATTAGGTTCTAGCAAGAACGTTTTCTTACCTACGAATCACCACAACGTGATTTTGTCAACTTCTATTTACCCTTCATAAGGGCCCTGTTCATCGATTCCGCTCCAACTAAAGTGGGAGAGACAGACACCCGCCAGCCACCTTATGCAACTAGTGCATGTCAGTCGGTGGAACCGGTCTCACGTAAGCGTACGTGTAAGGTTGGTCCGGGCCGCTTCATCCCACAATACCGTTGAGCAACAAAAGACTAGTAGTGGCAAGTAAGATGACAAAATCCACGCCCACAACAAAATTGTGTTCTACTCGTGCAAAGAGAACTACGCATAGACCTAGCTCATGATGCCACTGTTGGGGAACGTTGCAGAAAATTAAAAAATTTCCTACGGTTTCACCAAGATCCATCTATGAGTTCATCTAAGCAACGAGTCGAGGGAGTGAGTTTGCATCTACATACCACTTGTAGATCGCGTGCGGTAGCTTGCAAGGTGATGATGGAGTCGTACTTGAACGTGATTCGAATCACCGATGACCAAGTGCTGAACGGACAGCACCTCCGCGTTCAACACACGTACGGGACGGGAGACGTCTCCTCCTTCTTGATCCAGAAAGGGGGAAGGAGAGGTTGAGGAAGACAGCTCCACCGGCAGCACGACGGCATGGTGATGGTGGAGAGGCAGTACTCCTACAGGGCTTCGCCAAGCACACAATGGAGGAGAGGTGTTGGGGAGGGGAGGGCTGCGCCTTGGAGGGTGGTGCGGCTGCCCTCCCCTCACCCCTCTATTTATAGGGGGAAGGGAGAAGGGGGCCGGCCCCCTAGAACCCATCTAGGGGGTGCGGCGGCCAAGGGGAGAGGGGGAGAGGGTGGCTTGCCCCCCAAGCCAAGGGGGCGCCCCCTCTAGGGTTCCCCCTCAACCCTAGGCGCAAGGGCCCAAGGGAGGGGGTGCACCCAGCCCACCAGGGGCTGGCTCCCTGCCCCACGCAGCCCATGTGGCCCCCCGGGAGGGGTGGCCCCTCCCGGTGGACCCCCGGAACCCTTCCGGTGGCCCCGGTACAATACCGGTATGACCCCGAAACTTCCCGGTGTCCGTTTCACAACTTCCCATATATAAATCTTTACCTCCGGACCCTTCCGGAGATCCTCGTGACGTCCAGGATCCCATCCGGGACTCCGAACAACATTCGGTAGTCACATACTAGTCTTCCTAATAACCCTAGCGTCACCGAACCTTAAGTGTGTAGACCCTACGGGTTCGGGAGACATGCAGACATGACCTAGACGCTCTCAGGTCAATAACCAATAGCGGGATCTGGATACCCATGATGGCTCCCACATGCTCCTCGATGTTGTCATCGGATGAACCACGATGTCGAGGATTCGATCAAACCCTGTATGCAATTCCCTTTGTCAATCGGTACGTTACTTGCCCGAGACTCGATCGTCGGTATCCCAATACCTTGTTCAGTCTCGTTACCGGCAAGTCACTTTACTCGCACCGTAATGCATGATCCCGTGTCCAACACCTTGGTCACATTGAGCTCATTATGATGATGCATTACCGAGTGGGCCCAGAGATACCTCTCCGTCATACGGAGTGACAAATCCCAGTCTCGATCCGTGTCAACCAAACAGATACTTTCGGAGATACCTGTAATGCACCTTTATAGTCACCCAGTTACGTTGGGACGTTTGATACACCCAAGGCACTCTTACGATATCCGGGAGTTACACGATCTCATGGTCGAAGGAAGAGATACTTGACATTGGCAAAGCTCTAGCAAAACGAACTACACGATCTTTTATGCTATGCTTAGGATTGGGTCTTGTCCATCACATCATTCACCTAATGATGTGATCCCGTTATCACCGACATCCAATGTCCATAGTCAGGAAACCATGACTATCTGTTGATCACAACGAGCTAGTCAACTAGAGGCTCGCCAGGGACATATTGTGGTCTAAGTATTCACACGTGTATTACGATTTCCGGATAATACAGTTATAGCATGAACAAAAGACATTTATCATGAACATTGAAATATAATAATACTTTTATTATTGCCTCTAGGGCATATTTCCAACATGTAGGTGCTGCACAAAGTGTCAGATAATCGCATGCAAGAAAGAAACTAATGCATGAAATGGACAAGTTGTGTGGAGCACATGGGGTTTTACTTATGCACGGGATCTGCGCCCGGCTTTGTACAAAGGATTACATGCAACAGCGGCAAGACTTGTACAAAATGTGGTTGCCAGAACGGGTTCCGGCAACCGCGCCCTACGGGAAAAACTTACGAAGATTTTCTATGTTCCAGGAGTTGCTCACCGAAATGCCATCTTCGGTCTCAAGGCGGACAACGCCGGGCCTTGTGACCCGTTTCACCCGATAAGGGCCTTCCCACTTCGGCGTCAACTTGCTGGAATTCTTGGCGGACTAAACGTGCCGAAGAACAAGGTCGCCTTCCTCGAAGCTTCTGGCTTTAACTTTGCGGCTATGATATCGGCGCAAAGCTTGCTGGTATCGAGCAGCTCGTACAGCAGCCTGAAGACGATCTTCCTCAAGGAGCAGCGCGTCGTCTTGTCGCAGCTGTTCTTGCTCAAGCTCATCATAAGCGAGCACTCGAGGTGATCCGTATACGAGTTCCGTGGGGAGAACTGCCTCTGCTCCATAGACTAGAGCAAAAGGTGTCTGGCCAGTGGCTCGATTTGGCGTCGTTCTGATCGACCAAAGAACCACCGGCAGCTCTTCGATCCAGTTCCTTCCGCACTTGTGCAGCCTATCGAAAGTTCTGGTCTTGAGCCCGCGCAGCACTTCAGCATTTGCCCTCTCTGCTTGACCATTGCTTCTCGGATGAGCAACAGAAGCGAAGCAGACCTTGGCGCCAAGGTCTTGGATGTACTGCATGAAGGTGCAGCTCATGAATTGCGTGCCGTTGTCGGTGATGATCCTGTTAGGGATCCCGAAACGGCAAACAATTGACCTGAAGAACTTGACTGCTGACTGTGCTGTCACCTTCCTCACTGGCTACACTTCCGGCTAGTTTGTGAACTTGTCGATTGCGACGTACAAGTACTCAAAGCCCCCGACAGCTCGGGGGAAGGGGCCGAGGATATCGAGCCCCCAGACCGAAAATGGCCAGGATAAAGGGATCGTCTGGAGAGCTTGAGCTAGCTGGTGTATCTGTTTGGAGTGGAACTGGCACGCTTCACACTTGGTTACTTGTGCAGTTGCATCCTGGAGGGCTGTCGGCCAAAAGAAACCTTGCCGGAAAGCTTTGCCGGCAAGTGCTCTTGCGCCAATGTGGTGGCCACATATGCCTCCATGTATCTCTGCCAACAGCTTTTGTCCATCTTCCCGGCGAATACACTTCAATTTCACACCGTTGAGTCTTCTTTTGTACAGTATGCTATCGACAAACTGGTACATACTTGACTGCCGGGCTACTCTTTCCACTTCTTCTTGCTCTTCGGGAAGTTCTCCTGTCTGAAGGAAGTGGACAATCTGCTGTGCCCATGCTGGAGCTTATGGCTCGACAACAAGGACTAAAGGCACATCTGCTGCTGCGGGAACATCCGCTTCCACGGCAAGGACTTGCGGTCCTGCCGGAGCTTGATGTTCCCCGGAGCAAAACTTGTCAGGAGCATCTGCTTCAATGGAACAAACCATAAGGCTTGCCGGAGCAGACTGCCCCTCAGCCTCCTTGGTGTTGATCTTGGGGACTTTCTTGGCGGCGGCTTCGGGGAGCTCTGCCGGAAAGTAGTCACCAGAAACCAACTTCCTCTTCTTGCTTTGTCCAGTTGATGGTGTTACGGATGGTTGAGTCAACTTAAGCACAAAGATCCCTGGTTCCACAGGTAACTTTAGTGCGGTGCACTTTGATAGGCCATCAGCAATGTCATTCTGAGCTCTTGGGATATGCTCCATTTGTAGGCCGTCAAAGTGCTCTTCTAGCTTCCTCATTTCATCAACATATGCTTCCATCAACGGACTCTGGTAGTTCTTGTTCACTTGTCGGACGACAAGCTGTGAGTCACCCCTGACAGTGAGCTTCTTGATCCCAAGGTCTGCTGCGATTCTGAGACCGGCAAGCAATCCTTCGTAGTCTGCAGTATTGTTGGTTGCTTGCTCCTTGGGAAAGTGCATCTGGACTACGTACTTGAGGTGCTCTCCGGTGGGTGCGACAAGCAGCACGCCTGCACCGGCACCTTGCAGCAAGAAGGCACCATCAAAGTACATCAGCCACTCTTTGCTTGCCTCTTTGACGGGGATGCTCGTCTCTGGAATTTCTTCATCTGGGGTTGGCGTCCACTCTGCTATGAACTCTGCCAATGCTCTGCTTTGGATAGTTGAAATGCTCTCAAACTTGAGGCCAAAGCTTGACAGTTCCAGTGCCCACTCGACAATCCTGCCTGTTGCTTCTGGATTTTGCAGTATCCTCTTCAGCAGAAAGCGAGTGACAACTGTGATCTCATGTGCTTGGAAGTAATGGCGCAGCTTTCTCGAGGCCATGAGGAGGCCGAAAAGCAACTTCTGCACACCAGAGTACCTTGATCTAGCCCCCTGCAGAAGAGAACTGACAAAGTAAACTAGGCGCTGCACCATTCTCTTCGACATCTTATCATGCTCCTGCGCAAACCCATGTTTGTCGGGACCAGAGCTTGTCGGCGAAGCCCCCTGATTGTCGCTGGATGGATCTGCCGTGGTTGCTGGCTCATCATCTGCCTCCCTCTCCGCCACTAATGCAGCACTAACCACTTGATTGGTTGCCGCTATATACAGCAGCAACTTCTCTTGCGGCTTAGGTGCGACAAGCGTTGGAGTGGAGGACAGGTATCTCTTCAAGTCCTGCAGCGCAGCCTCCGCTTCCGGAGTCCATTTTACTGGACCTGCCTTTTTCAAAATTTTGAAAAATGGCAGGGTGCGCTCAGCAGATCTAGAGATAAACCTGCTGAGAGCAGCCACGCAACCGGCAAGCCTTCGTACATCCTTGACGCGCTTTGGTGCTTCGATCTGCTCAATGGCCTTGATCTTGTCGGGATTGGTTTCAATTCCCCGCTGTGACACGAAGAACCCGAGAAGCTTGCCGGAGGGGACACCAAACACGCACTTCTCGGGGTTAAGCTTGAGGTTGATCCTGCGCAGATTTGCAAATGTCTCGTCTAAGTCTTGAATTAGGGTCGCCCTGATCTTGCTCTTGACCACTATGTCATCCATGTAGGCTTCCACATTTCTATGCATCTGCGGCTCAAAAGCATGGTGGACTACCCTTGCGAATGTTGAACCAGCATTCTTCAAACCGAAAGGCATCCGTACGAAGCAGTACGTGCCACATGGGGTGATAAATGCGATTTTCTCTTCATCCTCTTCTGCCATGAAGATCTGATGATATCCTGAGTATGCATCAAGAAATGAAAGCAAATCACATCCGGCTGTGGAGTCAACAATCTGGTCAATGCGCGGCAAAGGAAATGGGTCTTTGGGACAAGCTTTATTAACATCGGTGAAATCAATACAAAGCCTCCATTTCCCGTTAGCCTTGCGCACGACAACAGGATTGGCCAACCACGTGGGATGGAGCACTCCTCTAACAAGGCCTGCTGCTTCCAACTTCTTGATTTCTTCTGCGATGAATTCTTGGCGCTCCACTGCCTGCTTCCTGACTTTTTGCTTGACAGGCCGCGCATGAGGATAGACGGCAAGGTGGTGCTCAATTACTTTCCTGGGAACACCGGGGATATCAGACGGTTTCCACGCAAACACGTCGACATTCGCCCTCAAGAAAGCAACGAGCACGCTTTCCTATTTGGGGTCAAGAGTGGCGCTAATGGTGAAGGTACCACCAGTGCCGTCCTCCTTGGCGGACACCTTCTTGGTCTCAGGTGGAGCTGCCATTGCCTTCTTACGCTTGCCAGTGGAGCTCGATGGTGCGTCCTCGACGGTAGCGCAGCACTCCGAAGAGGTGCGCTTGCCGGAGTGGGCATCAGAGCTCTTGTCGGACTTGGTCTTCTTCTTCCCCCCGGGAGCTTCAGCGGCAAGTGTCCTGCGTTTTGCTGCGGCTGCTGCTTCTCGGTAGATCTTGTCGGCACAGATAAGAGCATCCTTCTTGTCGCCAAGGACAGAGATGACACTTATCGGGCCTGGCATTTTCAGTACGTTGTACGCATAGTGAGAGGCTGCCATGAACTTGGCGAGTGCCGAACGGCCAAGGATTCCATTGTAAGGTAATGGAAAGTCGGCAACGTCAAACGTGACCCTCTCAGTCCTGAAGTTTAGCTCGCTGCCAAATGTTACCGGCAACGTGATCTTTCCCTTTGGCTTGCTCCTTCCCGGGTTGATTCCTTGAAATGTACCGGTCTCTTCGAGCTCGCTGTCAGGGATCTGGAGTTTCTGGAGCACCGCGGAGGAGATCAGGTTCAAGCCGGCCCCGCCGTCAACTAGCATCTTAGTGACCTTGAGGTTGCGGATTGTTGGTGAAACCAGCATTGGCAAGCACCCGACCCCAGTTATGCGATCAGGGTGGTCCTCAATGTCAAAGATGATAGGCGTGCTGGACCATTTCAGAGGCTTGTGTGACTCGACGGGTGGTTCTGCTGCATTAACTTCCCGCACCCACTGCTTGAGCTGGCGGTGCGAGGCATGCAGAGAAGCACCACCGTCAACGCACAGGACCTCTGTGGCTTTCTGGAACTCCTGCTCATCAGTCTCCTCATCATCCATGTCTTCATCGTCGTCGTCATCTTCATCCTTGTCACGGCCGCGAGGAGGTCTGTCTCCTTGCCGCTGCTTGGCCTTGCCACGGCGTCCTCCTTGGCCGGGACGTTTCTTGCCGGATCCACCAGCCCCTTCCTGGGCCTTTTCCTTGTCGCGCCGCTCGTATTCAGCTTTCTGTTGCTCAACAAGCTGTTCGACTTTCTTACAGTTCTGGAGATCATGGCCCTTGGTGCGGTGGATCTTGCAATACTGCTTGTTGGTGCCGTCCTGCTTGTCGGCAACCGCCACCTCCGCGGCAACCTCCTTGCCGGAGTCACCAGCTTTGGCTTCCTTGGCGCCGCCACCGTTGCCGGACTGCTCAACAACTAGCACTTCTTTGCCTTTCCTCCTTCTGTTGTTCCGCCGCCGGTTTTTCCTTGTCGGGGCAGCATCTTCACTGTCAGATCCTCCCGCTCCTATATTTTCTCCGGGGAGTCTCCTCCCTTCCTCAGCACGTGCACACTTGTCGGCCAGTGCATATAACTCACTGACGTCCCTGATCTTGCACATCGCCATTTCCTCCCGCATCCTGCGGTTTCGCACGTTCTGATGGAACGCGCTGATCACCGCGGTGGGGTGGACGTCTGGGATGTTGTGCTGCACACTGCTGAATCTCTGAATGTACTTGCGCAGGGGCTCTCCTTCCTTCTGGGCGAGCAGATGAAGATCACTCTCCTGGCCATGAGGCTTGTGTCCTCCTGTGAAGGCGCCGACAAACTGATGGCACAGATCAGCCCAAGAGGATATGGAGTTGTCCGGCAAGTGCATGAGCCAGGATCTGACGTTGGGCTTGAGCACCAGCGGGAAGTAGTTGGCAAGGATCTTGTCATCTCGTCCCCCGGCAGCCTGCACCGCAATGGTGTAGATGCTGAGGAACTCCGACGGATGCGTCTTGCCGTCGTACTTCTCCGGTACGTCTGGCTTGAAGTTCTTTGTGCTGGGCCATTGGACTTGCCGCAGCTCACGAGTGAACGCAGGGCAACCTACCGCGTACGGTAGATCGCCTGGTTCCCCTGGCGCATACATGTCAACAGAGGGCCCAACGCGCTTGTCGGATTGACGTCGCGCTTCTCTTCGGCGCTCGATGCGGGTTCGAGCGTCTTCTTGTTGTCGATCATGAAGAACTTGGCGCTGATCGCGACGAGCTCGTGGATCCGAAGATGCGATGGAGTCATTGTCGAGGTGGATCCGGCAAGTCGGCGATCTTGGCCTTCGGGGTGGTGATTGCATGGTAGTTGCACCTCCACCCGTTTCGTCGCCACCGGCTCGCGCCCGGCAACCCTGCCGCGGCGGCGACGCGCTCGGCTGCCGCGGAGTGTCGCCGTTGGCGTAGCCGATGAGACTCTGAATGGTGGCCCTCCATTCGTCGATCTTGTCCGATGTCGGAGGGTAATCTAGGAGAAGTTGAGCTCGCGCCAAAGCTTCTGCTGGAGTGGTGGGTGGCAGTGGCGGACGGCGCGAGGAGCGGGACGTGCTCGAACTTCTAACTATGTTAGAAGGAGCAGTATCCCGTCCAGGCGACCGTGCCCTGCTCGTGCCAGCATGCTGGCGTGCATGCTGGTCTTGAGCGCCCCGAGATCCACCAGCTTGGTCTTGGCCTATCATGCGTATGGCACTGCTAGTGCCATGACGCTGTTGATCTTGCGCCTCCTGAGAGTGGCATGGAACATGTACAGTCGCCGAGGTTTGTGCAGCCTTGTCCTTGGACCTGGCAGCATCATGAGCTTCTTCGTCGACGTCCATTCTTCCGCCGGCGTCCATTCCACCACCCGTTTGCTCCAACGGTGGCAGAAGTGACATGGACGGAGCGGCTGCCGCCGAAGTCTTCTTCTTCGGTGGCATGTTGATGAAGGGAATGAAGATCTAGCTCGTGTGAACGCCGGATCAGGTTCACACAATCTCGACGCCCCCTACCTGGCGCGCCAAAGATGTCGGGGGAAACTAATCCACGAACACCTATGGGGCCGGCGGACCGGGCCCCTTTCGGTTCGGCGGGGGGCGGAGGTCGCACGAAGAGCGGATCGAGGCGAAGCACACGAGCAGTTTACGCAGCTTCGGAGCTCTCTGGAGAGATAACACTCCTACTGCTGCTTGTCTAGTTGTATTATCTTGTGTTCTTGCTCTCGGGAGAGAGCGTAGTGTTTTCTGGGCTACGAATGAATCGAAGCGAACTGTCCGAAACCCCTCTACGTTGCGCATGGGCCTCCTTTTATACGCTAAAGGGGTCACCGACAGGTGGCAACGCAGAGGAGGGTATAAACATAAAAAGTGAGGTGGTTGGTACAGTTGCTTGTATAGTGCACCCTACCTAACCCTGACGGCAGGGGACAAGGGCATTAAAGGCCCGTCTGAGTCGCCCAAACAGTGCAGAAAAGGACCGTTAGGGGCGCCACCGTTCGCCACGATGGCGATCTTGTCAGCTTCGCATGCCACTGCGCACCGCTGGCTGCACAGCCTCCCGCCACGCGCGCCTGGAGAGGCCCCCAGAGCGACACGTTGGTGGATGCGCTGGAGCGCGGGCACAGAGTGACCGCCTGCCGCGGCAAGCGCCTTGCCGCTGTTGTTATCTTGTCGGGTCCGGAAGCTTGTCGCTCTCCAGGCCTCGAGGTACCTTGGTTGGTATTCCCGGCAAGCTCCTCTTACCGGGGCCTTGTTGTCTTGCCGGAGCGCGAGGCGCGTCGCGGCAAGTTCCTTGGGGTGTCTTGGTTGGCCTTCCCGGCAAGCTCCTCTTGCCGGGGCCTTGTCTCCTGAGCTTAAATACTTTGTTCTTGAATGGCTCTAAGGGAGCCATAGAGGATCTTGGCGTTCGCCCGGCCAGCCTCGCCGCGGGGTGCTGCAACTGCCCGTGCACAAGTTCGGGGTACTAGGGTACCCCTATTCTAGTACACCGACACATAACAGCAATCTGCCAAAACAGTATAGTCTGTAAAGAATGCAAGATTCATCATACTTCCGTAACTCCAATAATTATGAGAAAAATACTATGCTGTAGAAGATTTATCAGAGCTCAAAATGCAAAAAATTTCAACATTATACCATTCTCTGACTTTTCTAGGGAATTTTTGCAACAGCGGTAAACTTTCTGTTTTCAAACAGCAACATGTATACTAGCAAAATAAGCATGGTGAAGGCTATCCTTGACGTTTTTATTGAAAATAAAGATGCCAAACATTATTATAAATAACAGCAAGAAAATACTAACAAAAGAAAATGACGCTCCAAGCAAAACACATATCATGTGGCGAATAAAAATATAGCTCCAAGTAAAGTTACCGATGAACGAAGACGAAAGAGGGGATGCCATCCAGGGCATCCCCAAGCTTAGGCTCTTGGTTGTCCTTGAATATTACCTTGGGGTGCCTTGGGCATCCCCAAGCTTAGGCTCTTGCCACTCTTTATTCCATAGTCCATCGAATCTTTACCCAAAACTTGAAAACTTCACAACACAAAACTCATATTGGTGTAATATCTATTGTACTCCAACTTATCTATGGTTCATACCCTACGATACTACTCATAGATTCATCAAAATAAGCAAACAACACATAGAAAACAGAATCTGTCAAAAACAAAAAAGTCTGTAGTAATTTGTACCATTGTAATACTTCTGTAACTCAAAAACTTCTACCAAATTAGGAAGTCCTAAGCAATTCGTGGACCAATCCATAGCAAAAAGAATCAGATCAGAAGCACGTTTTTGTGAATTAACAAAACTAATTCTCTGGGTGCAAATGTTTTTGATTTTCAGCAGGATCAACACAACTATCACCGTAAGCTATCCTAAAGGTCTTACTTGGCACTTTATTGAAACAAAAGCTATAAAACATGATTACTACAGTAGCATAATCATGTGGACACACAAAAACAGTAAGGATAAATATTGGGTTGTCTCCCAACAAGCGCTTTTCTTTAATGCCTTTCTAGCTAGGCATGATGATGACAATGATGCTCACATAAAAGAGAAGAATTGAAACATAACGGGAGCATCATGAAGCATATGACTAGCACATTTAAGTCTAACCCACTTCCTATGCATAGGGATTTTGTGAGCAAACAACTTATGGGAACAATAACAAACTAGCATTGGAAGGCAAAACAAGCATAACTTCAAGATTTTAAGCACATAGAGAGGAAACCTGATACTATTGCAATTCCTACAAGTATATGTTGCTCCCTCATAATAATTTTCAGTAGCATCATGAATGAATTCAACAATATAACCAGCACCTAAAGCATTCTTTTCATGATCTACTTGCATAGAAATTTTACTACTCTCCACATAAGCTAGTAGATCATGGAGAGGAAATGATGTTGTGAAGTTTTCAAGTTTTGGGTAAAGATTCGATGGACTATGGAATAAGGAGTGGCAAGAGCCTAAGCTTAGGGATGCCCAAGGCACCCCAAGGTAATATTCAAGGACAAAAAAGAGCCTAGGCTTGGGTATGCCCCGGATGGCATCCCCTCTTCCGTCTTCGTTCATCGGTAACTTTACTTGGAGCTATATTTTTATTCACCACATGATATGTGTTTTGCTTGGAGCGTCATTTTATTTTCTTAGGATTTGCTTGCAGTTATGTTTGCATATGTTTGCTTGTTTAATGATTATATTTGAGGATAGGAATATTAAATGTGTATAGGCATTTAGTATGCAATGTTGAATAATAATTTTAGTAATTTTTTACAATAGAGAATGATAAGGTTATTGCGTTGATTTATACTAACTTATCTCACGAGTTCTTGTTGAGTTTTGTGTGGATGAAGTTTTTAAGATGTAGGGAAGCCGTGATATAAAAGGAATTAAGGAGACACAAAAGCTCAAGCTTGGGGATGCCCAAGGCATCCCTAATTAATATTTCAAGAAGCATCAAGCATCTAAAGCTTGGGGATGCCCCGGTAGGCATCCCACCTTTCTTCTTCAACAATTATTGGTTAGTATCGGTTGAACCTAAGCTTTTGCTTCTTCAGATAATGTGTGCTATCCTTGAAATGTCATTTTGTTTTCTTTTGCTTGCTATTTGAATGAAATACCAAGATCTGAAATTCTTAAATGTTAGAGAGTCTTCACATAGTTGCACAATTATATGACTACTCATTGATCTTCACTTATATCTTTCGGAGTAGTTTGTCGTTTGATCTAGTGCTTCACCTATATCTTTTTAGAGCACGGTGGTGGTTTTATTTTGTAGAAATTGTTGATCCCTCATGCTTCACTTATATTATTCTGAGAATCTTTTAGAACAACATGGTAATTTGGTTTGGTTATAAAAATAGTCCTAATATGGTGGGCATCCAAGTTGGGTATAATAAAAACTATCATATAGAGTGCACTAAATACTATGATAAATTTGATACTTGATAATTGTTTGGAGATATAAAGGTGGTAATGTTAGAGTCATGCTAGTTGGGTAGTTATGAAATTGAGAAATACATGTGTTAAAGTTGGAGTCCCGTAGCATGCACATATGGTGAATGTTGTGTGACAAATTTGAAGCTTGGGGTGTTCTTTGATTGCCTTCCTTATGAGTGGGGGTCGAGATCGCGTGATGGTTAACTCCTACCAACCCTTCTCGTAGGAGCATGCATAGTAGTACTTTGCTTCGAGGGCTAATAAACTTTTGTAATAAGTATATGTGTTCTTTATGACTAATGTAAGTCCATGGATTATACACACTCTTACACTTCCACAATTTGCTAGCCTCTACGGTACCGTGCATTGCCCTTTCTCACCTTGAGAGTTGGTGCAAACTTCGTCGGTGCATCCAAACCCCGTGATACGATACGCTCTATCACACATAAACCTCCTTATATCTTCCTCAAAACAGCCACCATACCTACCTATTATGGCATTTCCATAGCCTTTCCGAGATATACTGCCATGCAACTTTCCACCGTTCCATTTATTATGACATGCTCCATCATTGTCATATTGCTTTTGCATGATCATGTAGTCGACATCGTATTTGTGGCAAAGCCACCTTGATAATTCTTTCATACATGTTTCTCTTGATTCATTTCATATCCCGGTACACTGCCGGAGGCATTCATATAGAGGCATATCTTGTTCTAAGTATCGATTTGTAATTCTTGGGTTGTAAGTAAATAAAAGTGTGATGATCTTCATTATTAGAGCATTGTCCCAGTGATGATCTTCATATAGATTCATACCCATGGAGACTATGATTCTCCCACAAGTCGGGATGAGACTCTGGACTTTATGAAAAATAAAAGAGGCCAAAGAAACCCAAATAAAAAAAGAGGCCAAAGAAGCCCACCAAAAAAATATGAGAAAAAAAGAGAGAAGGGACAATGTTACTACCCTATCCTTTTACCACACTTGTGCTTCAAAGTAGCACCATGATCTTCATGATAAAGAGTCTCCTATGTTGTCACTTTCATATACTAGTGAGAATTTTTCATTATAGAACTTGGCTTGTATATTCCAATGATGGGATTCCTCAAAATGCCCTAGGTCTTCGTGAGCAAGCAAGTTCGATGCACACCCACTTAGTTTCTTTTGTTGAGCTTTCATACATTTATAGCTCTAGTGCATCTGTTGCATTGCAATCCCTACTCCTCGTATTGACATCAATTGATGGGCATTTCCATAGCCCGTTGATTAGCCGCGTCAATGTAGAATTTCTCATTTTTTGTCTTCTCCACACAACCTCCATCATCATATTCTATTCCACCCATAGTGCTATATCCATGGCTTACGCTCATGTATTGCGTGAGGGTTGAAAAGGCTGAAGCGCGTTAAAAAGTATGAACCAATTGCTTGGCTAAAACCGGGGTTCTGCATGATGGGACTATTTTGTGTGACGAAAATGAAGCATAGACAAACTATATGATTTTGTAGGGATAAGCTTTCTTTGGCTATGTTATTTTGATAAGACATGATTACTTGTTAGTATGCTTGAAGTATTACTATTTTTATGTTAATATGAACTTTTATCTTGAATCATTTGGATCTGAACATTCATGCCACAATAAAGAAAATTACATTGAGAATTATGCTTGGTAGCATTCCACATCAAAATTTCTATTTTTATCATTTACCTACTCGAGGACGAGCATGAATTAAGCTTGGGGATGCTTGATACGTCTCCAACGTATCTATAATTTTTGATTGTTCCATGCTATTATATTACCTGTTTTGGATGTTTAATGGGCTTTATTATACACTTTTATATTATTTTTGGGACTAACCTATTAACCGGAGGCCCAGCCCAAATTATTGTTTTCTTGCCTATTTCTGTGTTTCAAAGAAAAGGAATATCAAACGGAGTCCAAACGGAATGAAACCTTCGGGAGAGTTATTTTGGGAACAAACGCAATCCAGGAGACTTGGAGTAGACGTCAGGGAAGCTTCGAGGAAGCCATGAGGGTCCAGGGCAAGCCCTACCCCCTGGGCGTGCCCCCCACCCTCGTGGGCCCCTCATGGCTCCCCTCACCGACTTCTTCCGCCTATATATATCCATATACCCCAAAAACATCCGAGGGTATGATAGATCGGGAGTTCCGCCGCCGCAAGCCTCTGTAGCCACCAAAAACCAATCGGGACCCTGTTCCGGCACACTGCCGGAGGGGGGATCCCTCACCGGTGGCCATCTTCATCATCCCGGCACTCTCCATGATGAGGAGGGAGTAGTTCACCCTCGGGGCTGAGGGTATGTACCAGTAGCTATGTGTTTGATCTCTCTCTCTCTCGTGTTCTCGATTTGGCACGATCTTGATGTACCGCGAGCTTTGCTAATATAGTTGGCACTTATGATGTTTCTCCCCCTCTACTCTCTTTGTAATGGATTGAGTTTTCCCTTTGAAGTTATCTTATCGGATTGAGTCTTTAAGGATTTGAGAACACTTGATGTATGTCTTGCATGCGCTTATCTGTGGTGACAATGGGATATTCACGTGATCTACTTGATGTACATTTTGGTGATCAACTTGCGGGTTCAGTGACCTTGTGAACTTATGCATAGGGGTTGGCACACGTTTTATTCTTGACTCTTTGGTAGAAACTTTGGGGCACTCTTTGAAGTACTTTGTGTTGGTTGAATAGATAAATCTGAGATTGTGTGATGCATATCGCATAATCATGCCAACAGATACTTGAGGTGACATTGGAGTATCTAGATGACATTAGGGTTTTGGTTGATTTGTGTCTTAAGGTGTTATTCTAGTACGAACTCTACGATAGATCGAACAGAAAGAATAGCTTCATGTTATTTTACTACAGAGTCTTGAATAGATCGATCAGAAAGGATAACTTTGTGGTGGTTTCGTACCCTACATAATCTCTTTGTTTGTTCTGCGCTATTAGTGACTTTGGAGTGACTCTTTGTTGCATGTTGAGGGATAGTTATATGATCCAATTATGTTATTATTGTTGAGAGAACTTGCACTAGTGAAAGTATGAACCTTAGGCCTTGTTTCCTAGCATTGCAATACCGTTTACGCTCACTTTTACCACTTGTTACCTTGCTGTTTTTATATTTTCAGATTACAAATACTCATATCTACCATCCATATTGCACTTATATCACCATCTCTTCGCTGAACTAGTGCACCTATACAATTTGCCATTGTATTGGGTGTGTTGGGGACACAAGAGACTCTTTGTTATTTGGTTGCAGGTTTATTTGAGAGAGACCGTCTTCATCCTACACCTCTCAGGGATTGATAAACCTTAGGTCATCCACTTGAGGGAAATTTGCTGTTGTCCTACAAACCTCTGCACTTGGAGGACCAACAACGTCTACAAGGAGAAGGTTGCATAGTAGTCATCAATTCCTACTTGCTAAAAAGAGGATCAAAGACTGCTCGGACTACGACGTAGTTTCAGTTTTCCATCATAACTGCATCGACGAAGGAATATTGAATGCCCTCGACCGTCGCCACATACAGAGTTTCATGGAATTATGGCACGTCGTACAAAAGTACTGTGCGATGGAAATCACATGGAGGGCCCAGAAAACTCAATTGGAGCCCGCTGCCTCGATGCAGTGTGCGAGCCAGGCTAAAAGAATACATCCCGGCGGGTCACCCGACCACCAGTCTATGGGCAGGAAGAACAAACCCTTCACGGGACACAGGTCCGTTCTTGACGATCTACTAGACGAGCCCTGCCAAATTCATGCCACTCCGCACACTGTCCCAACCCATCGCCTACGAGCATGTTGGGTACTCCAGCTAGTAGCAATAAGTGGAGAGGCCATCCTGACCACAACTCCAGAAAGATACTCATCGGAGAGGGTTAACTCTAACGTCCTAACAGCCTTCGAGACCTTCTCTTCCAACAATCGGTGCAAACGGGCGCTCCGCGACCTCGCTGAAGTCCACCAAGTTACTGCACTGAGCCCATGGAATGACACGACGATAACCTTTACGGCCGAAGACGAACCAAAGGCCCGGTCAGTCTGAGAACCCGCCGGCTTAGTACTAAACCCCATCGTTGATGGTTTTCGTCTTACTAAAGTGCTCATGGATGGTGGTAGTGGACTTAACCTCATCTATGAGGACACGCTTGACAAAATGCAGATGGATAGATCATGCATCGATCATAGCAATACCACCTTTAGAGGTATTATCCCTAGTCGAGAGGCACACTACATGGGAAAAGTCAAACTGGATGTGGTGTTCGGCATGCCTGAGAACTATAGATCCCAAGAGTTGCTCTTTCATGTGGTCCCCTTCAACAGTGGGTATCACGCCATCCTTGGCCAGGACGCTTTCTCACGCTTTCAAGCTATACCCCACTATGGGTACATGAAACTCAAAATGCCCGGTCCTAATGGAATTATCACAATCTCAAGCGATCCGGACAAAGCCCTTCGTGCCGAAAACAAAACTGTATCCTTCGCCCTCGAGGCACTATCCGAAGCCTTAGCGGCAGAGGAATTAACCACCCTACGGTCCTCGGTGGATAGGGATGATGTGATTCTCGATAAGAGATCCAAATCCACCTCTTTCAAGCCAGCCGAGGAAATAGTAAAATTCCAAGTGCACCCGATGGACCCTAATAAAACAGCATCTATCGGAGCACAACTGGATCCGGAAGTGGACGCCACCCTACACACATTCCTGTTAGAGAATTGGGATATTTTTGCCTGGCACCCTTCAGACATGCCCGGCATCCCACGAAGACTGGTCGAACACAGTCTTAATATAATCAAGGGATTCAAACCCGTGAAGCAGACATTACAGCGATTCTCCTAACCCAACCATTAGGCAATGGGAGAAGAGCTAGCCAAACTATTAGAGGCTGGGTTTATTAGGGAAATTAAACATCCGGATTGGTTAGCCAACTTGGTTATGGTACCAAAGAAGGATAAATCTTGGCGCTTGTGCGTCGATTTCAAGGACCTCAACAAGGATTACCCTAAGGACCCTTTCCCATTGCCTCACATTGACCAAATTATTGATGCAACCGCAGGGCACGGCTCCTAGTGTTTCCTCGAAGCTTATTCCGGATACCATCAGATAAAGATGAAGGAATCAGACCAGGCAACAACCGCGTTCATCACCCCTTATGGTCCCTTCTGCTTCAACACTATGCCCTTCGGACTTAAAAACATCGGGGCTACCTACCAACGCATAATTCAAGCTTACCTGGAAAAGCAAATAGGCAAAACGGTCAAAGCATACATGGAGGACGTGGTCATCAAGACAAAGCACGTCGAGACACTCGTGGACGATCTTCGCCTCACCTTCGACAACCTCCGAACATACGATATACGGCTTAACCCGGAAAAGTGTGTCTTCGGAGTTCCAGATGGAAAGCTGCTTGGGTTCATCGTTTCCCATAGAGGAATTGAAGCAAACCCAGCCAAGATCCGAGCATTGTCACAATTAGCCACACCAATAGACCTAAAGCAAGTCCAGAAGCTAGCGGGCCACGTCGCGGCCTTAAGCCGCTTCATCTCCAAATTAGGAGAAAAAGCGCTACCACTCTACAAGCTATTATATTCACAGACAACTTCAAATGGACGGACACTGCCATAGCCGGATTGGAAGAAATTAAATCCCTCCATGCAAGCAACCCAATCCTAGCTGCACCAGGTGTTGGAGAACCCATGTTGTTATATATTGCGGCTACCAACCAAGTGGTTAGTGCCATGCTTGTCGTCGAACGAGGGGAAGAGGAAAATATATTCCCCACCCAAAATCTAGTCTACTACATATCAGAGGTCCTTACACCTTGCAAATCCCGATACCCCCACTATCAGAAGATAGCCTACACGGTCTTCATCGCATCCCGCAAACTTCGACACTACTTTCAAGAGTGTTTGGTGATAATGGCATCTGAAGTACCACTCAATGACATTATCAATAACAGGGATGCCACTGGCCGCATAGCCAAATGGGCCCTCGAGCTATTACCATTCAAAATCATATATAAGCCACGCCGGGCCATTAAATCCCAGGTATTGGCCGACTTTGTCGTTGAATGGACGAAAGCCGAACTCCCTAAAGAGTACAACTCATACTCCAATTGGATTATGTACTTTGATGGCTCTAAAATGCTGGACGAACTGGGGGCTGGTATAATCCTCACATCCCCTACTGGGGACACAGTCTGCTACATACTGCAAATTATGTATACAGACTCGAACAATGCAGCCGAATACGAGGCGCTGCTTCATGGTCTTCGCATGGTTGTCTCCATGGGTATACAACTCTTGGAGGTGTGCGGTGATTCGAACCTTGCAATTTCCCAGGTTAATGGAGAGTTTGATGCAAAGGACCCAAAAATGGTGGCATATTGAAACACCATATTAAATATATCAGCTCAGTTCGACGGACTTGAGTTCCATCATGTTGCTCGAGAAAGTAATCAGACAGCCGACATCCTCGCTCGTATGGGCGCTAACTATGACCCCGTGCCACCCAACACCTTTGTAAAAAGGCTCTTCAAGCCATCTGTGGTGTGGCAGGGTGAGAGCAAAGAAGGCAATACAGACCTGATCACACCCCCAGCAGCCGAACACAACGCAGACACCGTCGGGGGTTCGGACATTGAGATAACACCCTCTGCTCATGAGATCATGGCAGTTATCACTCCCTGGACCGAACCATTTCTAGCCTACCTTAATAGGCAAGCGCTCCCCGACGATCAAAATGAGGCTCGATGCATAGTTCGGCGCTCTAAAGCCTTTAAAGTGCATGAGGGTGAACGGTATAGAAGAAGTACTACCAGAGTCCTTCAAAGGTGTATCTCCAAAGAAGAAGGAAGGTAGATCTTGGTAGAGATACATGCTGGCCTCGGTGGCCATCATGGCGCAGCTCGAGCCCTCGTAAGCAAGGTGTTCCGGACAGGATTTTTTTGGCCCACGGCTCGAGCAGATGCTCAAGCCCTCGTCCAACGTTGTGTGGGCTGTCAGCTTTTCGCTAATCAAATCCACATGCCTCCCAACGCATTAAGAATGATCCCCTTTACTTGGCCCTTTGTGGTCTGGGGGCTCGACATGGTTGAACCCCTCAAAGGGGAAGCCACAAAAAGAAATACCTGGTGGTCATGGTTGATAAATTCACCAAATGGATAGAGACCAAACCTGTAAAACCAGCTGAGGTCGGACCATTGATTGACTTTATATCCGGCGTAATCCACCATTACGGTGTCCCGCACAGTATCATCACTGATAACGGCTCTAACTTCACAACCGATGAGGTGAAAACTTGGTGCACTAAGTTGGGCATTAAACTTGACTACGCATTCGTATACCACCCTCAAACGAACGGCCAAGTCGAATGGGCCAATGGTCTGATCATGAGTGGTATTAAGCCCAGACTGGTGTGCTCTTTACGAGAATCAGACAGTCACTGGATTGAGGAACTTGATTCCGTACTCTGGGCACTCCGAACCATGCCCAATCGAACGACCGAATACACACCTTTCTTTATGGTGTACAGCGCAGAGGTCGTGTTGCCCTATGATATTATTCATGACTCACCTAGAGTGCGCATGTACGAAGAGAAAGAGGTTGAGCTAGATCGGCACGATGACCTAGATGGATTAGAAGAGGAGCGTGACGTTGCCAAGGCCCGTTCCGCATTCTACCAACAATAGGCGAGGCGTTACCAAAGCAGAGAAGTGCGGGCTAAAACATACAATCTCGGGGAACTTGTTCTACGCCTTACGGAGAAGAAAAAGGATAATCTCAAACCTAAATGGGAGGGGCCCTTCATAATAGATGAAGTCCTTACTGGAGGAGCCTATCGCCTTCACAATGCAGAGGATAATCCCTTGAGCCGAACCCATGGAACGCCGCCCGGGTCCGAAGATTTTATGAGTAGTTTGGCCTCCTTAGGTCTCATTTTATACTAGGTTCTTTCTATTTTCTCTCCCCTTTTAATTCTTCCCCTTTTCTTCTAAATAGTATGTCCGGATCGACCGCATTGTTGGGAGTACACATCTTTAAATGTATACACCGCACCATACGTGGGGGCTTCTTTTAAAGAAGCATTTTATTGAAAAGCTTACAAGCTTCTTTTGCCCATACTGTTTGTTGTTTCTGCCATTTTATGTACCTCTATGACTTAAGTTTTTGCCAAGCTGGGTTGCCTGGCTCCTGTGCTTATACCCTATGTTCCCGATTGTCCGGCTAGGGCGTAAAGGGAGCACCTCTGCGATTCTTACAACCGAGTTATCAAAACCTGTACCTCAGACAGGTGAAGCCGAAAGCTAGCGTTCTTAAGAGAATAATTGGTCGGCACATTTACAACAGACTGTCTCTGGCAACTACTATAAAATTGGCCGCCTTTACTTTGGATACGAGCCCAGCCCAAGAAAACGAACCCCTAACGGAACTATTTTTGTTGGAAGATGTTTCTTATGTTAAACAGTAATATAACATAACTCCCCTAACACATTTTGTCTGTTTGAGCAATATGAACGGATTGCCTGGTTTCTGACAAGACTAAATGTTTTCTAGATAAACATAGTACACGGAAACACTCCAACTTCTTGGTTCGGAGGTAGAAGCCGAAGGTCTGCGATGACAAAAAATTTATACAATTTGGCAGGAGATAAGTTCGATCATAAGGTACATTCATACATCGAATCAAATGCCTACTCTCTTTCTACACCATCTAGTAGACTATCTAATTTATAATCTTGTTGTGAAAATTTCACCGCTATCATTACTTGGTCGTATACCAAACTCACGGGAATCTCCTTCCTGTTAGCTCCTTGCGGTCCAACTCTGGCCATATGGTTCGGATCAAGACCGGTATAGCGTGTCTTCACCATGGCCCATGCCTCTCGAGTGCCTTCATGGCATGCGGACGTCTTCCACAGCTCGGAGCAACGCCGAGCACCCTTGAATAGATCTGCCAACCCCTCAATACTTTCTAGAGGGACGTCGGAGGGCCATAAGGCTTTGACCATATTCTTCATGGCCTTCTGGGCACGCTCGTGCAACTTTGCCAGCTCCTCTGGAACGTTGCTTTGTAGGATGGGCATCTCCTCTTCGGGGTAGCCGGTCAACATACTTGTATCAACCAAACTATAACGTTCCACATTATATGATTATATCAATAGTTTGGATGGTTCATAAGTCATACTGAATATGCCGCCCTTCAGCTTCTGGTCTCCCTATTGAGCCTCCAAGAGTTGAGCCTTTAAGCTCTTTATCTCTTTGGGTTGCTTCTTCACTTCTTCTTCTAGTTTTTGATATTTGCCAAAATACATTGGGGCACTCTTCATTTCTTCAAGCTCAGAGACAGCGGCATTTAGCTGTGTCCAGCTTGTCTCGAGCTCCTGGGACAATGCACTGTTCTTCTCCTTGAGAACCTGCGGTCATCAAACGATCCTCAAATCGGCTTTGTCCACCCACTTTAAGTCTCGGGGACTACTGCTATTTATCTACTAATTTTATATATATTGGTACCTGCATATCCTTTGAGAACAGGCGAGCAATCCCTATGAGTCCATCCCGGGTAGCTCGGATATATGCACCCATAGTGCTAAGGGCGGTAAACTCCGGCTCCATCAAGGCAGGGGCGTGCAGGGCTTCTTTCAAGTGACGATGATTCATTACACTTTCAACTTCGGAGTTAGTGACGGACATCTCATCTGACTCTTCATGAGGCGAATGAGTCTGTGTCGCACTGGCATGCACCCCCGTCCTGGTTGATGTCTCTGGCGCCGTATTGGCCGCGGCTCGGCTGGCTGGGATCTTGTTCACGGTTCACCGTATACACCTCCTGTGATGATTGAAGGAGGATGCGAATGACAATTCGGCTTCACACCTGAATATGAAATAGGAGGAATATACCTTTTCAATGATGGAGCAGACTTAGTGGTGCTTCTGACTTCCTTTCATTTTGTGCGACCCTTCCGTGAAGGTGCTGACCTTTTCTTGGTCGCCCGTCCCTGGGTACGGCTCGCTGAATGCCGATCCTGCGAGACATGGTCCGATGCGGAGAGTAAGAGATGAGCAAAAGTATCTCTCTGTCTTGAGAATACAATTTCTCAATACTCACCTTCACGAAAGGATAGAGGTCGGGGTAGTCAGCCACAACGGCTACTTCCGAGCTATCAAGGCTCACTTGATAGTAGACTCCATCTTCAAACTCTACAAATATTTCCGGATCCTCGTGGAATCCGGGATCTTCATTGCGATCATGATCCTCTGGCTGGGGGTGGGGCAATTAATGTTCTCAACTATTTGCCTCCATGACTATTTAAAAAGCAGCCAGGGTATTCGGTTAATGCGATTCAATGAGTAAAAAAGTACTGAACAATTCAAAAACCTACCCATTCAATGGGATTGTACATGGAGAAGCCCTCTCGACAATTTAAATGGAGGAAGTCTTCTTCTTCTCCTATATAAAGATTGTCCAGCATGGCGGCTGATGCGGCTTAGTTGTTCGGACCCTCTCGCCTGTAGTGGGATGCATCATCCTCCCCGTTGTAATTCCATAAGGGGGTCACCCTGGATTGAAGGGGTTGGATGCATCGCTTTGTTGCAATGGCCATAACTTCAACTATGGAGAGTCCGGAATGGGTCAGTAACCTGACCTTGTTTACCAATATCATTACTTCCGCACTGTCTTCCTAACCACGGGACTTCGGACGCCAGTTATATAGCTTCTTCAAGAGGGCGCTGGACAATTCTGGCAGTCCGCGCCGAACAGGGTCTGGAAGAGGAACATCCTAGATATAGAACCATTTTGAAGACCATTCGGCGGATCCTTTCTTTGGATTCCTGATTGGATAGCCGGATCCGGCTATGCGCCATACTTCGGCGCCACCCACTTCAAAAATAGACCCGCCCCATGATGGCGGGGGACGAGGTAGAAGAACTTTTTCCATAGTTCAAAGTGAGCCTCACAGCCCAAAATAATTCGCAAAGGGCGATAAAACCAGAGATATGTAAGATAGAACCTGGCGTGAGGTTGTGCAGTTGGATCCTGTAGTATTCCAATAGGCCCCTAAGGAAAGGGTGGATTGGGAATTCCACGCCCCTCAAGAGGAATGATATGAAGCATACCCTCTCCCCTTGGCTGGGATTGGGGAAAATTTCCGCCAACGCGTCGACACCCATAGAAGTTAACCCTGCCTGTACGGAGACTAGATCCGCGGGAGAGGGGGACATATCCTTGCGTCTGGAGAAGATTGAGCTGGAGGTGAGATACAGAGCAACTCTGCCAATCCCCCTCTTGAGGGCCATGAGGACGCGAGGAGGAGCCAGGGTCACTAGCCATGGTCTGAATTTTTCCGTGGTTCACTCTGTTGCTCTTGGGGCGGCGCAAGATGGCATTTTGCAGATCTAGCCTTGTTATATAGGCGTAGCCTGTGCCTGTTAAAATATTAAAATACATTGGTAATGGACCATTCACATTCACTCAGACACGTGGAAATCGAGGCGACGACAGGGAGGAATCATAAAGACTAGGCACGGAAATCAATGTCGGACTATCATCAATCCGGAATGTGGTGGAGAACCCGCCTTGCAGAGTTGAAGACTTGATTCTGCACACTACATTGTCATTGAAGGCAAGTTCTGGGGCTACTGAGGGAGTCCTAGATTCGGGGGTCCTCAAGTGTCCAACCTAGGAGTATGGGCCAGATCGCATGGGCCGTACAGGATCAAGCTAAAGATTAGCTGCCATGTCCGGATGGAACTTCTCGCTACGTGGACGGCAAGAATAGAGTCCGGAAGCTTCCTTCCCTGATAAGCCGACCTTGTACAAACCCTAGACCCATCCGGTGTGTATATAAACTAGAGGGGTTAGCCTGTAGGGGCTATCTTCTTCACCATCACTGGATCGTCATAGGCTAGACACCTAGGGTTAGCCATTATTACCTCGAGGTAGATCAACTCTTGTAATCTACATACTCGTCGAATAAAATCAAGAAGGAGTAGGGTTTTTATTTCCTTAAGAGGCCCAAACCTGGGTAAACACTGTGTCCCCTAGCATCCTGTTACCATTGATCCTTAGACGCACTGCTTGGGCCCGCCTACCCAAGATCTGCCGGTTTCGACACCGACAGCGACCCATAGAGACTAAATGGATCCTCAAGAAGGAGACTGACACTGATGGTAATGTTACTGTCTATAAAGCTCGACTTGTCGCAAAAGGTTTTCGACAAGTTCAAGGAGTTGACTACGATGAGACTTTCTCACCCGTAGCGATGCTTAAGTTTGTCCGAATCAAGTTAGCAATTGCCGCATTTTATGATTATGAAATCTGGCAAATGGATGTCAAAACTGCATTCCTTAATGGATTTCTTAAAGAAGAGTTGTATATGATGCAACCAGAAGGTATTGTCGATCCTAAAGGTGCTAACAAAGTATGGAACTCCATGGATCCATTTATGGACTGGTGCAAGCATCTCGGAGTTGGAATATACGCTTTGATGAGGTGATCAAAGCATATGATTTTATACAGACTCTTGGAGAAGCCTGTATTTACAAGAAAGTGAGTGGGAGCTCTATAGCATTTCTAATATTATATGTGGATGACATATTGTTGATTGGAAATGATGTAGAATTTCTGGATAGCATAAAAGCATACTTGAGTAAAAGTTTTTCAATGAAAGACCTCGGTGAAGCTGCTTATATATTGGGCATCAAGATCTATAGAGATAGATCAAGACGCTTGATAGAACTTTCACAAAGCACATAACTTGACAAGATTTTGAAGTAGTTCAAAAATGGAACAGTCAAATAAGGAGTTCGTGCCTGTGTTGCAAGGTGTAAAGTTGAGTAAGACTCAAAACCCGACCATAGCAGAAAATGGAAAGAGAATGAAAGTCATTCACTATGCCTCATACATAGGTTCTATAAAGTATGCTATGTTGTGTACCAGACCTATTGTGTACCTTATCATGAGTTTGGTAAGGGGGTACGATAGTGATCCAGGAGTGGATCACTGTACAACGGTCAAAGTTATCCTTAGTTACCTAAGAGGACTAAGGAAATATTTCTCGGTTATGGGAGTGATAAAGAGTTTGTCGTAAAGAGTTACGTTGATGCAAGCTTTTACACCTATCTGGATGACTCTGAGTCTCAATCTGGATACATATTGAAAATGGGAGCAATTAGCTAGAGTAGCTCCATGTAGAGCATTGTAGACATAGAAAATTTGCAAAATACATACGGCTCTAAATGTGGCAGACCCATTGACTAAACTTATCTCACAAGAAAAACATGATCACACTTTAGTACTCTTTGGGTGTTAATCACATAGCGATGTGAACTAGATTATTGACTCTAGTAAACCTTTTGGGTGTTGGTCACATGGCGATGTGAACTATGGGTGTTAATCACATACATATGTGAACTATTGGTGTTAAATCACATGGCGATGTGAACTAGATTATTGACTCTAGTGCAAGTGGGAGACTGAAGGAAATATGCCCTAGAGGAAATACTGAAGTTGTTATTTTATATTTCCTTATATCATGATAAATGTCTATTTTTCATGCTAGAATTGTATTAACCGGAAACTTGATACATGTCTGGATACATAGACAAAACATATTGTCCCTAGTATGCCTCTACTTGACTACCTCGTTAATCAAAGATGGTTAAGTTTCCTAACCATAGACATGTGTTGTCATTTGCTGAACGGGATCACATCATTAGGAGAATGATGTGATGGACAAGACCCATCCGTTAACTTAGCATTATGATCGTTTAGTTTTATTGCTACTGCTTACTTCATGTCAAATACATATTCCTCCGACTATGAGATTATGCAACTCCCGGACACCAGAGGAATGCCTTGTGTTTTATCAAACGTCACAACATAACTGGGTACTTATAAAGATGCTCTACAGGTATCTCCGAAGGTGTTTGTTGGGTTGGCATGTATCGAGATTAGGATTTATCACTTCAAGGATCGGAGAGGTATCTCTAAGCCCTCTCGGTAATGCACATCATATGAAGCCTTGCAAGCAATGTGACTAATGAGTTAGTTGTGGGATGATGCATTATGGAACGAGTAAAGAGACTTGCTGGTAACAAGATGGAACTAGGTATGAACATACCAACGATCAAATCTCGGGCAAGTAACATACCAATGACAAAGGGAATAATGTATGTTAACATAGCAGTTCGACCGATAAAGATCTTTGTATAATATGTGGGAACCAATATGAGCATCCAGGTTCTGCTATTGGTTATTGACCGGAGAGGTGTCTCGGTCATGTCTACATAGTTCTTGAACCCGTAGGGTCCGCACGCTTAACGTTCGATGATGATGTGTATTATATGAGTTATGTGTTTTGGTGACCGAAGATTGTTCGGAGTCCTCGATGAGATCACGGACATGATGGGGAGTCTTGAAATGGTCGAGAGGTAAAGATTCATATATTGGAAGGTAGTATTCGTGTAACATCCCAATTTTTTTCAATTTGGAATGTTATACAAATAGATCATTATTGCATATCACATTCATTGCATTTTGCCTCGATCCTAGAAATTCTACGCAACTCAAGGACCCATGGAGAGAGTTGGGGATTTCGTAAATTTCATATTTGAGTTTTCTCAAATTTTGGAAATATGATCATTTGATTTTATTTATTTTATCTTCAATTATTTCAAATTTTAAATTATGAGAGAGGGAATAAAATGACTTTCCAAAAATAAAGAAATATTGAGGATTTAATAAAAAAATCAAATAAGAATTTATTTTGGATTTTATTGCTATTTTATTTAAATTTAGGACAATGCGCGCTTTACAAAACTGCATTTAGGCCCAAATTAATGTTCATCTAAACCGACTTGATTTTAAAAGCCGGGGAAAATTTATTTCGGGATTTTTGGAGTCCGTTTAGTATTTCTTTCGTTGATTTTCTACGCGAAAATTATTTTAAAAAAAAGCCTGAACCGACCTTGGGCCGTAACCGGCCAGGACTCCGCCTGGTCGGGGTCTTTTTATACCGTGCCCGGGCCGACCCCAGCCCAAGCCGCGCCCCGCCCCCAGCCCAAGTCATCGCCGCCACCAACCCTAACCATAGCCCGCCGCCGCCGCCCGCCGTCGCCGCCAACCGCCGCCGCCTCGCCGGACCCCGCCGCCGTCACCGCCGACCACCGCCGCCCTCGCCGAAGCCACGGCCGCCGCCGGACCCGCACCCCAAGGTCGACCCGAGCCCCGCCGTTTTTTTTAGAAAAATCGTTCGGTTTTTTCGTCGGTTTTTTCAGATCCGTTTTTTTATTAGATCAGTTTTTTTCGGTTTAGGTTAATTAGCGAGCGTTCGCTCGTTCGTTCGTTTTAACGAACGCGTTTATCGTTTAGATCCAGATAACGAACATTCGTTTGTTAATCTGTTCGTCATTTTTCTTTTTTCTCAGATTTATTCCGCGATTTTTCTGATCACGATTTCTGATCCAATTTTCGTTTTAGTATAACTTTTCGCTCGTTTATCAGAATCAGACGATTCAAGCGCCTAGAGTTTCTTCTCGAAACCCTCTTTCCGAATAATCTACTCAAACAAGTTTTTGCTTCTATAAAATTTGACTTAGGTCCAGATTAGTAAGCGAAGCTTGTTTCTTTCGCCGTTTGAGTTTCTTTGTTTCGTTCGATTTGATTGTTTTTGCAAACCGGAGTTCTTAAGTTGAACTTTCTGGTTAGATATCTTATTTGAGTTTTACATGTGCATTAGATGAGTACTTATTGTATGCTTGTTTGTTTGTTCGCGATAGAGTACCCGGATTGCGCCTCTTGCTACTTCGAATCCCTAGGTTTCATGGATCATCAGCAAGGCAAGTAACACTTTGATCATACTTCTCTACTACCCAGTTTTATGCATTAGATCAATCCTCAAACAATTGCATGATTAGGATCTGATTAATATGTGGGTTTCGGAAGTAGATGAGGTAGTGCCTATTACCTATTTTAATATCAAACCCTTGGGAGTTACTTCTACGTTTGCTTATTATGCCATGCTATGCTAGTAGACGTGGATTGGGTGAGTTTATCCATGACAGATGTGAGATTGTTAATTAATGGTTTATTTAAGATGGTAAATTTAATACACATCTGGGTGGATTGAGGTACCTGGGTATTCCAGGATTTCCTGTTTGTTTTTGGACCGCCACCCAGGCTCAAAGGGATCATAAGATCGTGCAAACTCTTACAATGGTAGACTTGCAGATGTAGGGGAAAGTAGGTGTACAGGTCTACCCATCATAAGGTGCTAGCGCTTCTGAAAGACTATGTCTCGGTCATCTGTTTCTCAAACACCATGTAGTGCGAGAAAACCAACGGAGGAGATCGAGTCCTGTGGGGAAAAGTGCGCAAACTTCTGCGGAGTGTAAAAACTAATCATGATTAGTCGTGTCCCCAGTTATGGACATCTTGAGTATCTAGTACTTGGATTATCCTGTGAATCTCAACATGTTATTTTAATTAATATTGTTGGGTTTGTTTAATGATGATTATTTCTAATTGGGATTGAGAATGTTGTCAACCATTCTCAATGTTTAACAACCACCATGATAGTTAAATAAATTTATTCCTTTGCAGTAGGGAAAAACTGGCTTTATGCAAAAACTGTAACCATAGAGTTTTCCACCAGCCATATATGCATGTAGAATAGCTTTATTCTTTCATACATTGCCAGCATATCCATGTGCTGACCCGTTTTTGGGCTGCAATGTTCATGTTGCAGACTTTTCAGACGACGAGTAAGATGCCTTAGGATCATGGTTCTATACTCAGTGATGCCGTTGGAGTTGATGGACTCACTTATCTTCCAAGCCTTCCGTTGTTATCGTCATTAGATGGCCTTAAGCCATATTTATTGTAATAAGCTCTCTTTTGAGACATTTGATGTAATAAGTGTGTGATTGCTACTCTGTTATAAATCCTTCGAGTACTATGTGTGTCAGCATTACTGATCCAGGGATGACACTGATGCACAGAGATCTGACTGTTTGAGGTCTGGTCGCTACAAGATGGTATCAGAGCACACGTTGACTGTGTGACACGACCACTAAGCTAAAGCCCTAGATCACTACTCTCTCTTCTCATTTATGACTCCTCATCTTTTCTACTCTTTTAGGATGGCGGATGCAACGAACAAGTTCACGCAACCAGATGAAGATACACCCTTTGGACGACACCTGAAGGAAGTCACTAGATACCTAAACATCGAGGTACCAAGTTTCACCAGGACCTACAACGCCACTTTACCTGAAGAAGAGCGCTGGATGATTCAAGTACAAGTTCCAAGAAGTACGTTCATGCCCGTCACTGAGCCCATAGAGTTTTCCTTTGATGCACCAACATGAAGTCTAGGAAAGAGCATGGCAGCCCACATCACCATGGGACGTATTGGAGAAGTTTACCACACAGAGCTTAAGGATACTATCTACCAGATTTGTGGGCGCCGAGATGAGCAATGGGAGATGGTCAGCACCAGGAAGGACAGATCAATTGCAGCTTTCATCCAGGAGTTAGACCAGCACATTCGACGCCAGGAGAACCAAATGTGCGCAGGCATGATGGATCTGAAGAAGGCCATGACCAAGATCACAGAACTTGAGGAAGAACTCAAGTCTACACGCGATGGATATGAGGAGGAAATAGCAATGCTAGTCGAGAAGAAGGAAGATCTGAAGAAGAAGCTAAGAGTGTTTATGGGATTTCCCGCAACTGGAGAAGACGAAGATTGCACTTGTCCAAAGAATTACATCATCATCGATGACATCGACTCGGACCCGGACGATAGTGATGATGACTATGTTGATGAAGCTGTAGCAGATATCATGGAGTCTTCATCGGAGCAGTTTTTCTAGTAGACCACCATAACAGTAGTAGTATATCCCCCATGTATCTAGTATAGTCTGAGCACTTTTGTAACGATAGATAGACCATTGTATGCCCTTGCTTGTTTGAATGAAGTGTTTTGATTGCCATTTGTCTCATGTGCATATGGGTAGTGTTTTCCCTCTAGACCTCATTCTATTATGTATTCTCATCTTTTCTAAACCCTCAGATGCCTCCGAGATGTCACAATGGATTTGCTTTCCCACCGGAGCTCACCCAGTTGATCCAGCAGAAGAATGCATTGATGCAGATACTAGTCCAGAATCAGAATCACGGGAACAACAATAACAACAACAACCCACCACTACCACCACCTGTTGTTCACTTAACTTGTTTTCTTAGGCTGAATCCGCCGGTGTTCTCCAGTAGCACCGAGCCAATTGTTGCAGATGATTGGCTTCGCAAGACAGCCAGGGAGTTGACCACTGCAGGATGCACAGATGCGGAGAAGGTGCGATTTGCAGCACATCAGCTTGAGGGACCCGCAGCATCATGGTGGGAGAATTTCACAGCCACCTATCTGAAGGAAATATGCCCTAGAGGCAATAATAAAGTTATTATTTATTTCCTTATATCATGATAAATGTTTATTATTCATGCTAGAATTGTATTAACCGGAAACATAATACATGTGTGAATACATAGACAAACATAGTGTCACTAGTATGCCTCTACTTGACTAGCTCGTGAATCAAAGATGGTTAAGTTTCCTAGCCATGGACAAAAGAGTTGTCATTTGATTAACGGGATCACATCATTAGGAGAATGATGTGATTGACTTGACCCATTCCGTTAGCATAGCACCCAATCGTTTAGTATATTGCTATTGCTTTCTTCATGACTTATACATGTTCCTATGATTATGAGATTATGCAACTCCCATTTACCGGAAGAACAATTTGTGTGCTACCAAACATCACAACGTAAATGGGTGATTATAAAGGAGCTCTACAGGTGTCTCCGAAGGTACATGTTGGGTTGGCGTATTTCGAGATTAGGATTTGTCACTCCGATTGTCGGAGATGTATCTCTGGGCCCTCTCGGTAATGCACATCACTATAAGCCTTGCAAGCAATGTGACTAATGAGTTAGTTGTGAGATGATGTATTACGGAACAAGTAAAGAGACTTGCCGGTAACGAGATTGAACTAGGTATTGGATACCGACGATCGAATCTCGGGTAAGTAACATACCGATGACAAAGGGAACAATGTATGTTGTTATGCGATCTGACCGATAAAGATCTTCGTAGAATATGTGGGAGCCAATATGAGCATCCAGGTTCCGCTATTGGTTATTGACCGGAGACGTGTCTCGGTCATGTCTACATAGTTCTCGAACCCGTAGGGTCCGCACGCTTAAGGTTTCGATGACAGTTATATTATGAGTTTATGAGTTTTGATGTACCGAAGGAGTTCGGAGTCCCGGATGAGATCGGGAACATGACGAGGAGTCTCGAAATGGTCGAGATGTAAAGATCGATATATTGGACGACTATATTCGGAGTTCGGAAAGGTTCCGAGTGATTCGGGTATTTTTCGGAGTACCGGAGAGTTACGGGAATTCGTCGGGGAGTATATGGGCCTTATTGGGCTTTAGGGGAAAGAGAGAGGAGAGGCTGGGCGCCCCCACCCCAAGGCCTAGTCCGAATTGGACTAGGGGGAGGGGCTGCGCCCCCTCCTTCCTTCTCTTCTCTTCCCCCTTTCCTTGACTGCTACTCCTACTAATTGGAAGGGGGGAATCCTACTCCCGGTGGGAGCAGGACTCCTCCTTGGCGCGCCCTCCTTGGCCGGCCGCCCCCTCCCCCTTGGCTCCTTTATATACGGGGGCAGGGGGGCACCCCATAACACACAAGTTGATCTTCGTGATCGTTCCTTAGCCGTATGCAGTGCCCCCCTCCACCATATTCCACATCGGTCATATCGTAGCGGTGCTTAGGCGAAGCCCTGCGTCGGTAGAACATCATCATCGTCACCACGCTGTCGTGCTGACGGAACTCATCCCCGACACCCTGCTGGATCGGAGTCCGGGGATCGTCATCGAGTTGAACGTGTGCTGAACTCGGAGGTGCCGTACGTTCGGTGCTTGGATCGGTCGGATCATGAAGACGTACGACTACACCAACCGCGTTATCATAACGCTTCCGCTTTCGGTCTACGAGGGTACGTAGACACACTCTCCCCGCTTGTTGCTATGCATCACCATGATCTTGCGTGTGTGTAGGATTTTTTTTTTGAAAATACTACGTTCCCCAACAGTGGCATCCGAGCTTGGTTTTATGCGTAGATGTCATATGCACGAGTAGAACACAAGTGAGTTATGGGCGATATAAGTCATACTGCTTACTAGCATGTCATACTTTGGTTCAGCGGTATTGTGAGATGAAGCGGCCCGAACCTACATTATGCGTACGCTTACGCGAGACTGGTTTCACCGTTACGAGCACTCGTGCTTAAAGGTGACTGGCGGGTGTCTGTCTCTCTCACTTTAGTTGAACCGAGTGTGGCTACACCCGGTCCTTGTGAAGGTTAAAACAGCACCAACTTGACAAACTATCATTGTGGTTTTGATGCGTAGGTAAGAACGGTTCTTGCTAAGCCCGTAGCAGCCACGCAAAATTTGCAACAACAAAGTAGAGGACGTCTAACTTGTTTTTGCAGGGCATGTTGTGATGTGATATGGTCAAGACATGATGCTATATTTTATTGTATGAGATGATCATGTTTTGTAACCGAAGTTATCGGCAACTAGCAGGAGCCATATGGTTGTCGCTTTATTGTATGAAATGCAATCGCCCTGTAATGCTTTACTTTATCACTAAGCGGTAGCGATAGTCGTAGAAGCATAAGATTGGCGAGACGACAATGATGCTACGATGGATATCAAGGTGTCGCGCCGGTGACGATGGTGATCATGACAGTGCTTCGAAGATGGAGATCACAAGCACAAGATGATGATGGCCATATCATATCACTTATATTGATTGCATGTGATGTTTATCTTTTATGCATCTTATCTTGCTTTGATTGACGGTAGCATTATAAGATGATCCCTCACTAAATTATCATAGTAAAAGTGTTCTCCCTGAGTATGCACCATTGCGAAAGTTCTTCGTGCTGAGACACCACGTGATGATCGGGTGTGATAGGCTCTACGTTCAAATACAACGGGTGCAAAACAGTTGCACACGCGGAATACTCAGGTTAAACTTGACGAGCCTAGCATATAACAGATATGGCCTCGGAACACGGAGACCGAAAGGTCGAGCGTGAATCATATAGTAGATATGATCAATATATTGATGTTCACCGTTGAAACTACTCCATCTCACGTGATGATCGGACATGGTGTAGTTGATATGGATCGCGTAATCACTTAGAGGATTAGAGGGATGTCTATCTAAGTGGGAGTTCTTAAGTAATATGATTAATTGAACTTTAATTTATCATGAACTTAGTCCTAGTAGTATTTTGCAAATTATGTTGTAGATCAATAGCTTGCGTTGTTGCTTTCATATGTTTATTTTGATATGTTCCTAGAGAAAATTGTATTGAAAGATGTTAGTAGCAATGATGCGGATTGGATCCGTGATCTGAGGTTTATCCTCATTGCTGCACAAAAGAATTATGTCCTTAATGCACCGCTAGGTGACAGACCTATTGCAGGAGCAGATGCAGACATTATGAACGTTTGGCTAGCTCAATAAGATGACTACTTGATAGTTTAGTGCACCATGCTTAACGGCTTAGAATCGGGACTTCAAAGACGTTTTGAATGTCATGGACCATATGAGATGTTCCAGGAGTTGAAGTTAATATTTCAAGCAAATACCCGAGTTGAGAGATATGAAGTCTCCAACAAGTTCTATGGCTAAAAGATGGAGGATAATCGCTCAACTAGTGAGCATGTGCTCAGATTGTCTGGGTACTACAATCACTTGAATCAAGTGGGAGTTAATCTTCCAGATAAGATAGTGATTGACAGAGTTCTCTAGTCACCATCACCAAGTTAGTAGAACTTTGTGATGAACTATAGTATGCAAGGATGACGAAAATGATTCCCGAGCTCTTCGTGATGTTGAAATCGACGAAGGTAGAAATCAAGAAAGAGCATCAAGTGTTGATGGTTGACAAGATCACTAGTTTCAAGAAAAGGGCGAAGGGAAAGAAAGGGAACTTCAAGAAGAATGACAAGCAAGTTTTCACTCCCGTGAAGAAGACCAAAGCTGGACCAAAGCCTGAAACTGAGTGCTTACACTGCAAAGGAAATGGTCACTCAAAGCGGAAATGCCCTGAATATTTGGTGGATAAGAAGGATGGCAAAGTAAACAAGGGTATATTTGATAAACAGGTTATTGATGTGTGCCTTACTAGTGTTTATAGTAGCCCCTGAGTATTTGATACTTGTTCGGTTGCTAAGATTAGTAACTCGAAACAGGAGTTACAGAATAAACAGAAACTAGTTGAGGGTGAAGTGACGATGTGTGTTGGAAGTGGTTCCAAGATTGATATGATCATCATCGCACACTCCCTATACTTTCGGGATTAGTGTTGAACCTAAATAAATGTTATTGGGCATTTGCGTTAAGCATGAATATGATTTGATCATGTTTATTGCAATACGGTTATTCATTTAAATCTGAGAATAATTGTTGTTCTGTTTAAATGAATAAAACCGTTGATGGTCATACACCCAATGAAAATAGTTTGTTGGATCTCGATCATAGTGATACACATATTCATAATATTGATGCCAAAAGATGCAAAGTTGATAATGATAGTGCAACTTATTTGTGGCACTGTCGTTTGGGTCATATCGGTGTAAAACGCATGAAGAAACTCCATAAAGATGGATTTTTGGAATCTCTTGGTTATGAATCATTTGATGCTTGTGAACCGTGCCTTTTGGCAAGATGACTAAAACTCCGTTCTCCGGAACAATGGAACGAGCTAATGACTTATTGGAAATAATACATACCGATGTATGCAGTCCAATGAGTGTTGATGCTCGTGGCGGGTATCGTTATTTTCTAACCTTCACAAGATGAATTGAGCATATATGAGTATATCTACTTAATGAAGCACAAGTCTGAAACATTTGAAAAGTTCAAAGAATTTCAGAGTGAAGTGGAGAATCATCGTAACAAGAAAAAAAGTTTCTACAATTTGATCGCGGAGACAAATATTTGAGTTACGAGTTTGGTCTTCAATTAAAACAATGTGGAATAGTTTCACAAACTCATGCCACCTGGAACACTACAGCTTAATGGTGTGTCCGAACGTCATAACAGTACTTTATTGGATATAGTGCAATCTATGATGTCTCTTACCGATTTACCACTATCATTTTGGGGTTATGCATTAGAGACAGCCACATTCATTTTAAATAGGGCACCATCAAAATCCGTTGAGACGACACCTTATGAACTGTGGTTTGGCAAGAAACCAAAGTTGTCATTTCTTAAAGTTTGGGACTGCAATGCTTATGTGAAAAAGTTTCAACCTGATAAGCTCGAACCCAAATCGGAGAAGTGCGTCTTCATAGAATACCCAAAGGAAACTGTTGGGTACACCTTCTATCACAGATCCGAAGGCAAGATATTCGTTGCTAAGATGGATCCTTTCTAGAGAAGGAGTTTCTCTCGAAAGAAGTGACTGGGAGAAAAGTAGAACTTGATAAGGTAATAGTACCTTCTTAATTGGAAAATAGTTCATCGCTGAAATCAGTTCCAGTGATTCCTACACCAATTAGTGAGGAAGCTAATGTTGATGATCATGAAACTTCAGATCAAGTTATTACATAACCTCGTAGGTCTTCCAGAGTACGGTCTGCACCAGAGTGGTATGGTAATCATGTTCTGGAAGTCATGTTACTAGACCATGATGAACCTACGAACTATGAGGAAGCGATGATGAGCCCAGATTCCGTGAAATGGCTTGAGGCCATAAAATCTGAGATATGATCCATGTATGAGAACAAAGTATGGACTTTGATTGACTTGCTCGATGATCAGCAAGCCATGTTAAATAAATGGATCTTCAAGAGGAAGACGGACACTGATAGCAGTGTTACTATCTACAAAGCTCGACTTGTTGCAAAAGGTTTTTGACAAGTTCAAGGTGTTGAATATGATGAGATTTTCTCACTCGTAACGATGCTTAAGTCTGTCCGAATCATGTTAGCAATTGCCACATTTTATGAAATCTGGCAAATGGATATCAAAATTGTGTTCCTGAATGGATTTCTGGAAGAAGAGTTGTATATGATGCAACCAGAAGGTTTTGTCGATCCGAAGGGTGCTAACAAAATGTGCAAGCTCCAGCGATCCATCAATGGACTGGTGCAAGCATCTCAGAGTTGGAATATACGCTTTGATGAGTTGATCAAAGCATATGGTTTTATACATACTTTTGGAAAGGCTTGTATTTACAAGAAAGTGAGTGGGAGCACTACGGCCTTTCTGATAAGTATATGTGAATGACATATTGTTGATTGGAAATAATGTAGAATTTTCTGGAAAGCATAAAGAAGTGCTTGAAAGGAGTTTTTCAAAGAAAGACCTTGGTGAAGATGCTTACACATTGAGCATCAAGATCTATAGAGATAGATCAAGACGCTTGATAAGATTTTTCAATGAGTACATACCTTGACAAGATTTTGAAGTAGTTCAAAATGAAACAGTCAAAGAAAGAGTTCTTGCCTGTGATGCAAAGGTGTGAAGTTGAGTAAGACTCAAAGCCCGACCACGGCAGAAGATAGAAAGAGAATGAAAGTCATTCCTGTAAGTGCATCTAGTGCCACCCCTAGTTGGTCTTAGAGTATTGACGACAAAGGTGGTTGAGGGACTAATGCGTTTGTGAGAATTGCAGGATAACGCAGGTAGTGTCCCTCATTGATTCGGTTTACCTACTGGAGATGACCCCTAAAAATGTATGAAGACATTGACGATAATGGTGGTATGAGAAGATATTCATATTGAAGACTATGATATGAGAAGACATTGCGTGAAGACTATGGAGCACGAAGACTGTGTGGTTTCGTTGTTTCCTTTTCTTCTTTGTTGAGTCATAGGAACCACCGTACTGTTAAGTGGGGTCCAAGTGAACTAAGTCAGAGTGACTGAAGTGATGCTCAACCCAAATCCTATGTCTTCGAGCGAAGACAATGAGAGCAAATCTTATCCAGAGTTGGATGAGTCAGCTTTGCTTGTAGCCCAAGTAAAGTTGTCGTGTGTGTTTGAAATCTGACCGTTGGAACACGTGTCAGTTCCTTAGCGACCCAGGGTCATTTCGGACAAATCAGGTCGGGTTGCCTAGTGTCTATAAATAGCCCACCCCCTACACCATAAATTGGTGGCTGCTCAGAGTTAGTATACGGCTTTTGTCGTTTGAGAGCAACCCACCTCGAAGCATTTGAGAGAGAGAAATCCTTGCGAGGACAAAGCCCAAACACCCAGAGCCAAAGAGTGTTAGGCATCACTGAAGTCTTTCTGTCTGTGTGACCTGAAGACTTATTACACTTGAGGACTGTGTATCCTCCAGCCGGTTAGGCGTCGCGTTCTGAGCATCCAAGAGTCATTGTGGATTTCCGGGTGAACAAAGTCTGTGAAGGTTTGGAAGTCTACCTTGAAGACTTACCAGAGTGATTGGGCGAGGACTAAGTGACCTTAGATCAAGGCGAATAAGGTGAAGACACGGTCTTCTGAGTTGAATCTTAGCCTCCCTAACCAGACGTATAGTTGTCATAGCAACTGGAACTGGTCCAACAAATCCTGTGTCTTCAACAAGCAACTGGTTCTATCTCTTCCCTCCTTTACTTGAGTTTGTCTTCATGAAGTCATTGCTTATCGTCTTATCTGATTGACTTCATTGCTTGACTACTATTGTTGATTGGCTTCATACTATCTTCCATCCTGATCCTACTACCTAGCTGCTATTAATCTTCAAACGTTAATGCTATTGCATTTTTGATTATGGCTTGCTTGTTGTAGTTTATCTTCCGCTGCATATCAATTAGGTTGTTTCCATTGTTTGTCTTTGAAACTTCCATGTTTTGAAGACTTTCATAAAAATCGCCTATTCACCCCCCCTCTAGTCGATAACTAGCACTTTCAATTGGTATCAGAGCAAGGTACTCCCTTGTTCAATGTGATTCGGTTTAACCACCTAGAGTTTAGCTATGTCGACTGCAAGGATAATCAAAGTCTCCGCTGCTTGCCCCGTGTTCGATGGAACAGATTATCCCTACTGGAAGAATAAGATGCGCATGCATCTTGAAGCCATTGATGTCGACCTCTGGTATGTCGTCAAGAATGGCGTTCCCAAAACTGGTGAAGGTGTCACCCCTACTAATGTCAAGAAGTTCATTCAACTGGACTCGACTGCAAAGAACAGCATCTGTGGTCATCTGACCAAAGGACAGTATGGCCGTGTGAGTGCTCTGGAAACGTCAAAGCTAGTCTGGGACTGGGTGTCCAAGGTCAATGAAGGCGTCTCTACACAGAGAGACCAGAGGATCAGTGTTCTTCGCAATCTCTTCAATCGCTTCAAGAGAAACGACAATGAAAATGTCCAGCTCAAGTTTGATCGCCTCACCGACATCACAAATGAGCTTCAGGCTCTCGGCGCCACTGAGATCACCAAGCATGAAATTGTCAAGACACTGCTAAGATCACTTGACACCTCCTTTGACACCCTTGCCCTCATGATACAAGAACGTCCTGACTTCAAGACACTTGTTCCGTCTGATATACTTGAGAGGCTCAACACACTTGAGTTCCAGATTTCTGAGAAAAGAGATATCTATGGCCCCAACTATGGCCGAACTTGTGCTTTGAAGGCAAAAGTTGTTTCCTCATCTGAAGAAGAAGAATCTGACTGCGGTTCTGACGATCCTGAAGACATTGGAAGGGAGCTTGCTATGCTTGTGAAGAAGTTCCAGAAATTCACCAAGAAGAAGGGCTTCAGAAAGTCTTCACGATCCAGTTCAAGAAATGATGAAGCTTCCACTCAAGACAACAAGAAGAGAACATGTCACAAGTGTAAGAAGCTTGGGAACTACATCTCTGAGTGTCCTCAGTGGGACAACGAGAAGAAGAAGAAGAAGAGCAAGGAATATGACTCCGATGACAAGAAGAAGAAGAAATCTTTGAAGTCTTCTTCCAAGTCCTCATCAAGGTCTTCATCTCACAAGAAGAGCTCATCTGGCAAGGCTCATGCTTTTGTTGGCAAGGAAATGGATTCAGAGGAGGAGTCTGCATCTGAGGAGGCAGAGGTGGAATCTGAAGCTGAGTCCGACTCTGGCGTTGCAAGTCTGGCTCTGGCCACAGCATACGTCGCAAAGTCCATCTTCAACACTGAAGACAATGACTCCCACACCAATGCTGATGATGAGAAGGGCGATCTTGCTCCCACCTACTGCTTCATGGCATTCGGTGCCAAGGTAAAATCGTGTGATGCTTACTTTCAAACATCAAGTGAAGATGACTCTGATTGTGAATCTAAACCCAGCTACAAAACACTTGCTAAAATTGCTACTGAACAACAAAGGGCTATGGAACATACTCAAAAACTGTTAGACAAAAGCGATGACATGTTGGACGCGGAAATGACACGTTCACAGTCCTTAGTTGAAGACATAAAAAATCTTCATGCTAAGTATCAAGAACTTGAAAGTCTTCACGAGTCTCTCTCAACCACTTATGAAAAGCTCTCCTATGAATATCTTCAAAGAAAGCAAGAGCTTGAGAAACTGAAAGTGACTCATGAAGATCTTCAAAAAGAGAAAGAGTCATTTCGCGCTCAAAGGATCAGTCCCGCTCAGGATGAATTTGAACCACCATGCTTAAAATGCATTGAGTGTGATAACGCTAACTCTATTGCTGAATGTTCCACTGCTGCTACTGTTGCTCTGTCTTCAACTACTGATGTGGTAACTAACCCCTCTTTTGAGGATACCACTACTATTGTTGATGAAAATGCTAGGTTGAAGACATTGCTTGAAACAGGGATGTATAAAAGTCTGAAAGGGCATCAGACACTTTGTGATGTCCTCAAAAAGCAGATTCTGAACCGAAACCCTAGGAAAGAGGGTGTTGGGTTCGAGAGGAAAATGAATGCTGATGGTTCCTACTGGAAGCCTGAGCAGTATCCCATAACCACATGGGTTGCTGCAAAGGAACCTTCAGTGGATCCATCTACCTTATCTGGATTTACCTGTGCTAATCCTATTATCATTGATGAATCCTTTGATGCAAACTATAAACTGTTCAAAAACCAGAATGGTGAAGTGTTTGCCAGGTATATTGGTACTAACTGCAGGAATGGACCTCCTATGAAGAAGATCTGGGTTCCCAAAAGCTGCCTTGAGAATTTTCCAGTGAATGTCATCATGACACCACCAGGGAAGAAGACAAACCCCAGACCAAAGGCATCATATGGTCCAACGGCTACTTACGAACACAGGACTCACTTGAGTCACCCTAACGCCAATGTTTTGCAGGGAAATCATACTCAGACCCATGAATATGAGCGTGTGTCTTCAAATCGCTATGTTCATAGAACTAAGAACTTTTCTGCTTATTCACATGAGTATCATTCATCTCCTACAAGGCTATTTGCTAGGGCTTCAAAGCCGAAATTCTCAGATGCTGCACTTAGACTCATTGCTTCTAAGCCACACCTAAAAATGTGGGTGGTGAAGAAGAATTAACTCTCTTTTGCAGAATGTGGTCTCCAGCCAGCAATCAATGGCGTCCGATATAATTGCTGGGGACCTAAAACATAAAGGGACGCATGATAAAATGACTTACTATGTATTCCACATATGAATCACTTACCTGTCATACTGTGTGCTAACTTTCATCTATGCTGTGATAATCCAAGTGTGCATCAAATGCTTATGCTTCACAACATACATTGTGAAGCCTATCCTCCTAACTGCACTGTAGGGCATGTCACCAAAAGCTTCAGAATGGATTATTGACAGCGGATGCACTAATCATATGACTGGTGATCAAAGTCTTCTCATGGACTCAACCTTACGTCCATCCGACAAGAGTCAAATCACATTTGCTGACACTGGTAAAGGCAAAGTATTGGGTCTAGGTAGAGTTGCAATCTCAAAGGATCAACACATGGATAAAGTGATGCTTGTTGAATCCCTTGGATTCAACTTAATGTCTGTCTCAATGCTTTGTGACTTAAACATGATTGTGATATTTGGAAAATATTGTTGCCTTGTACTAATGGAATCTGACAAATCTCTAGTCTTTGAAGGGTATAGGAAAGGTGATCTATATATGGTAGATTTCTCAGCAGGTCCAAAACTTGCCGTATGTCTTCTTGCTAAAGCTTCAGAATGCTGGCTATGGCATCGAAGGCTGGGGCACGCTAGCATGAGGAACTTGCACACTCTCGTCAAAAAGAAGCATGTCATAGGCATCGAAGGTGTCAAGTTCAAGAAAGATCATCTGTGTGGTGCCTGCGAAGCTAGAAAGATGACAAGGGCCAAGCATCCTTCGAAGACAATCATGACAACATCTCAACCCTTCGAGCTGCTGCACATGGACTTATTTGGACCTACCCACTACTCCACCCTCACAACAACGGCGTGTCTCTATGGCTTCGTCATTGTTGATGACTACTCAAGATTCACATGGGTGCACATAATTCTTTACAAGACTGAAGTACAAGATGTCTTCAGACGATTCGCCAATCGAGCAATGAACAACTATGGCATCAAGATCAAGCATATCATAAGTGATAACGGCACTGAATTCAAGAACATCGGGCTTGATCTTTATCTAGATACAATGGGAATCACTCATGAATTTTCTGCTCCATACACACCTCAGCAAAACGGCATTGTAGAGCGCAAGAACAGAACCCTCATAGAGATGGCTCGAACAATGCTTGACGAGTACAAGACACCAAAAAGTTCTGGCCTGAAGCCATTGATATAGCTTGTCACATCATCAACCGTGTCTACATCCATAAGCTTCTGGGCAAAACATCCTATGAGCTCCTCACTGGCAAGAAACCAAATGTCAGTTACTTCAGAGTCTTTGGTGCTAGGTGCTGGATCAAGGATCCCCATCACAAGTCAAAATTTGAACCCAAAGCTCATGAAGGCTTCATGCTGGGCTATGGAAAGGATTCACACTCTTACAGAGTCTTCAACCTCTTCCACTACAAAATTGTTGAAACAGTGGAAGTGCGATTTGATGAAACCAATGGTTCGCAAAGAGAAATTCTGCCTAGTACACTTGATGAAGCTCCTTCCTGTGAATCTATCAAGTTGATGGGAACTGGTGAGATCATGCCCTCTGAAGCACAGCCTGAAGAGGAACTTATCATTTCTGCACCAAACCAACCTGAAGACAATGCTCAGACTGAAGACAATACTTCCAATGATGACAATGATCAGCATGAGCAAGGTCTTCGTCCAGTTCATCCTCGTGTTGCAAATGAAGTACAAATTGAGAAGATAATTGACAGTATCAATGCGCCTGGTCCGCTTACTTGCTCAAGAGCAACACAGCTAGCAAATTTCTGTGGGCATTTTTCATTTGTGTCAATATCAGAACCCAAGAAAGTTGCTGAAGCTTTTATGGAACCTGAATGGATTCAAGCCATGCAAGAAGAACCTCAACAGTTCAAGCTGAATAATGTTTGGGAACTTGTCAAGCGACCTGACCCTCGCAAGCATAACATTATAGGAACAAAATGGATATATCAAAACAAGCAAGATGAGCATGGTCAATTCGTCATAAACAAAGCACGTCTTGTGGCTCAAGGATATACTCAAGTTGAAGGAATTGACTTCGATGAAACATTTGCTCCTGTTGCTAGGCTTGAAGCCATTCGCATACTGCTAGCCTATGCAAATCATCACAACATCTTGCTATATCAAATGGATGTAAAGAGTGCATTTCTCAATGGCAAGATTGAAGAAGAAGTATATGTTACACAGCCACCTGGCTTTGAAGATCCAAAACATCCTGATATGGTGTACAAACTCAACAAAGCACTGTATGGCCTCAAACAAGCTCCTCGCGCTTGGTATGCTACAATCAAAGACTTCCTGAAAAGTAAAGGCTTCAAACCGGGATCCCTCGATCCCACTCTCTTCACGAAGAGATATGATGGTGAACTGTTTGTGTGCCAAATATATGTTGATGGCATAATATTTGGCTACACCAACCAGAAGTACAGTGATGAGTTTGGGTACATGATGCAAGAGCAATATCAAATGTCCATGATGGGAGAGCTGAAGTTCTTCCTTGGTCTTCAAATCCGTCAACAAAGAAATGGCATCTTCATATCTCAAGAAAAATATCTCAAAGATTGCCTGAAGAAGTTCGGCATGCAAGATTGCAAAGGTTACACGATGCCAATGCCAGCCAAACATCATCTTGGTCCCGACGACAATGGTAAAGAGTTCGATCAAAAGGTATACCACTCCATGATTGGTTCTTTGCTTTATTTATGTGCATCTAGGCCAGATATTATGCTTAGTGTTTGCATGTGTGCTCGATTCCAAGCGGCACCAAAGGAATCGCATCACTTAGCTGTGGAGCGAATTCTTCGATATTTGGCTTACACCCCAACACTCGGATTACGGTATCCAAAGGGCTCAAGGTTTGATCTGGTTGGATTCTCGGGTGCTGATTATGCTGGTGACAAGGTGGATCGCAAGTCAACATCAGGCACATGTCATTTTCTTGGTCGATCACTTGTCTGTTGGTCTTCAAAGAAGCAGAACTGTGTATCACTCTCAACTGCTGAATCTGAATACATTGCTGCTGGATCCTGTTGTGCTCAGCTTCTGTGGATGAAGCAAACTCTCAAGGACTATGGCATCGATCTAAAGCAAGTCCCTCTCTTCTGCGACAACGAAAGTGCCATCAAGATTGCCAACAATCCAGTCCAGCACTCGAAGTCAAAGCACATTGAAATACGTCATCACTTTCTCAGAGATCATGTTATGAAGAAAGATATAGATATCATGCACGTCAACACTGAAGAGAAACTGGCAGATATCTTCACAAAGCCCTTGGATGAGAAAAGGTTTTGCAAGTTACGGTGTGAGCTAAATATCTTGGAATCCTCTAATGTCCTGTGATCAGGCACACATCCTAACACTTATGCATGTTGATGACTTAGATGTGCAACACACAAAGTAATGTATATCTTCAATCAATGAAGATTTACACTCTGAGTGTGAATACATTAACATGGAATTTGACTTCGGAGCGCCACGATAATTGTGCGCCGTGCCTGGGTCTAACACTTCCTATATGGTGGGTAACGCCACCACCAAATTTCTCTGTTTGAAGTGTTTCCCTCATGGCGTTATTTTGCAAAGACTTCACATTTCGTTTGTCGTCAGTTTCTATTTATCTTCATGATTTTCTGCGCTATGATGACTTGATTGCATATATCTATATATACTAGCATTCTGTCCTCTACAGCATTCACTTATAGCTATGTCTTCAAGTTGAATCTTTTGAACTAAGTGAATGTGATCGGACCCTAATGTCTCTATGCTTACTATCTCAAAGTCTATCTGTCCAAATCATATGCATTCTATTGAAACTGTCGAATGTCTTCTCTGCATCCTTGTCAGCAGAAGACACAGAGACAAAACATCAAGTCCTATTTAAATGAATCATCTTAATTATCGATATCTGGAGAAGCCGGAACGAACATCCGACATACTTGGCGGGCGTGGGAACGTGGGACAATTCTAAGTATGTTGCATGCTTGCCACGTACCCCTCAGATGTGAACCGCCAGGGGCACCAGCGTAATTGCGCTGTGTCTCTCACCTATTTATAAATACTTGTCCCCTGCGGTAAAGAAATCCTTCTTCCACCTCTCCACCTCCGTCAAAACCCTAGCGCCACCGCTAGCTCGCGACGATGCCGGCGACGAAGCGCTTAGCTGCCGCGACTTCTCCGATGCCGTCCTCACGCCGGCCGCGGACATCGTCCTCTCCGCCGTCACCGTAGGTGTCCTCCGTCGCCAAGTTAGGGCACGGTGGACTGAACTGCTCGGTCTCATTCTTCCCATCTAGCAGTTCGTCGTGCGGTAATTATAACTCTATTTTTACCACCTTTTTGATCTTCATAGATTCATCATACTCACCGAAAGTGGTTTCTGCCTACTCAATGTTAGATCTATTCTATCTGCATCTCATAATGCCTAGTCTATTCACTTAGATTTCCTATCTAGTTTGATTCCTCACTTGTACTTATTCATGGACTGGTACAAATCTGGAACCAACTCACCACATATAAGTGAATGTCTTCGCATCATGAGGTCAATGTCTTCAAACTGATTTATCTTTAAAATCTTCTGAGAATGCATATGACCTCTTCCCCTTCCCTCGCATCTCTAATGCTGTCACAGGTACATGTCCGTGGGAGAATCCCTTGGTTCTCATAGTCTGCATTCGTTTGCAGAATACTTACAGCATCATATAAATTCTCCTAAAGCCAGTTCCTGCTTGACCAGCAAGCACAAATCTCTGAAGCCTCTGAACGTATTGAAGCCATTCAGCTTGAAGTTCATGGCTGCAGAAAAATCAGCAAGGAAGAGTGGCAGACAGTGTCATGGGGGAACTTCGAAGGATCTGCCTAAGGATCTAGCAGAAATGTATAAAACAGATCCTGAAGAAGATTACAATCAACGCAAGACTCGAATCCAATGGATTCGACGCTATTGGGCTGAATAGTGGTACAAGTACAAGTTTGTCACCCAGGAGTACGCAGAGAAATATGCTATCAAGAGCCCTTGGGGTGATATTCTCTATCGAGGCCTTCCCCCCAAGAACAGAGCTGAAGCCATTGCGCAATAATTCTATCCTTGCATGGTCCGTGGGCCACAGCCTGAAGAAGCCGACCCATCATCATTGCTCTGGTGTCGCGACGACAATCTCTTCAAGCGCAACTTCCAGTTTGCTATGTCTTCAGCAAAGGAAAACAAGAAGTCATGGGGACTAGACTTCAATCCTGGTCCCTCTGCTCCCCGTGAGGATGGGACACGTGAAGCTGAAGAGAATAGAATTGGCCCCTTTGCCAACCTTGATGGTCTCATCTCCTACGTCTTGGTTCATGGTGCCAGAGTGGATCATCCCAACAATGATGTTGATTCTGATGAAGCCCCTGCTCCTACCCAAGGCCGAAGAAGCCAAAGAAGGTTAAGATTACATCATCAGCCGCACCTCCAAAAGCTTCTCGTGTGAATCCATTGGCCACTGCACCTCCTGAAGCCAGTGTGTAGTCTGAAGATCAATCTCGTATCTCCAAGAAGACGGAGAAGAAAAGACAACTTGTTAGGCATACTACTCAAGCTCTAACTCCTGCTGCTATTCTGCGTGAAGAACCCATTGATCTATCAAGTGATGAAGATCTTGCGGATGATGCTCTTGAGCAGCTGATAAAGAGCAAGGAAGAAGCAGAAATCTTCAACAACTTGCCTCTCTTTGATGTGGCCATCATCCACAATTTCATTGATGAGTGGTTCGACACCCCAAACGTCAGCTTTGAAGATTTACAGCCTCCAATTGGCCTCAGCGTCTCTTTCAATGGCGCCATTGCTTCTGAGCTGGCTCTCGCTCAGCGAATCGTTGAGCTCAAGAACAAGATTGATTATGAGAAGGCTCAATTCAAGAAGCATGTGGCCAAGCTAAGTGTTCAAGACGTCCGAAACTTCAAAGTCATGATGCATGAGCTTAAAGAAGCTTTTCTGAAGAAGCATCAAGAAGCTCAAGGTTCTCGTGAGCGCATGAAGAGTTTGGCTGATAAGTGTGTGCTCGCCTACAATGAGGCTGAGAAGCGCAAGTCACTTGGCCGTCCTGGCATTGACCCCAGGATGGCAGCAAAGAAAAAGAAGAAGCCTCCTGCTGCTCAGCTTGCGCCTTCAAGCCAAGAAGCTCCACGCATTATCTTCCCAAGTAGCATGACTGGCTCGAAGCCAAAGGTCACCACAACCGCTTCAGAACAGAAGAAAACGAGGGCTGCCGAGGCAGAGGCCAGAAAGAGGAAGAATACCGAAGCCTCTGATGCTGCTCCCTCCAAGAAGAAGCGCAAGACCAAGAAGAATCGGGCTGCTCCCACAGAGCCCCTTTTTGTTGAACCCATCTCAGTGATTCATCCTGCATCTGCATCCCAAGAACTTCACATGACTGTTCATGAGCCTGCTTCCACAGAGGCTCCTGAAGCTGAAGATATTCCAGCAGCTGAACCCACCGCTGCTGAATGTTGGAAATATGCCCTAGAGGCAATAATAAAAGGATTATTATTATATTTCCTTGTTCATGATAATTGTCTTTTATTCATGCTATAATTGTATTATCCGGAAATCGTAATACACGTGTGAATACATAGACCACAATACGTCCCTAGTAAGCCTCTAGTTGACTAGCTCGTTGGTCAACAGATAGTCATGGTTTCCTGACTATGGACATTGGATGTCATTGAAAACGGGATCACATCATTAGGAGAATGATGTGATGGACAAGACCCAATCCTAAGCATAGCACAAGATCGTGTAGTTCGTTTTGCTAGAGCTTTTCCAATGTCAAGTATCTCTTCCTTAGACCATGAGATCATGTAACTCCCGGATACCGTAGAAGTGCTTTGGGTGTACCAAACGTCACAACGTAACTGGGTGACTATAAAGGTGCACTACAGGTATCTCCGAAAGTGTCTGTTGTGTTGACACGGATCGAGACTGGGATTTGTCACTCCGGATTACGGAGAGGTATCACTGGGCCCACTCGGTAGTGCATCATCATAATGAGCTCAAAGTGACCAAGTGTCGGGTCACGGGATCATGCATTACGGTACGAGTAAAGTTACTTGCCAGTAACGAGACTGAATGAGGTATTGGGATACCGACGATCGAGTCTCGGGCAAGTAACATACCGTCTGACAAAGGGAATTGCTTACGGGGTTGATTGAATCCTCGACATCGTGGTTCATCTGACGACATCATCGAGGAGCATGTGGCAGCCAACATGGGTATCCAGATCCCGCTGTTGGTTATTGACCGGAGAGCCATCTCGGTCATGTCTGCGTGTCTCCCGAACCCATAGAGTCTACACACTTAAGGTTCGGTGACGCTAGGGTTATTAGGAAGACTTGTATGTGATTACCGAATGTTGTTCGGAGTCCCGGATGAGATCCCGGACATCACAAGGAGTTCTGGAATGGTCCGGAGGTAAAGATTTATATATGGGAAGTTGTCATGCGGACACCGGAAAGTTTCGGGGGCATATCGGTATTGTATCGGGGCCACCGGAGGGGTTCTGGGGGTCCACCGGGAGGGGCCACCCCTCTTGGTGGGCCACATGGGCCACGTGGGGCAGGGAACCAGCCCCTGGAGGGCTGGGCGCCCCCCCCCCCTTGGGCCCATGCGCCTAGGGTTGGGGGGACCCTAAAGGGGGCGCACCCGCTTTGCTTGGGGGCAAGCCCCCTCCCTGGCCGCCCCCCCCCCCTCTAGATCTCATCTAGAGGGGGGCGGCCCCCTTTCCCCTTCCCCTATAAATAGAGGGGTGAGGGGAGGGCTGAACACCTGATCCAAGGTGCAGCCCCTCCCCTCCCCAACACCTCTCCTCCTCCGTTGTGCGCTTGGCGAAGCCCTGTCGGAGTATTGCCTCTCCACCATCATCACGCCGTCGTGCTGCTGCTGGAGCCTTCTTCCTCAACCTCTCCTTCCCCCTTGCTGGATCAAGAAGGAGGAGACATCGTCCGTACCGTACATGTCTTGAACGCGGAGGTGTTGTCCGTTCAGCACTTGGTCATCGGTGATCTGAATCACGGCGAGTACGACTCCATCATCACCGTTCCCTCGAACGCTTCCGTACGCAATCTACAAGTGGTATGTAGATGCAATCTCTCTCCCATGACTCGTTGCTTAGATGAACTCATAGATGGATCTTGGTGAAACCGTAGGAAAAAATTTAATTTTCTGCAACGTTCCCCAACAGTGGCATCATGAGCTAGGTCTATGCGTAGTTCTCTATTGCACTAGTAGAACACAATTTTGTTGTCGGTGTAGATCTTGTCTACTAGTCTTATCTTGCTTCAGCAGTATTGTGGGATGAAGCGGCCCGGACCAACCTTACACGTACGCTTACGTGAGACCGGTTCCACCGACTGACATGCACCAGTTGCATAAGGTGGCTGGCGGGTGTCTGTCTCTCCCACTTTAGTTGGAGCGGATTCGATGAAAAGGGTCCTTATGAAGGGTAAATAGAAGTTGACAAAATCACGTTGTGGTTATTCATAGGTAAGAAAACGTTCTTGCTAGAACCCAATTGCAGCCATGTAAAAGATGCAACAACAATTAGAGGACGTCTAACTTGTTTTTGTAGCAATTGTCATGTGATGTGATATGGCCAGAAGTTGTGATGAATGATGAATGATATATTGTGATGTATGAGATCATGTTCTTGTAATAGGAATCACGACTTGCATGTCGATGAGTATGACAACCGGCAGGAGCCATAGGAGTTGTCTTTATTTTTTGTATGACCTGCGTGTCATTGAAGAACGCCATGTAAATTACTTTACTTTATTGCTAAACGCGTTAGCCATACAAGTAGAAGTAGTCGTTGGCGTGACAACTTCATGAAGACACAATGATGGAGATCATGATGATGGAGATCATGGTGTCATGCCGGTGACGAAGATGATCATGGAGCCCCGAAGATGGAGATCAAAGGAGCTATATGATGTTGGCCATATCATGTCACTACTATATAATTGCATGTGATGTTTATTATGTTTTATGCATCTTGTTTACTTAGAACGGCGGTAGTAAATATGATGATCCCTTATAATAATTTCAAGAAAGTGTTCCCCCTAACTGTGCACCGTTGCTAAAGTTCGTCGTTTCGAAGCACCACATGATGATCGGGTGTGATAGATCCTTACGTTCACATACAACGGGTGTAAGACAGATTTACACATGCAAAACACTTAGGGTTAACTTGACGAGCCTAGCATGTACAGACATGGCCTGGGAACACAGAGACCGAAAGGTCGAACACAAGTCGTATGGAAGATACGATCAACATGGAGATGTTCACCAACGATGACTAGTCCGTCTCACGTGATGATCGGACACGGCCTAGTCGACTCGGATCGTGTAACACTTAGATGACTAGAGGGATGTCAAATCTGAGTGGGAGTTCATTCAATAATTTGATTAGATGAACTTAATTATCATGAACTTAGTCTAAAACCTTTGCAAATATGTCTTGTAGATCAAATGGCCAACGCTCATGTCAACATGAACTTCAACGCGTTCCTAGAGAAAACCAAGCTGAAAGATGATGGCAGCAACTATACGGACTGGGTCCGAACCTGAGGATCATCCTCATAGCTGCCAGGAAACAATATGTCCTAGAAGGACCGCTAGGTGATGCACCCGTCCCACAAAACCAAGACATTATGAATTCTTGGCAGTCTCGCACTGATGATTACTCTCTCGTTCAGTGCGGCATGCTTTACAGCTTAGAACCGGGGCTCCAAAAGCGTTTTGAGCAACATGGAGCATATGAGATGTTCGAGGAGCTGAAACTAGTTTTCCAAGCTCATG